>NC_056624.2:129618435-129940935 GCF_002870075.4 Lactuca sativa | reverse complement strand
GAGTAGATACAAACTCTCGAATCTTCTTCTTGAGCATACTCAAGTATCACAACATATGCACCTGCTCTGAAGCGGCACACTCAGGGCAGAAAAGCGCTCTCTTAGTAAAGATCTTGTCGATCTCCATTATTGACTCAATCTTCTGATTGAGCGATGGGTACTCCAATGCCAGTCGCTCCCGCTCAACAAGAGGAACACACTCTACTCGGAACATATCTAGAAACTGCTCCCAAGTCACTATAGTTTGCTCTATATTAGAAAAGCCCTGGGTCACAAACTCCCACCAATCCTTCACACCCCAACGAAGAAGATTCAATGCAAACTTCAACTTCTGGTCCCCGAGACATGAACACGTGAAGAAACATCTCTCTACACCAGAAATCCATCTCAAAGCGATGATCTGGTCCTTGTCGCCTCTGACCTCTAAAGTCTTCAGATACCTGAACTCTCGATACTGTATCGCCCCACCTCCCCGAGATCATGAAATAGGAACGACTGTTATGGCTGTGATTATAGCTATCTGCGTGACGACGACATAGCACCGATCAAACACCTCGATGAACGCAGTCTTGACCGACCCAAACAACTCTGGAATCGCCTGGACAATCCATTAGCAATGATCCTACGGATCTCCTCCTCACTCAGACCTTCTCTCCCAGTGTCACCAGCTCTTGATCATGAACCTTCAATAGTTGCCATATTGAAAATATACCATGAAAAGATCAGACATCAAAACACAATGTTCATCACACCAGGACACAATCCTATTGCAATTAATATATTTAATTAATTATTATATGAAATTTAATATAAATGAAAACAACAACAAAATGTCATGTGGAAAAAAATTAATTGAAAATAACCACAAAATGGCATGTGGCGAAATCAATGCGACTATGATGTGTGACAAAAAGATTTTTATTTATTAGTGTAATTAAAATTAAAGTGTTTTTTCTATTTTAAATTTTAACAAATAATTTATATAAATAAACAAAGGAAGCTAATAGAGTTTTAATTTACAATATTTGAAATTAGAAGGAAAATCAATTAATAAAATTGATATATACATTTATTATTATATTTATTGCAATTAATATATTTTATTAACTATTATATGAAATTTAATAAAAATAAAAACAACCACAAAATGTCATATAGGAAAATTTTAATTGAAAATAATCACAAAATGACATGTAACGAAATCAATGAGAGTGCGACATGTTAAAAAAAAGATTATTTATTAGAGTAAATTTTAGTAAGGAAGATATATTCCTCTTTAAATTGTTCAAGAGATAGATGGTTTCTATACTTAGGCCCTGTTTGATTTGCATCTGACCGAGTCAAGTCAGACATTTTTGGCTTACTCGGTCAGCTAAGAGTGTTTGATTAACAAAATATGGGTGTCTGACTCGGTCAGCAAGGCCCGAGTGAGAAAGAGATGGGGGGATGGCTGACTGGGAAATTAATAAAAACTTTCCACTTCTACCCTTAAAAATTCGGTGCACAGCAAATTAAAAAAGGGTAGTGGGAATCGAACACATGTTCTTATGTTCACAAAGTCACATCTTTTCCACTATGCTAGAAGGCCTTTTTGTTATATTTGCTCAAATATTTTATATAATGTGTAACGCTGGTTATTATTATTATTATTATTATTATTATTATTATTATTATCATCATCATCATTATTATTTTTATTATCTTTATTATTAATATTAATATTATTATTATTATTATTATTATTATTATTATTATTATTATATTGCATAAAAACGAATAGCGCATCAGGGTAAATTAGTCATTTGGCATCAGTCAGCACGTTCAGCCAGATATACAATCAAACAATATGATTTCTTATCCGATAAGAATTTCTTACTAAGACACATAATTCTCAATCACCACTTTCTCAGTGAGCAACTATCAACTATCAAATGGGCCTTAGTCTTACTTACTATAAGAGATGGACTATCAAATGGGCCTTAGTCTTACTTACTATAAGAGATGGACGAAATTTGTTATTTAAGCTTTTACAAATGATAAAATCCGCTCCAAAAACATTTAACCTTTTAAATAAAATATTAATAAAAATATACGTTCATTAATTATACAGCCGACATTGAGGAGTAAACTTATCCAGCTAGACACTTCCAAGACACATTTCCCACACTGTTTACTACAAAACACATGCCTTGTAGATCTTGATTTTGATAGATGTCTGTGCTGAGCCTTTGAAAAGGTCAAAACTTCTCTTTCTCTTTGACCAAAATAATTTTTACGTTAATGGATTTGACTTTTTTTTTTTCTTAACTCCACCCCATCCATCCCAAATTCAAAATCGTAGAATGCTATTTAACATTATTCACAACCACTTCAACAAAAGACCTTTAGTTTCGTTCATCCATTTATTCAAGATTTACAAATGAACCCTAAGTATCATTCTTGATATCGCTTTTAACTATTTTGTTGAAGTATCTGCTATGGGTGATTCTCAAAAGGAGATAGAAGTTCCTTCGTTCTTTGTATGTCCGATTTCTCTAGATATCATGAAAGACCCTGTCACTCTCTCCACAGGAATAACATACGATCGTGAAGCCATAGAGAAATGGTTGTATACTCGAAAGAATAGCACGTGTCCCATCACCAAACAAGTTCTCACCGATTTAGAGCTCACCCCAAACCACACCCTTCGTCGATTGATCCAATCTTGGTGCACAATTAATGGGCCATATGGTGTCGAAAGATTCCCCACTCCACGGATCCCAATCTCCAAATCACAAATCTTGAAGCTTCTACAAGATTCTAAGTCTCCCAATCTGCAGATGAAGTGTTTGAAGAGGCTAAAGACGATTGTTTTGGAAAGTGATATGAATAAACGGTCAACGGAAGCAGTTGGAGCAGCTGAATACCTGTCGTACATCATATGTAACCCTAATTGTAATCTGTCGTCACCATCACCGGCGATTGAAGTTTCTCAGATCGACGGATTTGATAATTTGCCGACAGATATTGACGAAGCGGTGAGCATCCTTTACCACCTTCATTTGTCAAAAACCGGCCTTAAATCCTTGTTTGGAAGGACCGGAGAGTTTGTTGACGCATTGACTAGAGTGATGGAACGCGCCACCAATTATGAGTCACGCGCTTATGTCGTCTTATTGCTGAAGTCCATGTTCGAGGTGGCTGAACCCATTCAAATGATATCCATAAAGCCTCATCTCTTCAAGGTGATTACACAAATCTTGGCCAATCAAATCTCACAAAAGGCAACGAAAGCTGCACTGAAATTACTTATCGGCGCTTGCCCATGGGGGCGGAATAGGATAAAAGCGGTGGAGGCAGGAGTAGTTTCAGTATTAATCGAGACCCTCCTCGATTGTACTGATCAAAAAAGGGTCCCGGAGATGGCGTTGACACTGTTAGACCATCTTTGCCAGTGTGCTGATGGCCGAGCGGAGCTCTTGAAACATGGTGCAGGTTTAGCGGTGGTTTC
This sequence comes from Lactuca sativa, assembly GCF_002870075.4. Taxonomy (NCBI): domain Eukaryota; kingdom Viridiplantae; phylum Streptophyta; class Magnoliopsida; order Asterales; family Asteraceae; genus Lactuca; species Lactuca sativa. The sequence goes on along the minus strand of NC_056624.2, from coordinate 129,937,445 downwards.
AAAGAAAATCTTTCGTGTTTCACAGGTGGCAAGTTCAAGGGCTGTGAGGATACTTCATGCAGTGGCAAAGTTCTCGGGAAATACGAGTGTAGTACAAGAGATGTTGCAGTTGGGGGTGGTGGGAAAACTATGTTTCGTGTTACAAGTAGAGTGTGGGAGCAAGACGAGCGAGAAAGCTAGCGAGATTCTCAAGATGCATGCTAGGGCTTGGAAGAATTCCTCATGTATACCCTATGAGTTGGTTTCTTCCTATCCTTCTTAGTACATCGATGCATCAAGATTTTTCTAATGTACAAGAGTTTTATAAGTGAAACTCTTTAATTTGTATGAGACGTCAGTTATATATAGTTGCGAAAACAACTGTTTTTTCATCATATGCATCCTGGAAAAGAAAAAAGAATAAGTTTGTTGTTAGTTGTTCTTGTACAAGTACATGTTTCTGTGATGTTTTAACAATTGGCATCTAAATTCGGGTGTGAAATAGGCATTAGCGGCGGCAAACAACTTTCGTGTTATTTGTCCCTGCTAAAGGTGTGTGTCGCCGCTAAAGGTTATTTAACGTCGATCCGTGTCAAACACCGAGGTGAAATCATAGCCATTGATTTAGTGCCTAATCCAACGACTAGAAATTCACATCGTACACAAACTTTAGTGGCGACACCTTTACCGACGACAGTGTCACCAGTATTACTCGAAAAAAATACCACCAAAGATTCCCTCCAAAGGTGTCATCGATATTACTCCATTCGTCGTCGCTAAAGGGTATTGCCGCCGCTAATATCTGTCATCGCTAATACCTTGTGCGGATAAGACACCTCTTCCCTCGTTCTTTTCCGTTTTGTCGCATTTTCTTCCTTAGTCAATTTTCTCCAACGAAACCTTGATTTTCTCTATCCAAAGCCACATCAACGTCCACTCTACCGGCAACCAAAGCACGTATTCGGTGACCCCAAAGGTATCACTGGCGACGTCACATCAGCGGCGACAAAGCACCATTTATGGCGACATTGACTGGTGAGGCTTTAGGGTTTTCTTTTTCTTTTTGATTTCGTTTTCTCCTCTCCCCCATTGAATATACCTTTTGGTTGAAGGAATTTCGAATATTTTACCAGATTTTTGAGATCCCTACCATGCTAAAACTGTTGCTATTAATACCCACCAACATTTTACCGCCACCACCATTGTTCTCGCCGGAATTTGCCTTCACAGCCACCACACCATAGGTTTTATTTTCCTGCTTTTTATATATAATATGTTCATTTTGTGTATATAGAAGTGTATTTATATGTGCATTTGTATGTATATGTGTATTTTGGATGTGTATGATGTATGTATATGTGATTGTATGTATTTGTATGTGTATCATGTATGTATATTTGTATGTATATAATATATGTATATATGTTTTTGCATGTGTACTATTTAAGTATATGTGTATTTGTATGTATAGAAAATTATGTATGTAGGGTGTATGTTTTTTCTACTTTGCTTATATTGTCCTAAGTTGTTGGTTTAACTTATAAGATTATTTTATTTTCTTTGTAGTTTGACATAAACAATGTTAAAAGACATGGCATGTAGTGTTGCACTTGAAAAATGGTTTCATTCCTTGCAACACGAAATAAAACCGGATGAAACGAGAATAGCGATGATGACGAGTAGCTACTTTTATAAAAAAAAATTAAAGTTATGTTGATTTTTTACTATTATAGACTAGTATTTTGGATATTTTGCATTATTTAAATTTGGATGAGTATTTTGAAGGATGTTGGATTAATATTTTGGACGGATGTTGGTTTAGATTAATATCATAATAATTTTTATATTTTTTTATATAGTTTTTTCTAATTTTAATGTTAAATACAAGAAAATGGAAAATATAATTATCAACGACGCCTTTAATGACGACACCCGGCTATTAGTAGCGATAAGCCTTTAGTGGCGACATGTCATTATAAGCGGCGACAGATAGTATTAACAGCGGCACTTTAAGTACTAACGACAAAGCATTAACGACGACCTTTTATAGACGACATGTTGCTACTAAAAGTATTAGCAGGGCTCCCAAACTTAATACTTTCCATTCTTGTAGTGCCACATTGCTTAGTGCATGAAATACAATATATATGAAAGTCTGTTTTCATAAACAAATTCATTTCTATATTTTCATATGATATTAGGCTGGAGGGTGTGGTGCCACCGAAACCGCACTCCCTTCACCGCCACATGTACGCTACGTCAGTTTTTACCAGACAAGTGTGGTTTCTTGCCACACCAAGGGAGTGGTGCCACACTTTTATTTCTTTATTTTTTTAGTTTTTTTTTTAACAATTTTAATTTAATAAACTTTTTTTAATAAAACAACATGTTTTTTCATTACCTGAAAATTAAAAAACCCATTACATTGAAAATTCAAAAAACATTACATTGCATTCCCGAACAAAAATACATATGAAAAAAAACACATTTTTGAGATTGGTGAATTTTTTAAAATAAAATAGAGAGAAGAGTGTTTTTTGTTTGAAAAAAAATGAAGTGTATGTAGTATTTTATAGGAAAGAAAAAAAAACGGTAGTATTTTGACCTGTTTCCTCCCAACCAATTACATTGCATGGCTATAGAGGGACGCGGTGCGGCCAAAACCGCAAGAGAGCGCAGTGAGGGGGCGGTGTTCGAGACTGAGGTGGCATAAATCGAGGCTCCAAACCGCGGCCATTCCTTACAGCCTTATGCATGTCGAATGAGAAGAAATAACATTTAAAACACAGTATATTTCCCTTACTCTCTAAACGTACCAATTGATTAATATATAAGATTTTAAACTCCAATTAACGAGCAAGTAGTAGTTTATTTATGTTCTAAATGACCTGACTACTAGAAACCATGTCTTTAGCGGCGACACAATTACCAGCGACATAAGATTTTAGCAGCGACTCTACCGTTTGTCGCCGGTAAAACCTCTGTCTCCGGTAACTGTGTCGCCGCTAAAGGTATGCCATCCGAATCTACGTTATCCCCTTCTGATACACCTCAGCCATTCGATCGAGTATCTCATCCAACGGTTGGGACGTCTTATCCGCACATACCTAATACCCGCGACATTTTGTCGCCGCTAAAAGTCGAAAATGTCGCCGCTAATAATGGTCTACAAAAAGACGCGGTACCATTCCATCCAGATAGTCGCCGCTGTTAACCTCTGTCGCCGATAAAAGCCAAATAGTCGCTGCTAAAGGCTATTACACACAAAAGCGGACGACTTCTGTTCTTTTGCTTCCTCTCTTCCATCAAACGCTTTGCTGCTTCTTCTTCCCCCAGTCTTTGCGTAGTTCTCGTCGATTTCAACATAAAATCTCACCACATTGTGAAATTGGGGATCAAAGGTGTTTAGGGGCTTCAATTAAACGAGTTAACTCATGATTTCTACCTCCATCTCGTGAAAAAAAAGAACTCTAAGTTGTTATATCTCATTGTCTTTCACTTTTAACTTCGATTTCTAGCTCCATTTGATGATTGATTGTAAATTATTTTTCAGTTTCATTGTTTTTGGTAGTTTTGTATTTGGGTTGGTGAGGGTATTTTGGGTGAAGAACAATTTTTCCGGCGACATATTCGTTGATTTCCACCACTACAGGTTCTATTTACTTCAATCCCTTGTAAAATTTGAGTTTAATTGCAAGCTATGTGTAGTTGTATCAATTATATGAAAATTGCCATATGTATCTGTATATGTGATATTATATGTATTTGGTGTGTGTATCTATGTAAATTTGGTGTGAAAATTGTCATATGTATCTATATATGTGAAATTATATGTATTTGTTATAAGTAGGATGTTATTATGTGTGTATTTGAATGTATGTATCTTTGTTGTATATGTGGTACATCAATGTAAAATTTATGTATTTTGTATAAGTAGGATGTTATGGTTTTATTTATGTGAAAGTATGTGTATTTGTTTTAAGTAGGATGTTATTATGTGTGTATGTGAATTTATTTGTATTTGGTGTATATGTGGTATATGTATGTGAAAGTATGTGAATTTCATGCTCTTATGTATTATGTGAAAAAGTATGTGGTTTTGGTATAAGTATGATGCTATAATTGAAAAAAAAATAATAAATTATTGTTATTAGAAAAAAAACACAAAGAAAATGTTATAAAATTGTTTAAAAACTTATATACGAATACTAGAAAGTTTTTAGTTTGTTCCCAACTTAACCCCAAGTTAACCAATAAGTTCTATCGTTACTTATAATCTTCAACTTAACTTATAATCTTGCAACATATTTATACAATGTTATAAATAAATAAAAAATTAATCTCGACGGTAAAAAAGAACAGCACAACAACATAATATAATTGTTTAAAGTATAATGCTATAATTGAAAAAAAGTGTTATAAATAAAAATAATATAAAAAGATACAATAGTAAGAAATGTTTTTTTATTGATATACCAAATTATTCATTTTTCTTTATTTAATATTTTATTCATTAAAAACTAATTGCTAAACATATAAAAATAAATCATTGTTATAGTTGGAAAAAAAAACACAAAAAATGTATAAAATTGTTTAAAAACTTATATACGAATACTAGATAGTTTTTAGTTTGTTCCCAAAACTAACCCCAAGTTAACCAATATGTTCTATAATTAACTTATAATCTTCAACTTAACTTATAATCTTGCAACATATTTATACAATGTTATAAATAAAAAAAATATATATTTTTGAATCTCGTGGTAAAAAAGAACAATACAACAATATAATATAATTGTTTAAAGTACATGCTATAATTCAAAAAAAGTGTTATAAATAAAAAAAGTTATAAAAAGATACAATAGTAAGAAATGTTTTTTTCAGGAAATGATGATAATATGGCTTTTGTTTATGTATACCATGACTGCTGTTATGAGTCGTGAACACGGGGGTGATGGAGTTGAGGACCCACCTCTCCCAGGTGGTAGAGGTGTTGGTCATCACGAGCAGAACGTTAAGTCTTATTATGAATTTTTATTTACTATTTTTGTTCAGCTATTATTAATTAGACACCATTTCTAATAATTCTTAATTACATTTGTAGTTGAGCGATGTGCACGAAGGAAAGTTCGAGGCAAAGCGAAAACTATAAAGCTTGAAAAAGCGATCTTACGGAACCAGGGCAAACCGATTAGCATGAAATATGATAGGGATATCACATTTGATCCCGTAGGAAAGCCGAAAGACATCTTTACCTGAGAAGTTGGAAAAACAATGTGGCACATGGTCCCTTTTGATAAATGGACTTAGAAGAAAGTTTCCCCTGCAATACAGTGCACCGTATTACAACATTTAGTGGTAATTATTTATTTAAATATGTTTTATATGGTTAACTATAATTGTTTTTTACTTAGTTAACTTTTTTTATAGATAAAGTTTGATTTGGATCAGATGTAACGGGATGTACAAGCTAATATGTTGACAGAGAGTTTTCAAACAACCTTGTTAAAAGGTTATCGAGAATGTAAAGCTGACGCAAAAGAATATTTTATGTCAGTCGGAGGGTATGAAGATATCCCGGGAGCATTAGCCAACCCTCCAAAGGGTATGGAAGTTGATAACTGGAAGAAAGCAGTTGAGTATTTCCAAGCAGACGAACACATAATTGCTTCAGAAAGGAACAAAAAAAATCTATGAAATGCAAACAAATGTGAATCGTGGGGGGTCGAGCTCATATAGCAGTACTTGCTATAAGAAGGTAACGTACGATAGATATAATTATTTATTTAAAATATAATCTAATTTTTAAAGTTAAACAGAACCTGAAGAGAATGGAAACGTTTCGCAAAGCTCATACCGATAAGAATGATGTATTTGTTACTGCTGAGGCGGAACAACAATATGTAAGTATTTAATTATAATTTTATCATATAATTAAATGTTTATTTATATTTAATTGTTACTCACTTTTGGGAGTTACAGAATCGGTTAGTTGAAGAGCTGTTAGAACAAAGTCAAGGTGAAAATGAGTTAACACCCGCTCAAGAAAGAGATGCGTTTGAGAAAGTATTAGGAAAGCGACGTGGCCATATTAGAGACATTGGCCGTAAACCTTCTGCTCTCCCGCCGATTCCATAGCCTTCACAACCATCACGACAACCATCACAGGTAAAACAATCTACTTTGGTTTGGTGGTGATTATTTGCTAAAAAGTTTGGTAATTAGGTTTTTATCCCAAGTGCAAAAAATAACAATGTACTTTGGTTTTTTGTCTTAGTTTAAAAATAGCAATCTACCTTAGCATCGTAAAAGGCATGTTGATTTGCTAATTTTCGTTTTGTGGTGATTATTTGCTAAAAAGTTTAGTGATTAGGTTTTTGTCCCAAGTGCAAAAAATAACAACATACTTTGGTTTTTTTGTCTTAGTTTAAAAATAACAATGTATTTTGATAGTTTTTGTTTATGTTTGATAATTTAACTTATAAGTTTATATATGTTGTTATTAATTATGTAGTTGGAAAATCTTCGTGCAATTCTCAACAACCCGACATGTAGGGATGAGCTTTATTCGTTTTTTCAATCCCAAAATAATCGAGGAAACGATGAGAACGAAGATGATGGTATGTAGTGATGAATTTTATTTGCATACGTTGTCACGCTTTGCTACTTAGTAGATTGTAAAACTTTGATTGTTTTTTGTAATTACCGGCAACACTAATACCAGACGACATTATTATTTTTTATATTTAATCGGATATTATGACTTTTGATATTTAATTAATTATAATCAGATGTTTGTTTTGTAATTAGCGTCGACACTATTATTTTTTATATTTAATTGAATGCTGTTATGTAATTACCGAGGACATTATTACCGGCAATCAAAATCGTTAATTAAAAGAAATTTAAAAAATGAAAATTGTTCACTACTACAAAAAGCATCATAAGACTCGCAAATTAGGACCCGGTTTTGGGAAAAACTGGGATATATTATGGAAAAAGCGGGTTCTATAAGAGAGATTGTAATATGACCCGGTTTAAATTAAGAATCGGGACATATACTAAAATTATACAAGCCGGTTTTGATCCACCGAATCGTGTCTTATAACCTTACAATTATATGACCCGTTTTTTAAAATAGAACCGGGCCTTATTCTCTTGCCCTGGAGAACAACTACACATCCAAACTCTTTTTAATCAAAAACAGTTTTTGCACATTTATGAAAAAACATTTATTACTCCTTTTTCATATATATTAGACTTGTACACACCATGTGTCTTATACAAACTTTGAAAACAAGTCATACTATACTAGGAAGCCATATGACCCATTTTCAACAACCAAGTGTTTGTACTTCATCTAGAAAATGCAAATGTGGCTTAATGACTTGTTTTTTGTTTTGAACAACTATGACTTTATTAAGCAACACACAAGAAGGAAGTTGGCAATATTAAGCAATAAGAAGAGCCAAAGAAACAAAAGCTAAGCTAAACAAACAAAGAACTAAAAGCAATAAGAAAACACCCCACAAGGGTAAAAAGGTCAAATAGCAAAGATGTATCCCACCAGCAACCTAGAGAGCATAGCAGACCATAACTTTAGCAAATGGATGAATAGAGGCAGAAAGCTTCACTCAACAAGCACCACACTGAAAAATGCCAAGCAGGGGCAAAATGGTCAATAAACCAAAAAAACCCCACAAACATCTAGAAAGAAATTAACAAGGACCACAAATAGAACCAGAGAAGATCAATAAAAGTATGCCAGCAGCTCCAAAGAACACCAGATAGATGATGCCTGCGCATTTGAGTAGATAAATAAATGAATACAACTATATTTTCTTCCTTATGACGTTGAAAATCATGCAGTGTGAAATAAATAGGTAAACAGATAAGATATACATTACTCAAATACTTAACTGATTATGAATAAAACTTTACATTTTAAAGCTAAAGAGATATTGATAAAAACATGGATTGAAAGATAATTACCACTGATTATCTATTTAATTGGTGTTTTTTCTTCCAGTCACGCACAAAAAAAAAAAAACAGAGACCATATGAAAAAAGTTGTGTTTATTCATGAATTAGCATACACAGAAAGTCACACGTGCAGAGAATCGATAAATCTTGTATGAAGGAGATGAAAATTGTATGATACAACACACATATTCTTCTTCATTAAGTCTGAGTATGTATCTTTAATCTTATTGTAGACTTGTAGTGTGTTAATTTAATTTAGAATTTTGGTTTTTTTAACAATTGAGGTCTGTGGTTAGCCTCAGATTTTTACATTTGAGTGGGTTAATGTTTAATGTTGGAAAACTTACATAAAAGTTGAGCAGAGTCAGAAGCTGTGAACGACATAGATGATTGCAAAGGTTCAACTTCCTCAACAACCAAAGCTATCTCTAGTCTTGCTGCAACCTTCCAAATATCCCCTGGAATTATAGATATCATTAATCCTTTCCCATTCATCTTTGGCACACACAATCAAAGGTAACTTCCAGATGAGAAGATAAAATTTCATTATATTTAAGTAGACTTGAAAATCTAAGACAGTGTTCCAGATGATGAATATCACACAAATATTTGTTGAGACTTAATTGAATCATAATATTTTTTTTATGTAATTACAAATGGATCCTAATGAAGCTGCTTGGTATGTATCTCCAATGGTAAACAAAATTTGTTTTAATGGATTTACAATTCTTTGGTGTTCCACTAGGCTAAACGAGAAAATATTTTCATAAGTTTATTTTTTCCTTATACATGTAGAAAATCAAAAGATCACATACGACTGGGATGGAAACTATTAGCTACAACACATGTGTTATTCCTTATTAAGTCCAAGTATGCACCTCTAATATGACTATAGTGTTTACTCTGGTTTAGCTTTTATAAACTACAAATTGCAGTGTATCACACCGGTATTCTATTTTGGCAATCTAAATAAATGGGTTCAAAGATGATAAGAGTTGTGGTCCTTCAGTAATAACCAATTTAGAATTTATTTATCTTTTTCTATTCTTTTTTATAATATTTAATTGTAAAATTAAAATGTAGTTGGTATTTTAAAATAGATGACGTAAATTTAAAAGTCACAAGCAAATTGTATATTGCATTTATAGCTCAACTTCATTCATCTGTAGTCATCAACTTGCCTTCTTTTGTTTGACCATTTGATTTGGAATGAATACAATTCATATTTATAGTTTCTGAAAATGAGATTTTGTAACTCAATTTTTTTTTTTTTTTTAAAAAGAAGCATCAACAATAGTGTTATCAAACTAGCTTTAAATTTATATGACCAAGAGTGCTATCAAAGTAGCTCTAAATTTAAGTCAATTTTCATTTGACCTTTCTGAAGGTCTTCATTGGTATTGTTTATGTGATAAATAGTCTTGTAATATTAGAATTCTTAGATATTGATACTTAAAATATGTCTTATACTTTTTTGTTTATGGTATTCATGTATCTAAACCACTAACAAAAACACCATGCCCAAAATATTTGTTTGATTTTTTTTTCAAATTTAGTGCCATTGAGGATAAGCTGATAACGATCAACGCAGAATAGTTATATAATAATTGCATAACAAAAGTAACTAGTATAGACAATGGAAACGCCTTAAACCTTAAGTGGTGACATCATTTTCTTCTTTTTTCCTTGTTTCTTCTCCAAACCTTGGAATAACCCTGCAACAACAAATAAGAAGTAAAGAACAGATATAACTGAAATTTAATAATTGCATTCAAATGCTAATCTGAAAAAATAACAAGAGAGTGGCAAGCTAGCAAACCCATCACCTGAGCCTTTTGGGGTTATATGGTGGAAGGTTGGAGAACAGGGGCGACTCACATTCTAGGATAGTAAAGGTTATCAACCGTAGATATCTAGTTGGGATTTTGGGGGAAAATATACAAAATATGGCAGATTGAAAGAGGGAATCAACTGATTGGTAAAAGATTGCCATATGAGATTATGTTTTCGGAGGATTTGATGTGTAACTATGGTAGAGTATGAAAGACACAATGCAATCATTGATAGGGTAGAAGGTGAAAGAGACATTTGGCGGGAAAAATAAAGAAAGTCCTACCTTCCACTAAATTAGTTTTTTCTATAATATATGATATTACAAAAAAGTTATTTATATGCATTTCTATTTAATATTTATCAATTACATAAACGAATTTTAGCTACTCATATAACAAATAATATGAATTGTTTTAGTATTAAAACCCAATCAAAATAACAATGGATTAATAATAATAATAATAATAATAACTTATTTTATTACATAATTCGTTATATGACTTGATTTACTGTTTGTTTGAATATTGCAGGAATATTTGTTGAAGCTTATTGAATCATCAAATAATACATTACTCATCTTGTCTAACGAGTGAAGATAAGGTATTTTTATTACTTTCAAACACTCAGTCATATTTTCGTAAGATTAAATTTGTATTAGGTAAATTACAAATGCCTTTAGATTTATTCTTAGTCCCACATGCATGTTATTAATATATGGTTTATGTAATAATAGATGGATCATAGTTACTGGATGTATAGAATTCAACGTTCATGTGATGAATATTTGGCATGTTTGGGTGGTTTTTTTAATGTTGCAAAGGAAAATCGGGTGAATAAAGGAGAAAGCTACGTATGGTGTCCTTGTGTAGATTGTCAGAACTGTCGTATGTACATTGATTCTGCCAAAGTACAGGAACATTTAATAATTCGTGGGTTTATGAGAGATTATATGTGTTGGTCTCGACACGGGGAGACATTGGTTAATCGTAATGAGGTTGTTTCAGAGTTTAATGATGATAACAATGATTCAAACAATGACAAGTACGATGACTTATCTGGAATGTTACATGATTGGGAGGACAATGTCGCTGAAAAGGATTATGAACATTTTCAACAATTATTTGACGACTCAGAAAAACCATTGTATACCGGGTGTATGAAGTATACCAAACTATCTGCTGTTTTGAAACTATTTAACCTAAAAGCAAACAATGGTTGGAGTGATACAAGTTTCACAAATCTTCTAAAGCTTTTGAATGATATGCTTCCTCAAGATAACGAGTTACCTATTTCAACATATCAAGCAAAAAAAACTAATGTGTCCAATGGGAATGGAAATCGAAAGAATACATGCATGTCCAAAAGACTGTATGTTATATAGAAACTAGTATGCAGATCTAGATAAGTGTATCACATGCGGTACATCACGGTATAAGCAGAATAATCATATAGAACAAACCACTGATGTGAAAAAGAAAGGTCCACCTGCTAAAGTATTATGGTATTTGCCTATTGTGCCTAGATTAAAGCGGTTGTTTGCAAACGCCAAAGATGCAAAATTAATACGATAGCATGCCGATCGTAAAATAGACGAAACAATAAGACATGTGGCTGATTCCCCTCAATGGAGAAATATTAATTCCAGTTTTAAAGAATTTGGTCGAGAGATTAGAAATATTCGGTTCGGACTTAGTTCTGATGGAATTAATCCATTTGGAAGCCTAAGTAGTCGTCATAGTACATGGTCGGTTCTTCTTTGTATATACAATCTCCCACCTTGGTTATGCATGAAAAGAAGATACATCATGATGTCATTACTAATTCAAGGTCCAAAACAGCCGGGAAATGATATCGATGTTTATTTAGCTCCATTAATTGAGGACATGAAAAAATTGTGGAGTCCGGGTGTCGAAGTGTATGATGCATATAGTGGGGAAAATTTCCAGCTTCGGGCCATGATTTATTGCACCATAAATGATTTTCCAGCATATGGGAATTTGTCTGGATACAGCACAAAAGGAGCAAATGCATGCCCAATTTGTGAAGATGACACACAGTTGTTATGGTTGTCAAATTGCAAGAAAAATGTATATATGGATCATCGAAGATATCTTCCAAAAAATCACCCATATCGCAAGAAAAAAAAGGTGTTCAATGGTAAAACTGAGGAGAGGACGGCAAGGAAACCATTACGAGGAGAGACTGTATTTTCTCGTGTTGAAAATCTAAACGTTACATTCGAAAAATTCAAAGGTAATGGTAAAGGAAAACGTAAACGTAAACGTAAACGTACAGGTACAGGTACAACTCCTCCCAAAGTTATTTGGAAGAAAAGATCTATATTTTGGGAGTTACCATACTGGAAGCACTTGCAGGTTCACCATTGTCTTGACGTTATGCATATTGAAAAAAGTGTTTGTGAAAGCTTGATAGCCTTATTATTGAACATCAAGGGAAAGTCAAAAGACGAAATTAATGTTCGAGAAGACATGGTTGAAATGGGAATTCGCCCCGAGTTTGCTCCTATTAGGAATCCTGGAAAGCGTACGTATCTGCCAGTAGCTTGTTATACCATGTCAAAGGATGAGAAAACAAAATTTTGTAAGTGCTTACATGGTGTAAAGGTTCCATCAGGCTATTCTACTAACATTAAGAAGTTAGTGTCAATGAAAGAACTAAAACTATTTGGTATGAAGTCCCATGATTGTCATGTTTTAATGGCACATATGATTCCCATTGCAATTCGTGGAATACTACTAGACCGCATTCGACACACAATCACAAAGCTATGCTTGTTTTTCAACATGATTCATTCTAAAGTTATTGATCCCGAGGTATTAGATTCATGGGAAAGTGATATTATCTTGACATTATGCCAACTCGAGATGTATTTACCACCTTCATTTTTTGATGTCATCGTTCATCTAACATCTCATATTGTTAGAGAGATAAAGTATTGTGGGCCAGTATACTTACGATACATGTATCCATTTGAGAGATATATGGGCGTCTTAAAAGGGTATGTAAGGAATAGACATCAACCAGAGGGTAGTATTGTTGAAGGATACGCAACAGAGGAGGTAATTGAATATTGTACTGACTATTTACAAGGTGTTGATAGCATTGGCATTCCAAAATCTCGACACGAGGGTAGACTTGTAGGCAGTGGGACAATTGGATTGAAAAAGATCATTCCAAATCTAGAAGACTTACAACTTGCACATTTTGCAGTCCTACAACATATGACAATCATTGCTCCATTTATAAATGAGCACAAAAGAACACTGGAATTGTCAAATCGTGGTAGGAGCAATAGATGGTTTGTTAAGGAACATAACAAAACATTCTCACAATGGTTAAAAGACAAAGTGAGAGCAAGTTATGGCATCGATAGTGTGGATCAAGCTGTAGTACATCTAGGGAATGGTGCTGATGATCTTGCGGAAACGTACCAAGGATACAACATTAATGGTTATACATTTTACACTAATCAACAAGATGGAAAAAGTACACTTCAAAATAGTGGTGTAACACTAATAGCCTCAACTGAAGTATATGGAGATAGTCATGATACAAGGGTGAGGATCGCCAAAGAATCATACTATGGCGTCATTCAGGAAATATGGGAATTGAAATATGATTCCATCATTATACCTACGTTAAAATGCAAATGGGTTGACAACCAACGAGGTGTTAAAGTTGAAAATGATGGTTTTACAGTTGTTGACCTTTCCACAAACCGATATGTATCTGAACCATTCATCCTAGCTAAACAAGCTACCTAGGTATTCTATGTTGAGGACCCAAAGGAACCGGGAAAGCACATCGTTATGCATAGCAAACGACATATACTTGGTGTTGATGATGTTGTGGACGAGGAAGAGTACAACCAGTTTGATGAACTACCCCCATTTTCTATCGGCATTCCATCTTCAAATGATGATGTTGATGACACAACTTACTTACGGTCAGATCACAATGAAGGAATATGGATATCATAACCCACACCTGGGGAAAAAATGAAGAGGATTTGAGTGAGGTCTCAGACAAAGATATGATTGACGATGAGACGTGTCATTATATAATATGTTTTAGTGTCGTTTGAATTTTAATTATTTACATAATTTTTCATTCAAATGAAACAAAATTAGCTCTAAGGAATTTGATTGTTTTGGCCCTAGAAATTTAAAATTAAAATCTGATTCATCTACCACTTAGCAGCACATCCAAACTTCCCTTTAGTCTCACGGTTTATTGGGTAGTACTTGATAATGTTATCAGTGTGGTCAGAGGGTTAGGTTTCTTTTTCTCTTTTTGGTTTTGCTTTACGTTATTAAGTACATAGATTCTTCCAAGTGGGGTTAAACTTTTATTTTATGAGATTACTGCATAGGCAAGGCATCATAGGGTTACTATGTTTCACTGTTTGGCCCCTGTAGTTCTAATGCTCATGTCTCATGTTCTGCCCCTACAATAATGGGATAAGATATTTCATTTTTAGACTCAAAACTAATAGTGTTATAGGAATACAACATTAAATGGCTGATTATGTTGTATATATTGATTTGATTTGATGCTGTTTTTAAAGTAATTAAAAAAACTTGTCATCTAATTGGCTCTAGAAAAAGCATAATAGATATCAATCAAACGAATTTGTTATAATGTAGCTCATGGGTTATTTACACAACAATACAGTTACTAGCCTGACTACATATAGATATCAATCAAACGACAAAGTAAGCATTATGAATTGTATCTCATCTCCAGCAAAACATTGTAACTATATATAACATCTGTACCAATTTATGCTATTCTTTTATTCTCTTGTCTTACTTACTAGAATAGTGTTATAAGAATACAATAGTGTTATAAGAATACAACATTAAATGGATGATTATGTTGTATATATTGATTTGATTTGATGCTATTTTTAAAGTAATTAAAAAAAACTTGTCATCTAATTGGCTCTAGAAAGAGCTTAATAGATATCAATCAAACGAATCTGTTATAATGTAACTCATGGGTTAGTTACACAGCCATACAGTTACTAGCCTGACTACATATAGATATCAATCAAACGGCAAAGTAAGCGTTGTGATATCATGTGAATTGTTTTTGTAATCTGTTCAGGTAGGTGGTTGAGCTATTTGCAAATCATCTACAATAAAGATGATGAATGATCAACCACAACAACCGGTGCCACAACCACAACCACAACCACAACCGAGGAAAAAAAGAACAACCACACGTCTAAGGGAGATAACAGAGCCACAAGAAGTTGAATTTAACAGTCTTGGTCAGCATTGTGGCGATAATCAAAATAAGTTTGCCAATTACTGCGGGGTTGTTACGAGAAAGTTAATTTCTATCGAATATCCGACTTGGAAGAAAGTGCCAGCAAATGAAAAGGAGAACTTATGGTTGACCATCAAGGTTTTTAATCTAATACACATTACATGTGCTTTCATTTAATTAATATATGTTACTAATAGTTTGTTTGTTATTTTTTTTTTTAAAACAAAAAACAGAAACGTTGGAAAATCCATGATGAAAACTGCAAATCATATGTGCTTATGACTTGCAACCACAAGTGGAGATCATACAAAAAGAGGCTTAAAAGAATTTCTTGGTCAATGAGAATGAGAGAAATCCACTTGAAAGCTACTCATATATGGAAAAGACTGCATTGCAAAAGTTAAAGGAATAAATATCATCAACGGAATTCCAGGTTAGTAGGATATAATGTCTCTTGATAATATTAATCGTTATGTTCCAGTTTTATAATTGTGGTTGTTGTTTTTGTCGACTGGATATAAGTGAGAAAGCAAGGATGAGTTCAATGTGTAATACGAATCCAGCCCGAGTAGGCCCACATGGTTATTGGGGCAACAAAGCTAAGTGGGAACAAGAGAAGGCATCGGGTCAGCTGCCGTCACAGTTGTATGAGATAAAAAGCGAGCGTTCATTAGATTATGTGTTGGGGAGAAGATCTAAAAATGAGTTAGGGTCAAAAATAATACCACCTAACATGGAACCCATAGTAAAAAAGCTTGTAAGATTGCTCTTAATTTTGTTTTTTAAGATTTTTTAAAATTTTTTTGTCCAAGTAATTGTATGACTGTAATGTTTTTTGCATTAACAGATAGATGTCCAAAAAGAAATATCCGAAGGTGATTTGTTGCTGGGTCCCGTAGAGGATTTGTTGACTAAGGCAATAGGACCGGAGCACCCTGGTCGCACCAGGGCGGTGGGGCATGATATTGGCTTAAGAAAGGGGATGCAAGGACTTGACAAAAAAAAGAGGAAATTCGTGGACAAAGAAGTTGTTAGTAAGATGCAGGCGCAGTTAGATGAAACAAAAACCCAATTGGCAGAGTTAAGAGCAATGCTTGCGAAACAAGAGTCTAGGAACCAAGTCCCGAATAATGTATGCTTCGGTGTTCAAAACAATAGTTCTGGCTCGACGTCGACATTGGATGCTTTAGATACGATAAAGATAATTCTTTATTATATCATCAACCTTTAACAATTAATAAAATCCACAACTCAATGAGTCAGTTTATTTATTTTCATCATTAATTATAGTTGATTACATAAATTTATTATAATTATGTGGTACGTTGAGAAAATAGTAATAAAATTCACTTGTTTCTTGTTTCGGGCGAAACAAAGTATGAAAATAGATACATACTTGAGTTAGAGTTGATGACCGATCATAGTCTTTTATAATGTCCAAGTGTTTCAAAAAAGCTATAAAATATTCCTATGTATGTGTTATGTATCTACTGTACTGATCAAACAATAAAACTAGATAAATAAAACTTGTGTAAAAATTATAGAATGGTCTTTATGTTACAAAAATTATAGAAATGGTCCTTGTAATTTTTCTACAGAAATAGTCCCTGTAAGTTTTTTTTACAGAAATGGTCCCTGTAGGTTTTTTTACAGAAATGGTCCCTGTAGGTTTTTTATACAGAAATGGTCCCTATAAGTTTTTTTTTACATAAACGGTCCCTGTAAGAAACAATTATGAATCCCTGAATTTACAAAAGAAGGCACTTTGCAGAAAAAATTACAAAAAATGTACCTCTATTGTATAGAAATGCAAACTTTAACATATATATATATATATATATATATATATATATATATATATATATTGTTTTAATGTGTTAGGTTTATGTTTTTTGAATTTTTTGATATCATATTACTTTGAACTTTGCTGTCAAATTATGTTTTACATCGAATTTTCTAACATATTGACACATGAAATACACTACATGCTATATGATCGCAGACTATTACTCATTGTGATTTGGTGTTATCTTATGGTGATATGAGCCAAAAGTGTATAGAAATGCAAAATTGGTCACTATGTTATACAAATGTACATTAATGGTCCATGTGTGATAGAAAATATACTAAAATAGTTCCAAACTTTTGTATTTAGAATATTTTACTGTTTTAATGTGTTCGGCTTATGTTTTTTGAATTTCTTGATATCATTTTACTTTGATCTTTGATGTCAAATTATATTTTATATCAAATTTTCTAACATGTTGACACATGAAATACACTACATGTTATATGATTGCAGACTATTACTTGTTGTGATTTGGTGTTACCTTATGGTGATATGAACCAAAAATGTGCCAGAGGGATGGTGTTTCCTTATAATGATGGGTTAATTCACTCACTTCCTTTACGCGAAAATCACTTGAAGGTTATGATAGACAACATAGATGAAAGATATAAAGGTATTCATGTTCCTGTTATAACAAATGAAGTTGGTACCCTAGAAGATGCAGTTGGCACTGTAATTCAATGGCCGCGGATCACAATTGTTCTTAGTAAGGTACATCTTCATCATCCTTTAATTTTTTATCTACCATATATACATTTTCTGAAAATGAGAGAATTCCCTATTAAACATCAAAATATTATATTTAGGCCGACAAATAAAATATTTTGATCTTTATGAATGGCATATACGACATTCTCGCTAATTAAAATGAGTTATTAATAGGAACAACAAAGCAAGGCGTCATCACAAAAACAAATTCAGACCACAAGTGCGCGACCATCAACCGCAAAGACTGTTATGGAAAAAAACATGCCTAACCAAAAGATCAACAAACCAAGGCCAATAGAATCACTTCGTGACCTTTTGAAGACCAACCTAGTGGTTGATGTGGTAGCCAATGCTGGACATCTAGAAGCTGGGGCGTTTGATTTTTCAGTTACATATGGAGATTATTATCGTTTGTTGAAAAAACAAACAACTGATTTGTCCATCATAACAACTTGGCAGATGTAAGTGCATTCAAATTTTACTATTATTTGTTTCCATGATATTTTCTTTTTAGGCTGCTTATAAGATATGACTTGATTGGAAATTTTTTGTAATATTGTTTGTAGCCTTTTACAATTAATGCTTCAGAAACGTATGGGAAAGTGTGCTTTCCTAAACCCGTATAAGATTCTTGGGAAAGCCTGTCGGGAAACTCGGATTGATGTCGTCAATTATCTTGTTGATGCGATGCAACTTCATCATGGAAAATTGTTTCTTATCGCACCATACCTGCAAAAGTATCATATGTTGCTATCTATATTAATAGTTATTTTTGTGTGTGTTTTTATACTAAAATTTCAAAACATTACTAGTATGCATTGGGTCCTCTTGGTGATTTGCCCTTCAAATCATATTGTATACATTTTGGATTCTCTGATGAAGCCTATGAAAAATCCGGTTGACAACTACTACCTTCTCAAACTTTTGGAAAAGTAAGAAATTTTTTAATATGACATGAAAATAACATTCTTTCTATAAGTTTGAATACAACTCTGCTGCTTGTTTATTTTTAGGGCTTTTGAGAGGTATGAAAAGAACACATCAATTCCAATTGTATGGAAGCTCACTGAGGTAATTTATCTTATTACGTATCCACTAATTAGATGTAGTTCCGTTTGTGATTTATGTTTACCTTTTATCACAATTTTAGTGCAACCAAGTTGGTGTATTGGAACGTGAGCTGAGTGGACATTATGTAATGAATTGAATCTTTGATTTCGTGTTGAACAAACAACATGGATTTCCGAGTAGAGTAAGTAATTCTAAAAAAATCTTTTCTTTTAAAGCAAGAAACAAATTGTTTCATTATTTAGTAGTTTTAATTTTATTTTCATATAGTTTGGTACCCTTTTGGAATGACAAAATTGCATTTGAGGAAAAGGCATTGGTTACAACTGTTGCTACATGGGCCAGAGAATTTCTAAAATTTTTTATGAATGATGTGGTTGTCTAAAAGTGCATATAAGGTTAGTTGTTAAACTTTATAACATCCTACTTTTAGTTTAATGATTGTTTGCTAAATTCAACTCTTTTAAAATGATATACAAAAAAACTAATTATTTGTTGTGTTTTGTTTTTTTAGTGAGGATGAAGGGTAGCTGTTGTGTTTTGCTTTTAAGTGAGGTTGGAGGATAGCTGCAACATTTGATTATTGGACAATACCTTTGCATGGGAAAACAATTTTATTTTTGAATTTATTTATGTAAGTTTGATGTACTTCGAAATGACCAAATCATGGAGTTTTTAGAAACACTTAAGCATGTTTTTATCGATGACTATAATGATTGGTTATTTAGCATGTTTATATTAATATAATTTGTTCATCAATTCATAATTTTTGTATTGTTTTGAATGTGTGCTTTGGATGCAAGTATCAATTTGTGTTTTTTATATGGTTATTTGAATAAATTTGTCAACAATTTAATCCTTATAACCATGCTTTCTAGTGGTACTGTGGGTAGGCGGTTTTTGCAAGTCTGAAAAAAGACCCGGTTATATTAATGGAACCGGTCCATATTTAATCTTTATATGACCTGGTTTGAGGATTGGAACCGGGCTCTTTTAGCCATATATAACCCGGTTTTCTATGCTTAGACCGTGTCCTAATCTTCATATTTGACCAAAGATTGGGCGTTATGTTCCTCCTATATGTCCCAGTTTTATGAACAACCGGTTTCTTTTGTGTTGGATAGGAGCCGGTTTTACAACCGGGTTCTATTCGTTTTTTCACATAGTTCTCGCAGGCTTTAGGAACCGGTTCAAAACCGGGTTATTTAATTGA
This sequence comes from Lactuca sativa, assembly GCF_002870075.4. Taxonomy (NCBI): domain Eukaryota; kingdom Viridiplantae; phylum Streptophyta; class Magnoliopsida; order Asterales; family Asteraceae; genus Lactuca; species Lactuca sativa. Next base: position 129,917,517 of record NC_056624.2, on the reverse strand, counting down.
AATAACCAGGTCCTATAAGCTTTTTTTGTAGTAGTGAAGTAAACGGGTTAACTCATGATTTCTACCTCCATCTCGTGAAAAAAGATAACTCTAAGTTGTTATATCTCATTGTCTTTCACTTTTAACTTCGATTTCTAGCTCCATTTGATGATTGATTGTAAATTATTTTTCAGTTTCATTATTTTTGGTAGTTTTGTATTTGGGTTGGTGAGGGTATTTTGCGTGAAGAACAATTTTTCCGGCGACATATTTGTTGATTTCCACCACTACAGGTTCTATTTACTTCAATACCTTGTAAAATTTGAGTTTAATTGCAAGCTATGTGTAGTTGTATCAATTATGTGAAAATTGTCATATGTATCTATATATGTGATATTATATGTATTTGGTGTGTGTATCTATGTAAATTTGGTGTGAAAATTATGTGAAAATTGTTATATGTATCTATATATGTGAAATTATATGTATTTGTTATAAGTAGGATGTTATTATGTGTGTATTTGAATGTATGTATGTTTGTTGTATATGTGGTACATCAATGTAAAATTTATGTATTTAGTACAAGTAGGATGTTATAGTTTTATTTATGTGAAAGTATGTGTATTTGTTTTAAGTAGGATGTTATTATGTGTGTATGTGAATTTATTTGTATTTGGTGTATATGTGGTATATGTATGTGAAAGTATGTGAATTTCATGCTCTTATGTATTAGGTGAAAAAGTATGTGGTTTTGGTATAAGTACGATGCTATAATTGAAAAAAAAAATAAAAATAAATTATTGTTATAATTAGAAAAAAAAAACACAAAAAATGTTATAAAATTGTTTAAAAACTTATATACGAATACTATAAAGTTTTTAGTTTGTTCCCAACTTAACCCCAAGTTAACCAATAAGGTCTATAGTTACTTATAATCTTGCAACATATTTATACAATGTTATAAATAAAAAAAAAATTAATCTCGACGGTAAAAGAGAACAGCACAACAACATAATATAATTGTTTACAGTATATTGCTATAATTGAAAAAAAATGTTATAAATAAAAATAATATAAAAAGATACAATAGTAAGAAATGTTTTTTTTTTATTGATATACCAAATTATTCATTTTTCTTTATTTAATATTTTATTCATTAAAAACTAATTGCTAAACATATAAAAATAAATCATTGTTATAGTTGGAAAAAAAACGCAAAAAATGTATAAAATTGTTTAAAAACTTATATACGAATACTAGATAGTTTTTAGTTTGTTCCCAAAACTAACCCCAAGTTAACCAATAAGTTCTATCATTAACTTATAATCTTCAACTTAACTTATAATCTTGCAACATATTTATACAATGTTATAAATAAAAATATATATATATTTTTGAATCTCGTGGTAAAAAAGAACAATACAACAATATAATATAATTGTTTAAAGTACATGCTATAATTAAAAAAAAGTGTTATAAATAAAAAAATAGAAAAAGATACAATAGTAAGAAATGTTTTTTTTTTTCCAGGAAATGATGATAATATGACTTTTGTTTATGTATACCATGACTGCTGTTATGGGTCGTGAACACAGGGGTGATGGAGTTGAGGACCCACCTCTCCCAAGTGGTAGAGGTGCTGGTCATCACGAGCAGAACGTTAAGTCTTATTATGAATTTTTATTTACTATTTTTGTTCAACTATTATAAATTAAACACCATTTCTAATAATTTTTAATTACATTTGTAGTTGAGTGACGTGCACGAAAGAAAGTTCGAGGCAAAGCGAAAAATATAAAGCTTGAAAAAGCGATCTTATGGAACCAGGGCAAACCGATTAGCATGAAATATGATAGGGATATCACATTTGATCCCGTAGGAAAGCCGAAAGACATGTTTACCCGAGAAGTTGGGAAAACAATGTGGCACATGGTCCCTTTTGATAAATGGACTTAGAAAAAAGTTTCCCCTGCAATACAATGCATCGTATTACAACATTTAGTAGTAATTATTTATTTAAATATATTTTATATGGTTAACTATAATTGTTTTTTACTTGGTTAACTTTTTTTTTTTGTAGATAAAGTTTGATTTGGATCAGATGTAACGGGATGTACAAGCTAATATGTTGACAGGGAGTTTTCAAACAACCTTGTTAAAAGGTTATCGAGAATGTAAAGCTGACGTAAAAGAATATTTTATGTCAGTCGGAGGGTATGAAGATATCCCGGGAGCATTAGCCAACCCTCCAAAGGGTATGGAAGTTGATAACTGGAAGAAAGCAGTTGAGTATTTCCAAGCAGACGAACACAGAATTGCTTTAGAAAGGAAGAAAAAAAATCTGTGAAATGCAAACAAATGTGAATCGTGGGGGGTCGAGCCCATATAGCAGTACTTGCTATAAGAAGGTAACGTACGATAGATTTAATTATTTATTTAAAATATAATCTAATTTTTAAAGTTAAACAGAATCTGAAGAGAGTGGAAACGTTTCGCAAAGCTCATACCGATAAGAATGATGTATTTGTTACTGCTGAGGCGGAACAACAATATGTAAGTATTTAGTTATAATTTTATCATATAATTAAATGTTTATTTATATTTAATTGTTACTCACTTTTGGGAGTTACAGAATCGGTTAGTTGAAGAGCTGTTAGAACAAAGTCAAGGTGAAAACGAGTTAACACCCACTCAAGAAAGAGATGCTTTTGAGAAAGTATTAGGAAAGCGACGTGACCATATTAGAGACATTGGCCGTAAACCTTCTGCTCTCCCGCCGATTCCATAGCCTTCACAACCATCACCACAACCATCACAACCATCACAGGTAAAACAATCTACTTTGGTTTTGTGGTGATTATTTGCTAAAAAGTTTGGTAATTATGTTTTTATCCCAAGTGCAAAAAATAACAACGTACTTTGGTTTTTTGTCTTAGTTTAAAAATAGCAATCTACTTTAGCATCGTAAAAGGCATGTTGATTTGCAAATTTTCGTTTTGTGGTGATTATTTGCTAAAAAGTTTAGTGATTAGGTTTTTGTCCCAAGTGCAAAAAATAACAACGTACTTTGGTTTTTTTGTCTTAGTTTAAAAATAACAATGTATTTTGATAGTTTTTGTTTATGTTTGATAATTTAACTTATAAGTTTATAAATGTTGTTATTAATTATGTAGTTGGAAAATCTTCGTGCAATTCTCAACAACCCGACATGTAGGGATGAACTTTATTCGTTTTTTTCAATCCCAAAATAATCGAGGAAACGATGAGAACGAAGATGATGGTATGTAGGGATGAGTTTTATTTGCATACGTTGTCACGCTTTGCTACTTAGTAGATTGTAAAACTTTGATTGTTTTTTGTAATTATCGGCGACACTAATACCAGGCGACATTATTATTTTTTATATTTAATCGAATATTATGACTTTTGATATTTAATTAATTATAATCAGATGTTTGTTTTGTAATTAGCGTCGACACTATTATTTTTGATATTTAATTGAATGTTGTTATGTAATTGCCGAGGACATTATTACCGGCAACCAAAATCGTTAATTAAAAGAAATTTAAAAAATGAAAATTGTTATTACCAGCGACAGAGTTATTACCGGCGACTTAATTTAGCAGCAACAGATCTCATTAGCGGCGACATTTATTACTAGCGGCTACAAGTTGATCAATAGCGACGAAGTAGTAGCGGCGACTTATTACCGGTGATGCGTCGCCGCTATTACTATTATGGGCGACAACTTGACTTATTACCGGCGACTTTTGTAGCTGCTAGTGATCGTTTTCCTAAGTGAAGATGCGGATTGAATTAAATACGTGATATTAATTAATATGAAAGAATGATATGTACACGGGACCTTATGTCATGAACCTAACGCTTTTTTTTTTAATTAAAAGAAATAAAAGATACTTGTTAGCGATATGTATAGCAAAACAAATAGAGTACATTACATGAATCGTCCCTACCATAGATATGGTCCATATGCATGTTTTGTTCTTAATCATTGCTTTCGGTTAGACCATTTCGGCTAATTTTACACTTGAACGGTTCACAAAACAAGAAATCTGACCACTAGCAATGCCACCTTCACTAGTGACGGTAGCTTTAGTAGCGACATTAAAACAGACATGTCTAGCATAGTTGTCAAAGCTCGATCCATCACTAACTGCGTCATCGCTAATGTGCATGTCAATGATCTATGTGATATCAATCGTGGCTGATAATTCAATGTGTAGATCCAATGGGTGGGGTTTGTTTTCGTACATAATCAATAGCGGCGATGGAATAGTAGCGACGTCGACGCTGCTAATACTCCGAATATAAAGAACCGCAAATATTTCCCTCCAATGTCATCTATTCATAGCCGCTAATACTAGCGCCTCTAAAGCTAAACTACATTCACCTAGTCTCCGTCGTATACTCCTTCATTTTTTCTTCCCATTCGATTTTTCATGATACTCAAGCATTTGAAAGCGATTGGTGTTCAATTGTTACCCATATCAACCACCAGGGCTACCACCCTCCACCCTCACTTCCCATCGGCGATTTCTGTTCCACCATCACTGACATGTTGTGAACTGCCACATGCATTGTTTGACAACGAAAACCACCACCACCACCAACATCAATCGGCTCCTGCCATCTCTGATTTCAACAGCGTAAACCACCTTTGGCCACCGACTGCCACATGTGAACCACCTCGTGCCACGTAAGAAACACCTCCAAACCATTAGCTGCTACTTGTTGTAACCACCCGCATGTGAACCACTTCCTACCACGTATGAAATCCTTCATTTAACAGTGTTCCGTGGCAAGATTATTAAGTATTGTAAAGATATTTTGATTCTAAGAGTGTAGAATATAATTTAATTAAATGGTTTGTGCAAGATTAGGGTATAAATATAAAGGAGGGACTAGAATGTCATTAAAATAAACATTAAATGTCAAGTTATTAGGGTTATGGTTGTTAGGATTTAAATCAAGAAACTATAGGGAGTTATTTTGCAAAATCGAATTGAAACTCCCCTAGAATGCAAGTCAACGTGTTTTAGGAGCTTAAGGGTTTCGTTCATTTTTTTCTTTCCAAGCCTATACGTAAGATTATGCCTTCAATTGGTCCTTTTGTCGATGTTGTTGTTACTCTTGTGTTTAGGTCGATCAGGCGTAAGAAAGAAAAAAGAATCAAATGTGAGGGGAGAGGGGATAAGTTGAGTTCGAGGTTTTGATAAGGGAGGTCGACATGTTTGGTGGTGTGTTCCAAATGAGGTTGTGAATCGATAATTTCCATTGGTAAGTCTTTGATTCTTCATCACTATATGTTCATACTTCAGTTAGGTTGAATTGGTTGATATTTTGATGATGAATTGCTTTTTCTTTGGTGTTGATGATCATGTCTTCTTTCATTTCATTCCATGAGTTCTTGTGGGCAATTTTCTGCATTAAAAGACAAGTGTTGAACACTCCTTAAGGCTCTCAAAACAACCATAATTTTCTTGATATGTGGCTTAATGGTGGAGAAAACCCAAACCCACATTGTGTTTTCTCTAATGTAGGATTGTACTTTCGTTTTCCCCTTTAAAGCAATGTACTTTGCGTCGTGGTTTGAAGTTGGAATTGTCTTTTTTACTCAAGAAAGTGTTGTTACTCTTAAGTGCTTAATTTCCAACTTGGGGTCGTTTTTATAATGACTTAATGGGTTAAGATGCTAATTAACTCTTACAAGTTAAAGCTGGTAAATTATATGAAATTACCTATTTTGTCCCTGTTTTGTGAAAGTTCACAACTTTTTTCATATTTATTATTCTTTTTTTTTTTTCAAAATTCACTTATTTTTTCTCTCAATTAAATACCTAAGAGAAAAACATATATGCTTAAGTAAGGGAACTTAACATCAACCCTTATTGGTTAAAGGCATTAGTCTAAGCTGCAATGACTACATAAATTTTCTAGGATATATTTCAATACACAATGCAAAATATACTTTGTCCCTCAAACTACACAAGTTTGTGTTTTTGTCTATTATTTCACTAGAACTGAGAAACCACAAATATACTCTAACATATTGGTTCAACTAAATCTTATAGTTCGCATCGAACCATCGCACTAACACTAGCAAACTAGCTTAAATGCGATGATATCAAAAAATTTAAAAAATGACTAGAATTATTAGACTATTTTTGCAAGTCTATATAATTAAATTTTAAATTTCTAGCATTTTACCTAATTTATAACTTTTATGCTTGAAAATCCTTTTTCAACCGCCTACTGCACACTTAGTTCATACAGTGCCCTCAATGTATGCGAAAAACAATTAAAAGCACATAAAAAGCAAATAAAATGGAGAAAAGGTAACAGAATCCCCTAGGGTAGTAGTGGTGAGATCGAATCTGATTGTGGTGGGAAAACTTTAACATCTCGATTAATTATACTGGAAACTGAACTCCTGTTGCTTCATGTGAATGTGCTGGATAAAATGAACCAAAGACCGCTTCTTCAAAAAGATGTAGTGCGGAAATCTTCAAAATAATGCATTGTACTTTAGTCACAACATGGGAAATGAGTTAATTACCAATCACTAACTGTTATGGTCATACTAATTAGCTTGCCTCCATTTATGACACTTATTCACAATGTTCATGTATACTAAGGAAACTTAATTGATTTTATTGAATGTTTGGACTATAAATGACTGAATCTAGGTTTGTCTTCATATGTTCAATTCGAACAAACTGGAAATTATTATTGTCAAATAATGTCCTCTAACACGATTAAGCAACTAATTTTATTACCTATATTAGGACGTGGTCAATCTATAGCTCGAACATTTTAATGGTAATAAACAACTTGGAATACAAATTCGTGCAATCAATGGTCAATTAACTTGTGACATCCCTAATTTCACAGCCAAAAAAGACCGATTTATTTATGCTTATTTAAAATTAGAGTATCCTTTTTGAAGAAAGATGTTGAGGAATTTGTTTGCAAAAATAAGATAAAGATATTACCAAAGGATTTTTGAAGAAATGGATTTTATTTATATTAAAAACATTGGGATGCCATCGCTCATCATAACATCACACACGTGCTCTCATGCCACTACATGTAATATAAAAAACTCAGTGGGTCAAGCTTGGGGGCCTGGTGAGCACATAGCGTTTTCAATCCACAATAATTAAATTCTTTTAATTATATATTTTCATCAAAACATTCAACCTGATTACCCATTCCCGTTATCCTCATTTTTTGTCCGTAAAGCATCTAATTCTGGGGACCGATCCTAAGGATCATCTTTGGGATAGACAATAATGCTTAGGGGATTCCTTAGCAGTATATGTCAATAAGGCAACCATGGGGGGATGGAACACACCTGGTGAACACTTCGTTCAAAAACACCGACATGTTGCAAGCTTGTTAGCGTTCTACTGAACTGTCAAGAATAAATTGTGGTCGTCATCTATACTGCACTAGATGACTATATCATCTTTAATTCAAGGCCTCTCATCATCTATTTCATCATTCGTTTTCATATCTCATCATCCATATCGTCTTTTATTTACCCGTGTCTACCCAATGTATATATAGGTATAAAAATACATATACAGTTTAAATCAAGTAACACATGTATAAATCGTTCATCTAGCATAGATATCAGGAACATAGATAATAGGCGCATATAACATGTAATTATTTTAAATACTTTATATATATATATATATATATATATATATATATATATATGTGTGTGTGTGTGTGTGAGAGAGAGAGAGAGAGAGAGAGAGAGAGATGAAAGTAATAACTATGTACTCGCTTGTTAAAGTGGATGACTGGAATGTTGGACAACGAATCGCTTTAGCACTTGGCATTTCCTTTGTTATGACCTAGGTTCAATTATCTCTAAGTCTTATTTTAGTATCTCTTATGACTAATTAGTAGTCTAGATTCCTCAACAATCCCAATGTCTACTGATCTATAGCTGATAAGAGACAATCAGGTAGGATCATATCAGAGGTAGGGTCGATTTGGTATACATAGTATACTGTTTGGAAATCCCACTTTAAACACCTCACTAAATTCAACCTAGACATCATCCTCATAAGTAGATCAATCAGTAATACGACATTAGAACCACTGAAAAATCTTATTTTTAAATTAATAACAACTATGAATTTTAAATGTAAAATACACTAAATTAATATAGAGTGTAATTCAGCTTACAGAGATTCCCTAGACCAAGGTCTGGAAATTATACTGGCAGAGTCCCTACTTGATAGCTACTACTTTTCAGACTCTTAGGAATTGCAGGGCTTCGCCAAGATACTAACTCTAAGGAAAAATTTAGACTAAAGGAAGTAGAAATCAAGAGAGAGTTGTAGAGAGAAGTGTGAGGAATGGTTGAACACAAATGAGCTATTTAACTATTGTTTAGATTGTTTCGGCTAATGATCTACCGATCTAAAATTCAATATCTGATATGTCTACTGCTACTCTGCATCTTTGAAAAAAGCATAACTTCCTCTAATGAAGTTAGATTTGAATGTTCTCTATATGTACGCTCTTGGTTTAATAACTACTACGACTTTTGTTTAGGTCACTAAGGCTAAAAAGTAACCTAACAAAAATTTACTTTTTACGACGCGTGTTGCCGAATCAGGTCGAATCGCAAAATCTCAACAGATCATAATTTCTTCGTTATAAGTCTGATTTAAGCATTCCTTATATCCCCATAATCCTTTCCATGACTACTTCAATTTTTGTCAAGGGTATTCGGCCTAATTATTTTTCTATTTTGGACGCATATTTTATTCTTATTTTATTATATAGTCGTATGCACATATACTGCAAATAGTTATAGATAAATCACATACTACTCAAATAATTTCCCGTTATTATATTAAATAAGTTACAATTCTTGACCTTAACTATTACATCATCTTATTACTGTCTAGAGAGAAACACAAGCATTACAATTCTCTCCCTCTAGGATGATTCCGTCCTTGGAATCATGCATCAGCAAACAGATGTGGATAGATATTCTCACTACTAGAAAAACAGTCTTTTACGACGCTCATTGCGCGTCGTAAAAGGCTCAGACGATGCGCAAATGCGTGTCAAGGAAGGCCCTGTCATAAAGAGAGACGACGCGCATTTACGACGCTCATTTACAACGCGCGTTTACGACACACAATGCGTATCAAGGAAGGCCCTGTCATAAAGGAAGATGACACGCATTTGCGTGTCGTAACCTTACGACGCGCGTGTTAATGACACGCAATGCGTATCAAGAAAGCCCCTGTCAAGAAAGGCCATGTCATAAATGAAGATGATACACATGTTTGCGTATCGTAATTTTAAATGTTTAAGAAAAATAAATTTATATATTTATTAATTTTTAAATTAAATTTGCATTTAATTTCTCATAATAGAAATAAAATACCATATACAAAAAATACAATCCATTGCATAATATAAAATAAAATTTCATACTCAAAAAATAAAATAAATTGCACAAATTGTAATGTCATACAAAGAATCATTCAAATGTTAAACAAATATAATACATTGCTAACATGGGTTATACATTCCTATAAAACTAACAAATAATCATACAACTCTGTTTCTTATTGGAAAGGAATGTCAAACATGATTACAAGTCTCCCTTAATCTTTGATTACTCACCTGCTTAAGTAGAATGTTGTTGTTGAGAAGGTTACCTAGCAACAGAGAAGTATACCAAGACATTTGTAGGAGAAGAATACTCTCAATAAGATAATTTAATTAAAAAAATGTAATGATAATGATAATGAGTTCATACCTGTGAAGTAGTGCAGAATGCTCATCATCATATGTATAAAGCTCATACTGCTTTGCAAAAGCATTTCTAAGAGAAATGACCCAATCAATGTCTTGAACAACATCCAAAGTTTCTGCAAGAAAATACAAACAAAAAAAGAAATAAATAATAATGACATGAAAATTAAGACTATCAGTCTATAACCTCAACAATAAAACAAAACAAATTATTATTAAAATCAAATAATGATAATACAAATTGTTAAAAATTATGGGACAGCAGGGTCTTCTATGCATATAGATTGATAAGGTTGTTTCTTTTTTACTTAATAAAATCAAAATGACTTGTCGTGCTAAGTGAGAGGTTGGTCACTTTATGTATTAAGACCCTCCCTATTATGTATTAAGACCCTCCCTATTACAATATTACCCTTGTTTATTTTTTTTATTTTATTCAACTTTTGACAATCTCATGAAAAAGGCACTATCGACCTCGTTTTTTTTCAATGTTCACAGAATTTTAAGCAAAATGTTGGCATCTATTTACCTGTTGTTGTTTGTTTTAGAATTTGGAGAGTGAGAGAGAGAGAGAGAGAGAGAGAGAGAGAATCTTCATGCCTTTATGGTGTATCAAAGGAGGGCGCGAAAAGACAACCCAGTTACCATCCTAAGCAATTAGTGGTCCTAGACCATGTGAAAAACAGAGCTCATATCATAAGCTGATTTCATAAAAAGATATAAAAAGAAAGACTAAAGAGCCAGTACCAGTTGATCAAACCCATGACAATATTCTAAAGAACAAAATTTGACAATATCCCAGACCAAATGACCATTTTTACCTTACATTCTAAAGAACAAAATTTGACAATATTCTTTAACGTGAGAGGATTGGGAGGAAAAAAGAAGGGCAAATAGGTAATTAGTGTCTTAACCAATTATTTCATTCTGTCCAGGTTAAGTGAAAAAGAAACAGCCATGTAAGAGAAAACCAAAACTGTTGAAAATAAAAAATAACTATAAAAACAGTATGCAGGGGCATTTTGGCCCAAAACTGTTAAAATCAAATTTTTTAACTATAAAAATAGTATGGAGGGGCAGTTTGGTCCAAAACTGTTAAAATCAAATTTTCTTCACGATTATTTCCTACTGCTTACATGAGACCAGATTTGGAGGTTGAGCAAAAAGAACCATATCAGCAAGTACCTACCTGTACATGGAACCATTTTACTATAAATAGAGTATTTCTTTCCAATCGTATTCAAACAGGGAAGTGGGTATTATTATAAGGGAAAAAAGACTTACTCTTGGGGTTTGATGAACTCTCATAGGCCAAGAAGGGAACATGTCAAAAGTAGCCGATAGCCTTGGTACTGTTGTGTATAAAACTGCAACAAAATTACACAATTAAAAAAAATCTTTTACAATAAATAACATCCAAGAAATTAAAAACAAAACATAATCACACATTAAAAAAGATTGAAGTGGGTAGAAAATGGATAGCTAATCCATATCTTTTGACACTTTCAAACCCTCTTTTTCTAATTAGACATACTAATAAATGTATGTTCTTGAGGGTGTGGTTTTCAAGTAACAGATAAAAGTGAACACAAACTCAAAACTCAAAACTCAAAAACATACAGGACAGTGAAGCAGGTCCATCCCATGACTCCATTAAAGTTGATGACCAGGGAAATCAAAACTACTATTGTTATCTTTTATAAGAAGACTTCAAGTATCCTTCCACTTGTATATTATATATTATGGGGGTGTTTGGCAAAAAAAAAACTTATTGCTTATTAGCTTATAACTTATTAGGTTATAAGCTAATAAGTATGGGGTAACTTATGAAAAAATGACTACTTATTAGAGGTTTCCATCAGAAGAAGTTATTTTTTATCCAAACACTTTTTTTTAACTTATATATAGCGGTGTTGAACCTCTAATAAGCTAATAAGTTGTTTTAATAAACTTAGCCAAACACCCCCTATATCAATCAAAATCAACAAAACTTTCCCTATTTAAACAAGTATCACACTAGAAAACACAAAGTTTGACAGAGAAGAAAACTCCAACAACAATGAATTTAAGGAGAACTGAGAATGCACATATATCTTAGTATTATGAACACACAATGACTCTTAATTTATCTTATTATTGGATTGGAACAAGAACAACTTAAATTAGAATGAATAATTAAAATGAAATACAAAAACTTTGCAACACAAGGAATATAATGGACTCTGTAGTTTTGATCAGCATCATTTTGAGCTTACTCAAAATACAACAGTCTTGTTGTGTTGATAAGGTAGAACGCGTAACTCACAATATGACTTGATTGCCTTCATAAGGCATTGTTTTTCAAGATTCTCAGATTTCTGAATAAAACTCAGCAAATTATCCTTGTGCGAGACTCTCTCAACCTGCAAACCCAAACAGAAACTATTTGACTTTTCACCTTAGCATATATATACTGCATACTACTGATATTGAGAAACTTAAAACTCTTTGATTACCATCTGCTCAATGATTGGGCCCCCATCAAGCTCCTCCGTGACAAAATGGGTTGTGGCACCAATCAATTTGGCCCCAGCTTCAAAAGCCTGTCATTCTCCAATAAAAAACATAAAAACATAAAAAGCTTAAAACAGAATTTGGAAATTGGAACAAAGAACCTGCCTGCCTAGATGGATTTCCTCCCTTGAATGATGGCAATAAGCCATGATGTATGTTGATCACATCCTTCCCATATCTTTTCAAAAAGTTTCCAGACAACACCTGTCCTGGGTAAATAAACAAATAAGACCTTTTTCCCAATCCTGCTGCTATACTACTACTAGAAAAACATTTACCTGCATGTATCTAGCAAGGACCAAGAAATCTGTATCTTCAACCAACCCCAATATCTCATCTTCTACATTCTTCTCCTTTGACTTGGACAGATAATGATATGGAATCTCATGTCTTTCAAGGAACCGCATCACATGGGTATTCCCCACCCTATCATGATTGCTGTTCAAAATACAGACATATTATACACATCATTTACTGGTCAAAGATAACAAGTAATAAAAAAATTTCCAGACATTATGTTTCAAATGGTTCCTCTAGCCTACCCTCCTGATTACTAATTATTACTTGTTTTCTTAAATCTCTTATTTGTTGTTGCTGCTATTTGGTTCATGTTGGTTGCTAGTTGCACCCTGATTTTATGCTTGATCACTTTGTCATACATAAAGAAAAGAAAGATGCCCAACGTATACAGGGGAAAAAATCCATTCATTGAATGGGATAAAAAAACATACAAAAGAAATACGAACCTCCTTTGAAGTCATTCAATCTGGCTAATGCAGAAAACGGATCGTCGTCGGTATCAGCAAGTGATGACTATATTCCTTTTTCTCTATTTCTTCACATCACCATGGCACCTCCGACCCACCACGACCGTCGATGAACACCAACAGCAATCCCTTAAAATGTTATGAAATGGAGGCTGACCCGCCACCGACTGAATCGCCACAGTAGCATATCGCCTGGAGAATCCAAATAAGAAAGAAGAGGTGGGGAAAGGAAGCAGATGGCAGAAGGAAAGGAAAAGAAAGAAAATAAAATAAAAGGAGTCGAGACGAAACCTGAAAGTATTCCACTGGACCAAGAAAAAACCCTAAATCTTCTCATTTTCTGCAATCGATTGTAATAATCACATCAACATGGCACCTCCGACTCACCACCACCGTCGATGAAGACCAATCGGGAAATCGAAGCAGATCTTTACCATTTGCATTCATAATAGGTCGGAGTGGATATTAGCGAAAGCAGCAATGGTGGAGAAAATGAGAAAGAGTTAGGGAATCGATGCCCTCTACCAATTAGATCGCACGGGACCAACAGTTTTTCCTTCCTCCCAACCCCGAAAGACGTGGAATCAATGCCCTCTATTTTTGGAAGTCGGATCGATGGATACTCGTCCTTGTTAGATTTTTTTAGGCTTCAAAATTGATAGATTTTTTTTCGATTCTTTCAAGTTTGAATCAGAAAATGAGAAAGAGTTAGGGAAATCAAGAGTGCAATGCTCGTCCTTGTTAGGTTGAAGATGAAAGATAGATAGAAGATAGAAAAAAAAGGCGGGTTTTCAAAATTTTGGGGATTTCATTTCCCCCCTTGTCTACTAAAAGCGCGTTTCATTAAAATTATAAAGCGACAGGTACAGACGACGTGCGTTTAAGATAAAGCGCCCTCCGTGTTTTTAATTTTTTTTTCTTGAGACACCAAATTAAGGGCACGCAATAAAGCGTGACGTAAATCCTTAAATTTTTTAGAGAGATGACAATATTTTAAGGGCACGTCCTTTGCGTATCGTTAATTATCGCGTGTCGTAAAAAGCGCGTCATTAAAGGTCTTTTTTCTAGTAGTGTCTTCATCTTGCTTTATGTTTCCCTAGTGAGATTCGGCCCATTGGAATTTTTCCACTACACAAACACTAAATCAACCATCTTACGTCGTAGCTTCTTCATCTTATGGTCCATAATTGCTTCTGGCTCTTCGATTAACCTATTATCTTCATCAATCCTCATCTTCGAAAGTGGAATTATTTTGGGAAATTCTCTCACGAGCTTCCTTAAATAACACACTGGGAAAGTGTTATGAATACCCTTGAGTTCTTATGGCAATTCTATCGTGTAAGAATTGTTCCCAACTCTCTAAAGAACCTTGAATGACCCAATAAATCTCAGACTGAGCTTTCCTCTCTTTCTAAATCTTATAAGTCCCTTCCATTGAGAGACTTTAGAAATGCCAAATCTCCAACTTCAAAGGTCAATGGTCATTGTGTCACACCCCAAAACCGAGAACGGCGGAAACGTTCTGGGGCAGAGGATGTCATGTAATGTATCACAACAATGTAAAGTAGTAAACAAGCAACAACATCATCCATTGCATTAATAGTATAATTGTAATTACAGTGTGTTCTTTCATAGTATAAAACAACATAATGAATAATCAAAATAAAAGACGAGTCTTGACTGCTCCGTCTTCACAAAACCTGGTCGTCGTACCTATCTATTGGTGACCTAAGAATACAAGTTATTTTGAAAGTGAGTATCAGCGTTTAAGCTGGTGAATTCATAAGTATTTTAGGTGTCATTGCTTTGTAAAACTGTAAAGAAAAGACTAGTAAATGTTTGGTGAAAAATTTTGTATTTGAACAATGTAAAGTTTAATATATGTTTGAAAACTCCTAGAAAAACCTATATTTTCTACTAGTATAAAAAGCAGTCTTCTACCAAGACTCGACTGTTTTGTATGTTTGTCTCTTTGTAAGAATGAAAGCTTTTCCCAAGTATGACTATCATTATCAAAATATAGTTTTATATCACCCTTTATGTGAGAAGATCACAATTTGAATATAATGGGAAAATGTATATGTGTGCTACAGTATTATTTGTATTAATTACTGAAGTAATAACTATTATTATTCAAATCTAGTCTACCTCATCGATTATGTGAATCTGACACAAATTAATGGTAATAAGGAAATAATATAATTATTTTAATTGTATCCTTTTGTACTAGGATATTCATGGCGTGGAAACTCGCCGAACAGTACAACTGTAGACATCCGTCGACGTGCATTTTCCCACTGTAGCTATCAGTTGGGTGTGGAATGGTAAGTCCCGTATAGTAAGTATAAATATCTATTCAGATAGTATGAATAGTATCTCTTCCTATAGCATGCATTAGTATCTAGTATTCTCTGTTATAGTATGCTTTGTCTAGTATTCTCTGTTATAGTATTCTCTATTATAGTATGCTCTGTCTAGTATTCTCTGTTATAGTATTCTCTGTTATAATATGCTCTGTCTAGTATTCTCTGTTATAATATGTAATAGTATTAGTATAGACACATGAATGAACTGACTCTTGTGTGATTCCTTGTACTTGGAATAGTAAGTAGTATCTCCTAACTACACCTATTATAGTTACTAGTAATGTACGTGTATAACCGAAGTATGCCTTTGCTACCCAAAGGTACTGAACTGACTAATGGAACTTTTATGTCTACATATGTATACATGATATATAACTAATATTTAGATGACATTCGGATGAATAACCGATGCCCTAAATCCACATCCCAACGAGGAAAAGGAAATAAAGCGAGCTAGCCGTCCTAAGTCCTTTAAACATTACTTCTATAACTATACATATATTGGCATGCATTTGACAATATAAAACTATAAAATAAGTTTTATAAAACCTTTGAAAAGTTTAATAACTAAGAAATGATGAATTGATGTAAGTTTAGAAAATGATTTGAAAGCAGTTTGTTTGTTAAGAACAATTTTAAGTATAAGAAAACCTTTGTTTGAAGCACAATTGTAACAGAGTTTGAAAGGAAACATACAATATGTAAGACAGTTTGATAAAGAGCTTTAACATATAAAAATGTTTTAGTAAGTCATTTGGAAGTAGTATCCTGAGTAAACAGCTAAAAGTGTAATAAATCCATTTGTATACTAGTTATTAATCACATGTGATTGATGTACTAACTAGCATGATTCAACTTGTATTCCCCCTATAAAAGCATTTATAACCATTTAAAATATTTAAAGGTTAATTAAGGGGTATGAACTCAACTGCAATGAGTGGATCTGATGGAAGTGTCGGACAAGTGCTTGGTGTCAAGTGAAGACTTAAACACACACAATGATCCTAATAACATATAAAGACATATGTATATATACAATTAGTGATTATAACACTAATTAGACAAGTATACACATCCTAATGCGCGGAAAACACTTTGGTCAAGTGCTAGGAGGCCACTAGGTTGCAACAAAGGATTGCAAGGCATCATATTTGAGTTTATGGTCAATGGACCATACATAATGGAGTTTACGGCCCAGGGACCACTTCCCCATGAGTTTACGGCCATAAACTAATGGTAGGAAGTACTATTTCATTGCTTGAAGTCCCTAGTTCAATGGTGGTTGGTTCTATGTTATGCTCTAGTTAATTGGAAGGAGGAAAGGGCATCGTTGCACCCTTATAGGGAGTTTATGGACTTGGGAGATCCTTGGCCGTAAACTCTCATTCAACCATTGATTCTTGATGATTCTAAGCTCTAAACATGTTAAACCTAGTGTACAACGAGTTAGAATAAGAGTACTTACGATCTAGGAGCTTGAATGGTCGGTTTTGGCCAAGAACACTAGTGTGTGTTCTTAGTGTTCTTGGTGAAACTTGAAGATCTACAAAATGGAATGATTTCACCGATGAAATCATGTAAGATCACTAGTTCATGTAAGATATCAACTAGTTATGACAATAAACTTACGAGTTTTGAAGATCGGGGATGAAGATCTCGATGATACTTGAGAGAAAACTGAAGTTCTTGGGTTTGAGAAGTGAGAAATGGCTTGAAATGTTCCAAATTCATATATATATATATATATATATATATATATATATATATATATATATATATATATATATATATATATATATATATATATATATATATATATGGGAGTTCATGGCCCTCTTTAGTTTATCGCCGTAAACTCCATCTTATGGAGTTTAGGGCATAAATTTCAGTGTTGAGGATTTAGCAGTTACTTTCCAACACTTATTCCTTAAGTGTACAAGGCTCAGAACTCTCAAACAGACTCCAAATGGTGCTAAATGATAGCAGGAATGAGTTTGACGTTTAATGAAGTATTTGACTGTGCGGGATAGAAAATTTCAGGTTGTCACACATTGCTTCTTTTTAGCATAGCTCTTTTAACGATCTTGAACTACTAATATTCTTTCTGTAACCACATTTAGCTTTTCAACATCCTGATGGACTATCTTGGGACCCATAAACTGCTTTTCTCCAACCTCTAGCCAACAAGACGGCATACTACACTTATATATGTACAAGGCTTTATAAGGTGCCATATTAATGCTTGAATGGTAACTATTGTTGTAGGAAAAATCTGCTAAGGCTAAATGCTCATCTGATTTACCTCGAAACTATAAGGTACATGCTCTTAACATATATTCTATTGTTGAATTGTCCTTTCACTCTGACCATCAGCTTGTGGATGGTAGGCTGTATTCAAACACACCTTTGTACCTATTTCTTCTTATTGGCTCTTCCAAAACCTTGTAGTGAAATGACTGTCATGATCTAGCACAATTGTTAGAGGAACAACGTGAAGTCTTACTATTTCCTTCACATAGACATCTGCAAGCTTATCAATAGAACATTTCTCATTGGCCGCTATAAAATGTGTACTCTTTTTGAATTGATCCACGACTACCCAAATGATGTCGTGGCCACTCTTTATCTTAGGTAGTTTGGTCACAAAATCCATGCTGATGTTTCCCCACTTACGCATGGGCACTAGTAAGGGCTCCAAATTCCCATACGTTTTTTGATGTTGTGCTTTAACTCTTGCGCATGTCACACACTCGGTCACATACTTAGCAACGTCAAGCTTCATCGACGGCCACCAGTAGTAATGTTTCAAATCCTGAATTGGAATCGAGTACATCGTCTTGTGAGCTTCTTCCATGAGAATACTTCTCATTCCTCCCATATTAGGCACCCAAACCTTGTTTTGGAATACTTTCAATCATTGGACGATTGTAGGAAATTGATACGTTTTGTCTAAAGCTTCTTCCTGGGCTTTCAAAATACTTTCTACAATTGTTGAGACAATCTCAATTCTCAACGCCCTTCTTTTCTTCCTTTCTAAGTTTATCTTTCTACTTAAAGCATCTGCTATGACATTGTCTTTACTAGGGTGGTAAACTATCTCGCAGTTACAATCCTTGAGTAATTCTAGCGAACATCGTTGTCTCATATTCAAATCCTTTTGACCGAAGAGATACCGGAGATTCTTATGATCATTGTAAAGCTTACACTTTGTACCATAAAGATAATGCCTCCATATCTTCAACGTAAATAATGATGGGTTTTATGTACTCTAACATCCCTATGGTTTACAGACAACCCTAATGCTTTAGATCTATGTTTTCTCTAGTTATACATGCAATAATATTATCCAAAGCATAAAGCCTACAACTAGCATACCATTTGATATTTAAATCATAAAATAGATTAGATGATTACTTCTTTGTTGTAGCTTGATGTACTTAGACTTTAAGAACTTAGTAACCCAAGTGTGATGCCTCAAACGATTCACAACACACCATGAACAAAGGAGGACTTGAGAGAGAGGCTGAAGGCACTCAAATTCAGCTATATGAACTCTAAGAACACTTGTGTAACCGATTTTAGGCCAAGGGTAACATATATGTAGTGTAGGATTCCAAGAGTCATGGGTAAACCCTAATCCATACACTTAGGTTATAATCCCTAACTCATGTGGGCTAACTCTTCATGGATGCTTACATAAACTTAGCCCATCAAGGATCAATAGCCCAATCCTATATGTTTCACTGATTTACATAATCAGTCCCTGTTAATTTAATTAGTCTCTTTTTTATCACAAAATTAATTCCAAATTAATTCTTGATCAATACTAATTAAATAATATGATTTCACAATCAATATATTATACTTGTAATATATTAATAAATCATAAATAACCTCTTACTCAAATATCCATCCTATCAAATTGTCCTGGTGATATGCAACCTGATATGGACCATGTTACTCTCGGGTCAAGTACATACTAATTATAGTTATGGTCTTAGACACCTAATCCAACAATCTCCCACATGTATAAGTCTAATAACTGTTATTGCAAGTACGAATCCAAAATCCCGACTAGCGATCGTAGCTCTTAAAAGTCGTTGTCGAACTCTAACCTAGTCAATGACGTGTCCATTAGATAAGGGATCATATATTCCTGCATTCTAGATATCGTATGGACTGAGACATGGATTATAATCAATATCTCTGTCCATATGTTGTTTCCTGATATCCGATTTATGACGACCGACTAATTGAACAAATCAAATAAGTCCAGGCTTGGGCAAGCGCTTCGGGTGTCATCACTAAATCATCGAGGGGCCAATAGGTACCACTTTTATCCTTCTAAGGGTAAAAGCAATGGATAAACTTTGACTCATGTGCTTGCTATATTTACTCATCAAATCACACACAACAATGTGTTTTATAACACCAAGTTACTGGTGCGTTTACGCATCATTAATGTGCAACCAATTTGTAAGCTACAACATACATGATTTTGTTTTAAGAATATAAGATATTATTGTCTCACAATCACTCATGATAAAATCCATGAAGTGATTCAGACGAGCGTGAGTTTAATCAAATACTCGAATCTTATTCCAGGAGTACTCATGAACACTGCAACAAACTCGTGTTATGTCTAAAACACCTAGACAATCTACAGTCAGATTCATGGCAGCCTTGCCTCAATACCTACTTCCAAAGTATGATCGATTGCGGATAGTTTCAATAGTCTTATTATTATGGAATTCAAAACATGCAAACTGAAACACAAGAATAATCTAATCCAATATGGTCTTAGAACTTATGAATATAAATAAAACCGTTTCTATTTAATCACCATAGTGATTACACATTATTCATTGTATAATGTTTCGATTAATCAACTTAATACTTGAATTAAAACAATAGTTATCCTCCTTTGTGAAACAGATCAATTGACAACATTTCAATTTTGCTCATTTCACGATTCCAAATCTTTATCCCCAGTGTAAGAATACCAAATTCTTGTCACTATTAGAATGTGTTAGGTTCTAACCTTTATGCAATGAACCTTTTGTAATGTCAACGCACCAAAGTCACAGAGACTTGGACAATGAAATTACAAAAATTTCCACTTGAGATTGATAACAAAACAATTCCAAGGAAATGAAGTTTCAACTTTAAAGTACATTCCTTTGAACATCCTTCTTGCATAAAAGTTTCTAACCTACACATAGATTCTTAATATCCAACTCCCATTATGGAAACATTTCCATATTTTCCATATGGCAACTCATTATTAACAAAATCTTGTCTATTTATAATAATTTTGATATGGTCCATCCATTACTATACTTCCAACTACCCACAAGTGACCAATCCTTAGCGAACCTTGGATTGGCCTTAACAGTTGTTTAACCAGTTTAGTCATATACGGTTCTAATACTTTTTCCATCTTAATGCCTTAGGCATTTGGAAAATTAGAACACGTGAATATTATATCGTATTCAATCGATCCTATATCCGAAGCACATGGGACACGATTCAAAATTTCTTACATAAAACATGATACTTTACCAGTCTTTTGTTATAATATTTCCATATATAGAATTTCCTTATGTTGAACCATTCCAACATAACATTCATATATATCATTAACTAAATTTGATTAAAATCTCATAATCTAATCTTTTAGATTGGAAATGAAGTATGACTTCCTCTCCCTTAATTATAGTAAAACAACTTTTCAAACCCTGCGACTTTGTGAATTGAAACTTTTTGTTTTTTTATAATTAACATTGCTAACTCGCAGCACATAAGGTAATAATCGTGCTCCAACTAGCATAATTATAGAATTTCCTTATTAGCATAACACTTATGCTCCCACTAGCTTTCACATGTACCCAGAAATCAGCCAGACTTCTAGAAATTAATTGACTTTCATACCAAAGTTCAGATTTCTGATACGAGATGCTTCGATAAGACTTTATCTAGGCTTCTCAAACTCATACACCTTTCCTTAGATGGCTCACATGTGTGTCTAAACAATTTCAGAACTTACAGCTATAAGTCTCAAATGTTAAGACCTTTTGTCATTTCTCACAATTCGAACTATGAAGAGGGATGTCGTATTCATAATCTAATTTGAGAATGCAAATATCACAAATGCTATCTCTTTAAAATCTACTCAGTGAAAGCGTTTCCTCACAATCTTTTTCATGAATTTAATAGAAACCTTATGACACTTAAGTTTATGGTGTATGTGTTCGTATCCATGTGAATTTGTCATAACCATAATCACAAGATAATGTTAGTGACAAATCTAAACTCATATGGACTGAACTTGTTTAATCTTAATTTTTTGCCACCTGGCAGCTCAAGGTCCTACCATTTCTTCTAAGTTGCTATGAAAACAATTGAGAACTCATAGAGCTCACATGCGTAGTAAACTTAACTGGAATGGGCACATAAAAAAGAATATGTCAACACGATAGGTTCCAAACCTCAAGTCATGAGGTAGTGATAAACAATAGGTTCATTCTTGATTAGTTCTTGAAACTTTTCAAGATCTTTAAGACTCGCACTGACCTCTTGGCATATAAGGTTCTCTTTGTTAAGAAACATTACTTTGATAACAAATATTCAAGAGTTAGTGCGGTTTCTTATCAAAGAAAAACACTCCACACAATTGATATTAGTTGGTCTTTGCCGTATCCAAGACATTACAACTTACCAATTTCAAATGTACAAGAGTAAGAAACATTTTACTCTACATTTGATGAGTGTTATAAACTTTATTAAGATTATGTCACTCAAGGCACAAGCTAGGAGTATGACTCTAAGACTTGATTTTGGAACGAAGTACTACTCATCCTCTTTATTTAACCATTTCAACAATTCATGATTCCTCTTCTTAGCCATAGAAATGCACTAAGATGTCCTTAGATGATCAATTGTGATATGGTTTTCATAACCATTAAAATGATCATAAAACATGATGCTAAAGTACTCTCCCTACCTTCCAGTTTGGAGAAACTTTTATCTTTCTGCCTAATTGGTTCTTCTTATTCGTTCTGCCATACATTGAAACTTTTTCAATGATTCAAAATTACACTTAATCTTGTACGTATAACCATGTTTACTAAACTTTTAGTAAATCATAATGAATAGTATTATTGTTCTTTTATGGTGGACCTGTCCAGTAAACAACCAAGTGTACCTAACATGATCACCTAGTCCTTCACTTGACTCACATATACATGTGAACAAGGAATTAGTCCTAATTTCCCAAAGACTAAGGTTCTCATTCATCACACAACACAATTTGCATGATTCCAAGTTTCTATCCAATTGGAACTTGGGTGATGAGAATCTTTCCTTATTTTGTAAATTTAGACACTACCACAAACGAAAGAATCAAATCTATTTTCCAATACTGCTAACAATAGAAATATACAAACATCAATTTTCACTAATGTCATTGCAAGGATAAATATAAAACAAGATAAAATAAAAATTATATTTATTTATAAAATGCGGAAAAAACTTTTCCTTACAATCAATTACAAATGAAAACTATGCTCCCCAAAATACTGTAGGGTTTTGATATAAAATATAAGTTTGTTTTTCACAAGATAACAAGAAGGGAAGACTTCAAAAATAACAAGTTTATTTTTAGTTCATAACAAAACCAAACCATCATGGATCCATTTATAGAGGTTAGAATGAAATAAAAACAACCATAGGATGTTTTAGAGATAACCCTTGAAGCCTTTGAACCCACTTGGTTTTGGGGTGTTGATGAAGATGGAAAGATCAAAGAATATGATCTTCTCTACAAGTATCCACCATCAAGATTAAGGAACCAAAAATGCTAGTTTTCCCTCTTAACACTTTGTTCTTTAATCCTTTAAGTGCTTAACAAATAAGAACTAAATGAATACACAAAGTGAAGCACCAAAAGCAAGAATAAACTTCTAAAGGGAAGACTTCTTGGAGTCTTAGAAAGCTAGGGCTTTCTGGTGTAAGAAGGGAAGAAGAAGATGTAAAAACTCTAGCCCCATTTCATGCACAAGAGTCCCTTTTTATATCGCATGTAAAGTAAGGTAAAACAATTATTATACTCTAAATTATAATAAAGCATAAAGTGAAAGAGGGACAAAGCCTTTAGACCAACATGGGGAAGATTTTCAAGTAATCTCCCATGCCTTAGCGTTTTCGGCCATGAGGTCTTATAAAAGGCAAAATTTGTCTCCAACCATTTTAACCATGGTGTAGTAAGTGTTTAACTTAATCATGGTCAACCAAAAGGTCAAAAATTTCTACATGACTTATTATATGATACTATATCATATAATGCCTAATTTCTAGTTTCTTTTATTATTATTATTTTCATAATACAATAATTATTTTCTAATTAAATACAAGAGTTGAATTTATTTATTAATATCAAATATATATATATATATATATATATATATATATATATATATATATATTAAATATTCAATAAGTATCAACTTGATTAAGGTGTGACCCTATAGGATCATATGTTATTAGCAACATCACTCAATAATGATTCTTGGGCATATATATTAAACAATCTGCCACTTGCACAAGATTCATTAATGACCGACATAGACAATAGCTGACGTCTAGCAACAGGTTACTTTCCCTAACAAAATATGAAGGGTGCCATCTCATCAACAGCCAATTCCAGGAGCTCTAAGCTAGAATTGTTACTAAAGGTGTGGTATCAATTATTCATTTGTCTCAGACATCATGTCAAACATGAGATATGGATTGCCATCAATCTTATTTACAGTTCAACTTTAAGTAAGGCCATAAATGTCTAGCTCTCAACGAAAAAGAGGGACAAAGCCCATCTCAATTACATACGCCCATCAATGTAGTTCATGGCATACCAAATGATGGCCCATATGACCGCCCTTTTACGGAACAACATTAAACCATGTCAAAGCACAACAATCCCTACACATCAAGTCCCAAATATGTATCTCAGGTCAAAGAATACAATGATACACCCTTGATCAAAACATCACTCTTGACTACGATCCGTAAAGTGGTTTCGATGTGAGTTAAGTCCAATACTTATTCTCTTAATCAAGTATCTATGAAGTTGGTAGCAGCTCTTGTTATTCTCATCTCCATGAGAATCCAACAATCCAATCACATTAGTCTTACCTCATAGATGCTCCCACAACTATGAACGACTATGGACATTTAGAATAACCTAGTTATTCAAGGATTTAAACATGATAACATAGAACACAACAATTATTTAAAGAATGACTCATATCCAATATATCAATTCATTTCAATATATGTTGTTTGTACTATTCCAATATCCAGATATTAAATTTCAATCAAATACATCTACTTATATCAACAATGCCCTATAACACCAGCTTGACTTTCAAGCTTTAGCTAATGAAGCAGCTTTGTTAAGTAGATTTGACAAACTTGATTTATATAAACTTTCCGAATAAAAACTCAGGTATAAATAAAAACTATTGAGAATGAATAAGATGCTTAAATATGAATTAGATACCAATACTTGCATAATGGGATTACTCATAGTCATAATGAACTATACATTAAGCATCTTTGTACTTGGTTCTCCAAATCACAATGTACTCTAACTCTGATTTGTAACTGTAATTAAAATTTACATGGAAACACTATCCATGTATCTTTCTCTTCATTCATAATGAAGACACGACCGATTGTGATTAAGAATCATCTCAATCTTTTTGAAAATTTAGCACATGTGTAACAACTTTAAATATAGCTTTCTTTCAAATACTCCACAGACTAGGAATATTTCTCTAGTTCTCGCAAGTACTTTAGAATGTTCCTATAAGTCACACAATGACTTGTTTTCATATTATACTGGTATCATTCGACATGCTTTAAGCATACGAATCATTAGGCCTTTATGCATAATCATGAAATATATGATAAATCCAATTGCATCAGCATATGGAATACAATCATATTATCTAGTTCAAAAACATTTACACTAGGATTTTGAAGTGTTTAAAGCATTCTAACACTCCTATGGTATACATGCAACCCTAGAAACCTTGGATCTATGTTTGACTAAGATACATGCAAATAATTATTTATCTAAGGTTCTTATCCTATCTAGCATGGCATGGGGAACTTGAATCAAATAAAGCTAGTAGAATTACTTACCTTGTAGTTGTAGTTGATTGCTTGGAGTTTTAGAGCCTAGCACCAATAGTGTGGATGCCTCAAATGGAAATCATAAATCACCATAAACTTTGGAACTTTGAGAGAATAGTAACAACCTTCTTGAAATCGGCCCTCTTAGTATACTCACTACAACTAGTGTGATTTCATGAACCAAAGCCTCCTTAATATAGTGTGGTGGATTAGGGTTACATCCATGTAAACCCTAATACCCATGTCTTTTCTTTTCCATGAGATCCATGGGTTAAATCTCCATGGAGTATCCATGGACTTTCCATGCAAGCCTAGCTCTTCCAAATAAGCATTAGCCTACACTATATAAATACAAGAGCCCATATTTAATTAGTCATACTATTGATCTCTAAATTAATTCTAGATTAATTATAGATCAATACTAATTAAATAATATGATTTTATATTAATATATTAGAACTTATAATATATTAATAAATCATAACTTATACTATTATCAAAAGATTATCCATAAATTGTTCGGGTGAAGTGCAACACAAATGGACCATGCTGGGTCGGGTCAAGTACATACCAAATATAGTTATGGACTTAGACACTATATCCAACAGATTTTGCTCAAAATCATGTCATGTGGTATTTGACAAGATGAATCTCTCAGAGTTCTTTACCTTAAGCTCTTTTAAGATCCTTGACAATTATTAAAATTTTATTTAATCCTATAAGTTGCCATGATCAATCTATATAGATGTTTATTCTAAGAATTAGTATGTCGACTACATATAAAACTACGAATGTTACTGCGCTCCCACTAGCTTTTTAGAAAACACAAGAGTCATTTAGATTCATAATTAAATCAGACCATGTAAGTAACTTATAAGAAAGAATATTTTTAATTTAAGATGTTAGCTTAAATATTGGAAAGATTTTCATTCATGTATGTTTTCTCCCTGGAAAACTCACTGATTCTTTATAGTCAAACTATATTGAGGAAGATTAATCAAGCCCATGAATACATATCTATGTGTTTTATTAGTTTTTGATCAATTATTGAGCAAATTCAAAAACAGTTGAAAACATGCTAGGTCCAAACTATGATGCATTTAGTTTATGGTTCTTTAGCTCTAAAAGTTCCATATTGCTCCCACTTAGAAAAAGAACTTTCTGAGTAGTTGTCTTCTTGAATGACAATTAGTGGGATT
The DNA here is from genome assembly GCF_002870075.4 of Lactuca sativa. Classification (NCBI taxonomy): domain Eukaryota; kingdom Viridiplantae; phylum Streptophyta; class Magnoliopsida; order Asterales; family Asteraceae; genus Lactuca; species Lactuca sativa. The sequence goes on along the minus strand of NC_056624.2, from coordinate 129,890,643 downwards.
AGTAAAAATTTCATCCTAAACAATCATTTAGGATAGTTTACATAAATGCAATTAGTAAATGCTAGAGTGGTTAAACTTAATGTCTAACATAAGATCTATAGCTCTATACCTTTTAGATAAGGATAAACCATTTCATCCTCAATCCAATAAAAGTATCTAATCCACTTGTTTAGTTGGAAATATATATTCAGTATATATTTGTTGCAATGAGCATGATTCCAAAATTTTGTAAAGTAAACAGTTCTTTGAAAACATCATATAATACACTGCAAGGTCTATGTTTTATCCTCTTTAAAACGTGTACTATCGACATTCAGCTAGTGGCCAGATGACCCTATCCCACTAGAGAATACGAAGGATAACTCAAATATCAAAAGATAGATTCAAGTAACCAGGGGATCCTGTGCCACAAGGAATATACTAATGATAAGTGAGTGTTTTTTTCGGAATGAGTTGTGAATCGATTCCACAACTCCTAAGCTATTTTAAGAAGACTTGGTTTAAAAAAAACTCATTTTATTTATCACAACGAAAGGTTAATGACAATCTCATTAATGTGTATTTCAATCTTCACTATGAAAACTTTGATCAAATCAAAAGGTTTCATCAATGACGAATAAAAGTCGTCAGTGAAATTGATTAGGTATCTATCACCAAATTTATTCATCGATTGAAAAATATTACATACATGACTTATGTATAACTATTTGTCAAGCCTTTTGTTCTTTAACTACCAATAGATAAAGACACTTGTGAATCATCTTCCCATACAAATACGATTCACATATATCAGGAATCAAGCTTATTTGCCTATAAAAATTCAATCCAGTTGAACTTGGTATATGTATTTCTTATTTATATTGTCATGATGATTATGACATAGATAAATTCCAATCAAATATCATTTGATTTTATATGTGTTATGATCAGAACTATTAATTTAATGAAAGATTATAGATTTACTTCATAAATAACATTACTAGAAAATATTCTTTAACATATAATACATCGTTTCAGAACACGAATGTGAACATCCATTAAACGATATGTAAATCTAGATTTATTCATAAGTTACAACTGCTACATGTCCCTATAAGGATAGGTACAATACATCTATTGTTTAAATAAAAGACTATAACAACACTTGTTATATCTTCAACACGAAATACCATTTGTTTGTAATCAGTTGATTATTTCTTCCAATCATCAGCACATAATATCGATTATTAGTGTCACATGAAGTATTACATACTCAAGTGAAAGATGGAAAAATAAATAGTTCTATAAGATAGTTATTTAAAGTCTTATCCAATTTAGACTTCTTAAGCTCGATGAGATGAGAGGAGTAATTCCTCCTTCAGTGTTCGGTTTCTTCCACAATAGAAACAACACTAATAATTTGGTCCTTTCTTGATTTATAGGTTTATGTTGTATTTCCCTTAACCGAACTATAAGTCTATATGAGTGCACAATCTCTTAGAATTCCTTTTATTCAATGCTTGAACAGACTTAAATCTATTTCTAGTGTTCTGATTGAATATCTGCTTTACTTTATGAGACATCTGATATGTTTCATAATTATCCAAGACTTTCGGCAAGTCATGGTTAATTTCTTCAGTATGATGTGAGACACATCATCAGAATAATACTTCCATCAAACTATCATTATCAGACTAATTGGTTGTAGAGGTTATTTAGGTATGAGATCTTTCAGTATATATAATTTCTATTTATCTTAAGGGTAGAACCTAAAGATATTATATCAGTTGTGGAAATTATAACCATCAAATATTATTGTCTCTTGAAACTCAACAAGAGAGAGGTTTTGCAGGGCGTAAAATTATTAACAGTTATCAACAGAATTTAACAAAGTTTCATTTGGTATTTTGAATATTTAGTCTTCAAAAATTAATAACTTTTATTGTTTCTTAAAACAATAATTTATTAAAGTCTATGATCCAAGTAACGAACCAAGTAAATGATTAGGTGACCTTTATCCCATAATCTTAATCAAACTCGGTAGGTAGCGATTACTAATTGCATACGATATGTAACTCCTAGATGATGGGATCCTAAAACAACTATTGCTTAGATTGGCATGTTTATCTCATGTCTACCTCAGACCTCTCATGCTTAGGTGACCTTTATCACATAAGATTTCGATCAAGTCATCCTATTTGAAACAACTTGTAGCATTGTAACTAACTAGTAAAATGGTGACCCTTTAGAAACCAAAAACTATAAAACTACCCCGAACGTCAAAATCTAATCCTAGTGACGAGGTGACCCCCTGATGCTAAAACCCTCAAATGATAAGGAGTGTTCTTCAATACATTTATAGTTTATAAAAACATCGTCTCGTGAATATTGCATGCATCCAATAATTCATGCACCCTTTTGTAAAATTCATATCACTTGTTATGAGGTTCTTTAGGTGCCAAATAAAACTTCATTTTATTTACCATTAACCGCAATCAATTATAAACTAAAATCCGGTATTTTAAAGTATAGTCGTAGATCGGTTTTAAGAACCGGTAATAGCCTTAATGAATTTTGGATGAGTTATAAAATGCCTATTTTAAACTTCATTTTTTAACACTCAAAAAACTTATGACTTCATGAATTTGTAGAATAAACTCATTTTTTTATAAATTCAATTTTATGCATCTTATGATAAAAGTCATATTTTGATAAACCAAAACTTACGTGATGATACTTATGTTTTAAATCTCATTTCGCATGTATAAAACATAATATCAATATGTTACGTTATGTTTAAAACACCAATATCATATATTAATTTTTGACGCAAAAAATAATCAATAGTTTTATTATTTTTCGTTATAATGCTATAAACCGATTTTAGTCTTTTTAATAAACACACCTTATTTATTACAAAGACATGGAGTTTATGTAATGTTTAAACATTTTTTAAGCCATTTCAAATATTTTAAACTTTGGTATTTATAAGTTTTACAATAAAACTATTTTCAACAAAAAATTGAGTTTGAACCGATAAACTGGTAACTGGTAAATGTTTTTATAAATATCCGTTTATAAACATCTTGTGTTATCTTTTAAATATTTTTTACTCAAATTCCAAGTGATATTATCTTATGAAAAAAATGTTATTTGACATGTAAAAACCAATTTTATACATAAAACATAACATATATTTAACATAAAATAATTATCACAAGCATGCATTATAATGTGTATAAAATAAGTCATGTCTAGTAATAATATTTGTGATCATCATAGAAATTATTAAGTCTTTCCTAAAGGAATTAACACTTCAAAAAGTCTTTAAGCTCCCACTTTCCAAGTCAACTCTTGCGTGCAAAAGGACTTTAAATCTTCATGTTGTGAAAGTTGCAACACTTAAACCATTAAAACTATAATTAAGCCCAAAACCAAAAGTGGAAGCTTGTGGTTGGGATTATGGTCTTAAATGGTTAAGTCATCTTCAAGGTGGTCATTTATTCATCTTGTTACATTAAAAAAAATACAACTAGTCTAACTAATTTATTACAACAAGTCAACAAATGAAAATAAATTCTTATTTATCTATTACATCTTATGAATAAATAAATATCAACCAAACACAACACAAAGGTCCAAATGCCTTGTTTATACACAACAACATATCAAATATTACAACAAACAACTTTTTGTTTTTTCTAAAGCAACTTTTATATAACCAAAATGCATGAAAAATGGTTATATATAAAAATAAACAATCTTAACTAAGAAGTCGCCAAAGAAGACAAATATGGATTTTTCTTAACCAAAAGAAATTCATGCTTGTTTTCCAAAACCAAAGATTATCAAACATAAAAAATCATTCTAACATATAAAAGATGGTTCTGATACCACTATAGGGTTTTGATACGAAATATAAGTTTGTTTTTCACGAGAAAACGACAACGTAATACTTTAAAAATAACAAGTTTATTTTTAGTTCATAAAAAAACCAAACCATCATGGATCCATTTTTAGAGGTAAGAATAAAAAAAAAACCATAGGATGTTCTAGAGATAACCTTTGCAGCCTTTGAACCCACTTGGTTTTGAGGTGTTGATGAAGATGGAAAGATCAAAGAATATGATCTTTTCTACAAGTCTCCACCATCAAGATCAAGGCACCAAAAATGCTAGCTTTCTCTTGTAACACTTTGTTCTTTAATCTTTTAAGTTCTTAACAAATAAGCACTAAAGGAAGACACAAAGTGAAGCACCAAAAGGAAGCACCAACTTCAAAAGGGAAGACTCCTTGGAGTCTTATAAAGCTACGACTTTGGGGAGTAAGAAGAGAAGAAGAAGATGTAAAAAGTATAGCCCCATTTCATGCACAAGAGTCCCTTTTTATATCACATGTAAAGTAAGGTCGAACTATTATTATACTCTAAAGTATAATAAAGCATAAAGTGAAAGGGGGAGAAAGCATGGAGATCTACATGGGGAAGATTTACAAGCAATCTCCCATGCCTTAGAATTTTCGGCCATGAGGTCTTATAAAAGACAAAATTTGTCTCCAACCATTTTAACCATGGTGGAGTACATCTTTAACTAAATCATGGTTAACCAAAAGGTCCAAAACTTTGTGCATGACTTATTATATGATATTGTATCATATAATGACTAGTTTCTAGTTTCTTTTATTACTATTTTCATAAAACAATATTTTTTTCTCTAATTAAATATAAGAGTTTAATTTATTTATTAATATCAAATATATAATAAATATACAATAAGTATGAAATTTATTAAGGTGTGACCCTATAGGATCATATGTTATCAGCAACATCACTCAATAAGGATTTTTGGGAATATATATTCAACAAATACCACATACCATAGAAGCATACAACTAAGCATATATGGGTGCTTGCAATCCCCTTTGGTCTATTTTCAACTGGATGTTGTCAAGCACATTTGGGTGCTTGCAATCGCATCGATCTATTTCAACCAGATACTGTTAAGCATATATGGGTGCTTATAATCCCCCTATGTTTATTTCAACCAGATATCGTTATGTATATCTAGGTGCTTGTAATCCCCTTCGGTCTACTTCAATCGGATATTGTCAAGCATATCTGGGTGCCTACAATCCCCTTTGGTCTATTTCAACTGGATATTGGGTCGATTTCACCCACTACCACTACCTTATAATATCATAACAAAAGAATCACAGAGTAATGAAGCAAACACAAGCATAACCGACAGTTGTCATGAAGTAAACCATCATACTACAACATAAACTAGTGGGCTGCTATTGGTGCCTTTGACCCATGGATACCATGAAGGAAACTCACCTCACAATCTGAAAGAAAAGCTGCATCGATCACTGCTCTAAAATTTATCTCTACCGGCCACCTATACAATTAACAAGAACCCAAATCTCAAACTATTAATCAGATTACCCAAAATGCCCTTAGGTCAAACTTGGTCAAAGTCAAAGTCAACAGTCAAGTTCCAAAAGTCAATATTTCTTCCTAACGGAGTATGCCCTGCGTACCAAGAGAGTACGCCTAGTGTACACTTATGTTAACCAAAAGCAGGGTGTTGACCGCGTACGTGCAACGTATCATTAAGTACACCCAACGTACGCAGCCCACTCCCAAAACTCCATTAAGAGCTTATTACAGTAAGACCTTACGTCCAAAACTCTGATCCAAGCCAAAAGTGATGTTCTAAGTCATAAACTTTCCAATTTTATGACTTTTCATGGCGATAAGTTGCTTAATGTCCAAAACCCTAAGTTCTTAACCCAATAAGACATCACAACTCTTGTATAGAAGGTATAGAAGGGCCAAGATCACATTTTTAAGGTTCATAATAGGTCCACAATGGATAAATTTTCCAACTTTATCCATTAGAATGGTCCCAACAAACAAGATCTAGTCTTTAAGTCTCAAAGCGACCAAAAAGTGCATTTTTTTCAACTTAATCCATTAAGTACAAGTCTCCAAACTTCAGATCTGAATCAAAATGTGGTTTAGATGGATAATGTTTCCAATTTTATCCATAACAAGGTTACAAAATTTTAAAGATCTAAACTTTATTCACATAAAGTGACCCAAAGCTCATAACACCCAAAACTAGCTAGATCTAACAATTTCATCAAGATTCAAACTTTATACCTCTAGAAGAAAGGTCAAGGTGAAAAAAGTTTGGATCTATAAGATCCAATGAAACCAACACTTTTTCAATGAGTTCCTTATTCTTCAAGGTGCACCAAGAACACTCCAAAGCACTTAAAAACACCTTCTCTTTGCTCACAAGGCTCAATCTAGGGTTAGGGTTACAAGAGAGGGTGTTGGAGAGGTGGAGGCTGAGAATGGAATAAGTTTGGGGGAGTTACGAAGCTTAAATAGGGCTCAAACCACAAAAATTGGGTTTGGGCACTGATCCAATACGCCCAACATACTTAATTTACACACAGCGTACTAGGGATGCGCTAGTACACCCAACGTACACGTTGAGTACGCCCAGCGTACAAGACTCAACCCAAAATCTCCCTAACTTCAAACGGTCATTAGTTCTTGGTTTCAACTCTGATTTAGACGGTATTTATATCAATAGGAAAGCATTGAGAAGCTTTACAACCCTATCAGCTCTCCTTTGCCTTAAAACTTACCAAAATTAAATCCAAAACTCATAAAGGCTCAAACTATCATTTTAAAGTTATACCCTTGGCTCCAATGCACCAATCGAACTCTCGGATCAATTAATCTACATTACCCACATTCAAGGGGGTCTAAATCTCTCTTTCTCCCAAGGCCCAAATCCTTATGATAACTGAAGTTCGGGTCACGAACCCGAATTATGAAACGAGTCGAAGCAAGGTGTTACAACTCTCTCGCATATAATTTAGTTTTTGTCCTCGAAATCACACCTTTCCACCTTCCTGGTAGCCACGCAACCCAACCAAATCCTCTTAAATCTCGCTGCATCGAAGAGGTTGACTAATACTCGTAGTGACCTTCCAATGCTACCATCGAAGCCTAACTTTAGCAGAACTCATACACCCTAATGGTTAACAATTATTAACCCACTAACTAACAGAGCAGGACCTCACTACTCAAATGCCACCCCCCCCCCCCCCCCAAAAAAAAAAAACTTTACCAGATCTCCAAACAGGTAGGACCATATCAAAACACATCGATCGTGAATTTCAACCAATTCCAAATCCATAAGATGTACCAAAAACCTTAAATAAACCATTGACTCACTGACACGCCATTACCAACCACAGATCCTATGAGCAAAGATGATCAATCCAAGAATTTTCACATTGCATCCAACCCTTATCATCCCAGTGTACCTCCACCTAGCAAATCACTCGAGACATTCACAACGAACTTCATGACTCTAGACTCCATAAACCGATACCCAACCTTGGCAACCAAAATCCTAATAACAACTCATGAACAAATAGGATTTATAATGCAAACACTCTGGAGAGACTTTTGATGCATGACTAACACTCCCAACAACCCTTAACTGCTCACTTTATCTATAATAGCTAGTTCATGAGTCTCCGGAATTCCAAAAATGCACCAACACTGAAATTACCATAAGCAGAAGAAATAAACAATCATGATCACCAGGCCTACAACCTATGTCTAGAATTCTCCCGGTATTACACCGATCTTGTCGACATTCCATCATTTTCCTGGAAACTCACGACCAGCACTACGGGGGGCCTAAAGATACTCAACCACATTCCACCATCTTGCAGGAAACCAATCAACATCCCTCTCAATGCTAACCGAACACAACATGGGCCATACCCTTCTATCACACACAATTCCTTTCACAACAAAGACTGATATCAACATAATACCAGATGAAAACATGGTCACATACAACCAGAGAATAAGATAGATGGTAACACCCTTGTTACAAATTAAAGGGTATAAAACAAATGATACTCATGCTAATAATCATAACTAAGCTGGCTCATTTTATCTTACTCATACTGTAACGCCCGCAGATTCGGGCTAGTCAATTTAGAGACAATAAGTGTCAAGAATGAATTTTTGATAGAAGATTATTTTGAATAAATATTGTTAACTAATTTATATTATATGTCACAAGGTTTCTGTACATATAAAGAACATTGAAATCCGAGTTATAACGAAGAAGTTGTGGCATGTCGAAGTTTTTCGGAAAAACCGACAAGACACCGAGAATCATAAAAATTGAGTTTGCGATAAATGTACTTTTTAGCCTTAGAGATATAAACAAAAGTGATAGTATATGTTCAACCAAGAACGTACATAAAATGAACGTCCAAATCTGACTTCATATGAGGAAGTTATGGTTTTTCTAAGATTTAGCATAGAAGTGCATAGCTCGGAAATCGAATTTTAGATCGATCGATTTTTTTCCGACACAACCTAAATGAGAATTGAAGATCTCATTAATAGGATCTCAACGATATAAAGACAGTCCAAAATGTACGTCGGATGAAAAAGTTATGAATTTATAACGAATTTTAACTGTCTAAGTCTGTTAAAATATAACATTAAAAATATAGTCAAAATTAGCCGACAGAGTCTAAAAAATTTGTAGATCCATTCGATACCTAAGTGTGGATATAAATAACATAAAAAATGGAGCTCCTATGCAAAAGTTACGGATTTTAGAAGATAATTTGTTTTTGGAGTAACCAGCGAGCGACACGTGGCACGATATGAGCTACTGCTTCCTCACCATGGCTTGGAACCAGATGATGACACCTGGCCATGAACGCCGAGCATTTAGCAAGGGAACGCCCCGCGTACGCACTGGACTCAGCCTATAAATAGAGGCGCAAATCACCACAAAAACTCACATCTTTCCCAATCTCTCTCTCAAACACCCTTCTTAACCCCTCCAATTCCCTAGCACTTCCCAAGTGCTAGAGCCGAGTCTCGGAGCGCCAGAAGGGTCCGAGAAGAAGTGATTTCAACTCGGAAGTTCTACCCCCACAGATCCCGGTTTCTAGCCAAACCTCCTAGTAAGTGAGTTATGGTTACCCTACTTTAAGTATACCATATGTTTAAGTTCAATATCGTTATTTTTAACTTATAAACAATATATATATATATATATATATATATATATATATATATATATATATATATATATATATAATATACAAAGTTTTATTATAATATCTTTTAACTACTCGCGGTACGGGGAATCTGGTTTGAAATGCCACATAGACTTGTTGGATTTCAGAAGTGTGATAATGCCAAAATGGTCCTGCGCTCCGGTGTTTCATGTCTGCCCCTGTCTGTACATAGTGGTTGAAAAGTATTGATTAACACTTATAAAACAACATCACTCGTAAATATTTGCTATAAATATTAGACTAAAATGTAGCAGTAATGATACTATGTTTCGTCGAAGGAAAATAGAATTTATAGAAGCGAAGCGCTGCCCGAGTTTGGAATCATCACTTTAACAAGTGAGTGCGTAGTTGTTTTCGTCTTACATATAGATACAAATTATTTAATATAAATTACATGCTATGTGTGCATATTATTCGTGTTCTTGATATATAAGTTCGATGAACAAAATATACATGTTTTATTCGATTTAAACTGTATACATATTTTAGACCTATAATTATGATGGGTAAAGATGGGTAGATTAAAGATAAGATGAGATGAGATAAAAGATGAGAGATGAAAGATGATATAGATGATTAGAGGTGATAGATGGTGAGAAGCGATGACCCAAGCATTGACCAAAGCGATGGCCCAGTCATCTAGCAGAGTATAGATAACAACCACATACTATTCTAGACAGTCTAGTGGAACACTAGTAGACTCGCAACCAGTAGGTGTGGTGAATGATATGTTCATTAGATGTACTCTAAAAACCCATTAACATGTATTGTGGGTGGAGTCCCTAATATAATACTATCAATAAAAGAGATAAACCCTGGCAGCTATGAATTTAGTGCCTAACAAACAACATCGACAACTATGGACTTAGCGCCTGTTATATAAACCCTGGCAGCAATGGAATTCATGCCTATTCCTTAGGACAATCCTTAGGAATAAATATTGAGGAATAGATGATTCTTAAGGAAGATACAGAAGAATAAAGAAGATAATGGGGATGGGTAATTGGGTTAATTGTTTAATGATTAAACATATTAACTTTATTATTGTGGGTTGAAAACCCTATGTACTGACCAGGTTTCCCAACCTGACCCGCTTGGTTTATTTGTATAATAGGTATCGATACAAAGCTACATTACATTGAGATATTAAAGGAAATGTAAATCACTAGTGTAAATGAATGTAAGGTATGTTTATTCTTATGTTTATGTATTGACGATGACATCCCAAAGTTTTAATACAAACAAAATACATTTCTTCGGAAATGATTTGATAATATATTTATCATGTTTTCTGGGAACAAATTTCACAATATTACTCTTTAAAAATGAATACTATGATTTTCAAATAAGTATAAATAAATTTTTTAAGATGACCGTGAATTTGGGGATGTCACACATACCACTTGTACCGCTCATGACCATAATCTAGGCACTATCACAATGTACATCCCCACAGGAGACATATAACCAACCTTGGATCTACTGTACTCTTTCATCCTCAAAACCTTACCCACAGGGTGAAGTACCAACAGATTTAACAAAACGACAAACCTCAACCATTAACATAAATATCCTCACGAATGACCGATACAAGATCCCATACCTAGATTGAAACGGAACAAATTCCACCAATTCGCAACTAGCTTGAGAAAACTCCCAAGGTGATCTAGTAATGCTGCCAAAACCAAAGCCTGCTATGCACCGAAATTCCACACCACAATTGAGGATAAACATACCCAGAAGCCAAAGAAAATATAGAACACACGGAACTTAACGGTAGGTCGACGCATCCATTGAACTTTAACTGACACAACTTGAAACTTTCAAAGAACCTCCACTTTTGATGATGAACGAAAAGACCAACGAAAGAGACTGCGTTGACAACAAGTCCAATAACCCAATACGCTGTATGCACAATACCCATGTGAGACTAAACATACCAATCTCTGAAGCTAATTTACCAATAAATATTGCCCACCCTAGAACAAGGGTAGCAATCTATACAAACAGTTGATGAATCCCTCGGCACTCGATGCTCAACCTAAGCATCCTAAATGCCTCTTGATCTATTCAATGACATTCTGAAAGTAACCATTGGCTATATATCAAGCTCCTTCTCCAACATCTTCTTTCCGCGAAGATGAATCTTGCATTCCTGAACACATACATCTAATGATAACTTGCTATACAGTTTCATCCTGAACAAATCCTAAAACGAAGTTCCGCGTACCCGAACTACAAATCCCTATGACCCATTCTGCTGAAATCATGAACTCAACATAGTAATAATTCTTCAACCCAAATAGTCGGTTCTGCCCCACTTATGGTTCGAACTACCACCAAATGACGTTGCAGACATAGCACATCTCAAACTAGTCTTCTAGTTAATGACCAAGCAAATACAAAGTTATCCCAGATCTCAGATGGAAACCTCAAAAGCCTTCCAATCATAACCACCTCTAATATCAGAATCTCATGCAGAAGCACAAAAAATAATTATGTCCAATCATGACACCAAATCTCCATCTAGAAAGAAGTGAACTACCACATGCCTCGCCTAATTCCCCAACAACCAATTTATCGCGAGCATTACTCATAATTATAAGAAGCATTATTCTATTAGTCAGGATACATCAGAGACACCAAAAGTTACTCTTGTTGATTCACCTCCCTTGGTTCCTGAAACAATAAACTAGAACTTGACCTAACTAATTTCAAGAAAGTATACCCTTAATCTCATCTTAAAGCAACCACACTTCAAAAACCATTTTGTGTATACTTATGCTGCCATACCCTTCAACAAGAAAACCACAATCTTCTAGACTCATGTCGGGACTATATCCCATCCTTGAAAATTACATGACCACTCTCTCTTTCCTCCGATCGCGGAAAGTTGGAAGTACATAACCCCTATCGATGATAGTGACATTCCATTCCATCGGCCAATCACTTAATCTCTGACTGCAATCCTCGAGCCATTCATCAAACTCGCTTCCTTCTTGAGTCCCGCAAATCAACTGTCACTACACGAGCAAGGCCATCCATACCTTGGAGTCAACTACATTCCATGTTTATGCACCATTGAAACACAACAGACATGACCACTGAGGCCTCGACAATCATCTGACCATCCTCAACCTGGACGATCATACTCGATAAACCGATAAAAGAGGAAATACACCGCAATGAATCACGGTGCCAAACCGTGCCACCTTCCTCAACAGTTCCTTAGAATCCCCCAAATTTTCCTCAACTCGAGTATGGATCCTATGCTTCCAGTAGTACAGGCCCAATACTACATTCCACACTTATCCATAATTTCCTCAAGAATTATCTCAGGTCCTCTAAGTAACCACTCATATTCCGCATCTGTCGTGTCCATTCTTATACAAAAGTTCTCTAATAAACACCCATCGCTAAATAGCATAGGCCAACCCACTACAACACATTATAGGTTCTCGACCTCATCCTATCACTAGCTACTGAAAAACTTCCAATAATGTCAGTTAACTCCTTCATGAATACAATCACATGCATCAAAGCTTAGATAATCCTTTGAGTGAAAGACTCATCCCTATAACGATTAGACTCAAATGAGAGTTATGCAATAGGGTCAAATCCGTCACTATGAGATTATTTAACCTATGCCACATGTGACTTAATATATTCATTTTATAGTTAACTCATATCATCGTGAGTCCCACAAAGTACAAAGCACAAATCTAGCATAACATCCAATTCCTCTTAGGCTACAAGGTATCACATATCAGTCCAATCCATCCACCAAACATTTATGCAATTTAGAGACATGAAACGCACTATGGATCTAACTAAACAACTTAGGAAGATCCAAGCGATAAGCAACCTGACCCACCCAAGCCAAAACCCTGAAAAGGACAGATGTACCTGGGGCAACCACCACACTACTCCCCGCCATCTGTTGCATAAGGAACTCTCGTAACATCCTCTAACTAGCTCACAAATACAATTACATATCGCCGACACCATATAATACTTTTTTGAATGAAATGTCTCACACTACAACGGTTTGATTCAAACAAGAGCTGCACAATAGAGTTAAAACCTAACCTTCTAAAATTATATAGTCTCAACAATATGTAACTTAATATACACGCTTACTAGTTATCTGAGGTTCATGGAAACTCCTAAAAGCACAAATCAAGTATGTAACATCCCAAAAATTTCAACCAGTTTAAACTTTTCAAAACTTGACAGGGTCTTTTGACAGAGTGTGTTGTCTAGTGTGGCTTGTCATTTGGAAAAATTTCAATCAATTTAAACTTTTCAAAACTTGACAGGGTCTTTGTCTAGTGTGGCTTGTCATTTGGCTTCTACGGTTAAAATATGGGTTCTCCTCTTTACTAACTTTCCTATTGATATTCTTGGGGTGCTTAATGCGCTTAGCCTTAATCTCTTCGTGATTTCTTTTATCTAACAATTTTTGATTTTTTCTTTTAATTTCTACCATTTTTCTTAACTAAACTTTTCTTGTTAACTGACATAAAAACAAAATGTGAAAGTATATTCGTTTATATACATGTTATAAGAGACAAGCATAGCTTTCTTGGGAGTCAAATATTTTTAATCAAACTTGTTTGCTGGAGATTACAACACTTGTGCAATATTCTAAATATTTATTTATTTTGGTTTTTGTATACAAATATATAGGTTTTCTTAAAAAGGTTAAAAATATACTTGAATCGTTTACAAATGAAATGGAATATCCATGGATAACTAAATTCAGGGACAACAACATAATTATAACAACAAATTTCATATGTGTATTAACTATGGCTCATATACGATTATATATATATATATATATATATATATATATATATATATATATATATATATATATATATATATATATACACACACACGGCCGGTCCAAATGTATATAGGGCCCGGGGCGAAAAGATAAAAAAAAGGTCACTTAAAGACAAATATAATAAAGATTAAAAAATGTCATTTATTCTTCACTATAAACGCGTTCAATTAACAATACCAAATAAACCAAATTATTTATTTTTGAGCTATTTTTAGTTTGAACCAACTTTAGGCCGTAAAATCATTTTTGTAATAATTATATATATATATATATATATATATATATATATATATATACACATATACACACACACACTACATAGCCAAAAAAATTTGGGCCCCTTGGAGTCGTGAGCCCTGGACGGTCGCCCGGGTTGCCTACCGTTTGGACCAGCCCTATATATATATATATATATATATATATATATATATATATATATATATATATATATATATATATATATATATATATATATATATATATATATATATATATATATATATAAAGAACTTTTTGTCATATGTCATGTTCTCATTCATTTTCTCACATGTCATTTTGTGATTATTTTACATTAATGTTTTTTCCACATGTCATTTTATTGTTTTACTATTTTATTAAATTTCACATAATATTTAAATATAATAATTGCAATAAATGTAATAATAAATGCGTATTAATTTTATTAATTGACTTTCATTTTAATTTCAAAATTAAAGTCTTATTAGTTTGTTTTATTCATTTATGTAAAGTATTTGTTTAAATTTAAAAGAAAAAAAATGATTTAATTTTAACAATTTAATTTATTTTTTATTTTTCTTATAAATTCAAAATTTTTAAATATTTAGAATTTCGTATTCAATTTTTCTTTGAGTAAATTACACGAATGGTCCCTACGGTTTAGGGTAATTTGCGTGTTTGGTCTCTAACTTATTTTTTTACTCGGAAGGTCCCTACTATTTGTTTTTGTTACGCGCTTGGTCCCTGTCTTACTTAAAAAACCTATTTTGCCCTTGATTTTTTAATTTATTAAATAAACACACCATCAACCTCATCCCCCTCACCTTACCTTACTTACTACACAAATTTTCCCTATTTAAATAATTATCTTTTTAGGTAAGATATAGACCAAACGCGTAACAAAAACAAATAGTAGGGACCAATGGCGTAACAAAAACAAACAGTGGGGACTTCCCGAGTTAAAAAAAATAAGTTAGGGTCCAAACATGCAAATTTATAAATGAACCCTTGTAATAATAGATTTTTTTTTTTTTAAATTGAAGATACGCACAAAAAAATGAATATGCACAGAACATACATTTTTGCAATAACTTAATACGAAACATTTCTCAAACTATCATTGAATTAAATTTTTATTTATTTTTTTATTTTGAAAATGTGAGTTCACTTTTTCATGTACACAAAAAAGTTTTTTTTCTCAACACTTCTAAAAATATCACAAACAGTGCGCTTATGGAATTTATAAATCTATTTTTTTATATAAAAAAAATACATATATTAGCATATTCATATTTTGTTATGCATATGTGTGAATGCACATTAGATGCACGTTAGAAAAAAAGATGTACATATGTGTTACAACCCGAAATTTTTTATCTTTTAAGGTCAAACACATCAACTTAAGGGCAAACTTATATGTTTCTAGACCTAGTATTCGTAAGGGTTGTGTGTTAAGAAGTGAACCACTAAGAAAACGAGTTAGGAGTATTGCATTCGGGCCATAAACCTCAACAAGTGAGGTTCACGTTTGTGAACACTTCTTAGGCCGTCAACTAGGCTTATATATAAGAGTTTGCTTCATTTTTCTTTCATTCTTCTTCTCCTAGCCGTGATCACTTTCATTCTTTCTCAAGTATCTTCCTCAAGAACACTCTTTTCTTCCCTTAAACACCCCTTTTCTTTTCTATCTCCTTAGAATACAACAAAGGGTTTTCAAACACTTGCCAAACAACAAGATCTTCAAGAGTTCTTCACGTCTTTGGGCTGTGAACACATCAAGCCTAGATTTGAACTCCCTTTCAGCTTCCTAACTTGCTTCTAACACTCCTTTGGTGAGTTACTCTTGCATCCTAGGTTGTTTCCTAATCACCTTTGTAGTTAAATTCACTAATTTCATGCCTATATGTATCATTTCATGCTATTTAAGACTCATTTGTGTTCGGGACTTCATTCGTGGAACTTATCATCCTTATTCGAATCTTCAATTGAACCACCCACATAAGGTGAGTTCATACCCCCATATATTTTCCAACTTTTTAATGTTTTCAGGGGAGGGGGGGGGGGGGGGGGGAATACAAGTATAACACAATAACTTTTGTGTTGAAAAATATAAATTGCTTAATATTTCTTTATTACCTTTAAAATGTATTTAGAACATGAAACTTGTTAAAACTAGCAAATAAACTTAGAAGCTATAAATTAGTTTATGAAATCAAAGGAAATCTTTTTACATCCTTATCTGTTAATAAACAAAAAGGGTTTTTCTGCACCATTACTTGTAAAGTCGTTAATCTAACTTGTGAGATACGTCTTCAAGTACTCATATAAGTACCAGCAGAAGCCTACCCTTATGACCAGAGTCTCCTAGGAGGAGAGCGTGAGTTTGTGTATAGATCTATACGGGATTGACAATCCCGCACCTCGCTGTTAGCTACAACCAGACCGGAAGGTCTGCGGGTCACAAATGTCATTATTTTTCGACGCCTACAATACATCATGTTTTACACTAGTCAAATTTAGTATGGTCATAAAACTCACAAATAGATATAAACGATATATGTACGTAGTAATTACTTTCTTAAACAATCTCAAGGGATATTAACTATGTGATTACTCAGTATATACTATAGGGTTAGATAAAATAGAACTCCGATAGACAGTGGAATGTGTGTTTTCCATCTCATTTCATGTTCCTTGTTTGGCTGTAGGCTTAGGGTAGATTCACCCAATCAACTATCTGTTCGATCTCGGTTATATGCAACTCGTATGTATTAGGTAATCATAGGAGGGTAGTATCGTCGTATCAGAATTCCAAAACAACCAAGTCTTCAGATTGTCTAACTTATCAACAAACTAGATAACATTACAGTAAGTATAGTATTTGTACTTTTACTTTTGATCTTGGAACAACTTTAACAACCAGTCAGTTTTTATAGAAAATATAGGATTTTTTATGGTAAACATCGTTTTTTAAGGTAAACAGTTTTCGATAGAACTTTTTGAAAACAATATTTCACAATAGAGGTAGTGAAACTAGAAACTCATTTATAAAAGGTTTAATACTTCTTATTAAACTAGTATAACATAAAGGAACTTAAATGGTTAATTCTATAATACCTTAGTTTATACATCAGAGTTATATATAATTAATATCCGATAGGTAGTGGAATGTATGACTTCAGTCTCATTTCCTGTTCCTTGTTTTGGTTGTGGGATTAGGGCAGATTCACACATTTAATTGTTTGTTCGATATTAGATTATATATAACTAGTATAAACTAAGTGATTATAGAAGAAACTATTATGGTTATCATTTTACTAAAGAAAATATAGGATTTTCTTAAAGAATATTTTGATCAAGTGTCAAAGAACTATTATAGTTAACTCCGTAAGCACTTGGTGAATACATCAGGGTTATATACAATGAGGATCTAACAAAAAATGGAATGTGTGACTTCCGCATCATTTCTTGTTCCTTGTTTGGTTGTGGGCTTAGGGAAGATCCACACAATTTATTGTCTGTTTGATCTGGATTGTATATAACTTGTATTCATTAAGTACTCATATAAGAAATTGTAAGAGTCATTTTTACTTATTATTCATCATATTAGAAACTTTTCTAAAGAACTTAAACTGTAGTTTTATGACAAAAATACTTATGAACTCACCAGCTTAAATGATGATCTACTTTTTCAAAATAACTTGTATTATCGAGAAACTAGTAGACAGATACACACACATGGATTCAGAAGATGGAGCATATTAGCTTTATGTCTTGTTTTGTTATTTACTTTTGGTGTCAATCTTTTGTGAATCGAATGCATTGTAAACACTTGAATATTAATGTAATGGTTGTTTGTTACTTTGATTACTATGATGCATGTGTTGTGATACTGAGCATGACGTCCTCCGCCCCCCGAATGTTTCCGCTATTCCGGTTTGGAGGTGTAACAGATAAGTATCAGTGCATTGTTTATAGTGAACTAAGTATATCAACCTATAAAAGATATACAAATATAAAAGCAATGGGGGCCAAAATGCTCTGACTAAAAGTATATTTTTAAAATATATCAATATTTTTATGAAAGTATACATACATGCTTACATATATACATACTAGAACAAGTATCACAAGAAGAACAAAATAGAAGTATTTAAAGGTTGGACACTGCGGTCAAACCTGGACAGTTATGTAATCATATATGTGAACAATATAGCCTGATCAACTATATTTATTTGAGATATGACCAACATGTGTTTGGGAGTGATGTGGTGTTGCAACAGACTTAAAACTTATGAAACTCTTTATGCTAGGGGATTTCTACATCAGAACATAAAGTTAAAATACTATAGGAGTATTTTATGATACTATAAGATAACAACAAGTTTAAAACTTACCAACTTCATACTATTAAAATACTATAGGAGTATTTTAGGCACTATAAATAACTTAGGTGAAAATTTAAATGACCCTTCTGGTAGGTCTATAATTTCAAAGTGTATACTCCCAAGGTTTTATATAATTGAGATTTTATAGACTTAGAATTTGTGATCTGTGCTCTACTTCCTGTTCCTTGTTTAGTTATGGTTTTTGTTGGGTAGCGGTTTGATGTATTGCGTCCATTGGGCTCGCTTATTAGTCCAGTTTTGTAACTCCGGTTTGGGCCTGTCCAACCGAGAGCTTGATAGGGTTTTAGTATAAATTGATATGCTTGCATGAATATTAAAGAGATGATCAGAAAACGATAGAAAAGATTATTACGATAGATCAGTGCATTATTTCTTTATCGTTCTTGTAAACCCTAAATCCTCTACAGCGGAAGTTCTTTATCGAGCTCTGCTGAGGATTGTTGATTAATCATTCGACACACTTTGATCTATTCTTGTGTTATTTGTTATTTTCGTGTTTATTATTTTACCTGTTATAAAGATCTAATCGATCTTCAAGTTAGTTTTTAACTCAACAATTGGTATCAGAGCAGGAGGCTGTGTAATTCATACACTTCTTTTCTATGAAAAAGGTTTGGATTAGGGTTATTCCGCATTTACTGATATTTATTGAGCCGTCATCCCATAATTGACGTAACTCGATATTTATTGTTTTGCCCTAATTTAATACATTACAAGTATGATCTTTTAACAGGTTATTCGATCAAGCATGGACGAGTCGCAATCCAATCCCATTAATATTTCGAACAACATTGGATCAACAACGAAGATTCCCATCCTTTACACCCATGATTATGAAGTCTGGGCACATCACTTTGAAGACTATGTTATAGGATCTGAGGACAATGGATACCTCATCTAGGAAGCAATAGTATCTGGACCATTCGCTCATTCAGCAACTTCAAGGATTATTAAAACTCAGAAGGAGTATAATGATCTTTTGAAAGACGTTAAAGATATTGCTCAAGACGAAAAAGATAAATTTCAGTGCAATATCAAAGCATTGAGATTAATCAGATTAGCTCTTCAATCTGATACTTTCAGGTTGGTGAGTTCATGCACAACTACAAAAGAAATATGGGACAGGCTACGAGAATTGTACTCTACGGACGAAGATCTTGAACACTCCATTCAAACCTTACTCTTGTCCGAGTTTGGTGCATTTAAGCAGGGAACCGAAGAAACTGTGACTCAAACGTTCGATCGCTTCAATCATCTTCTTAGCAAGATGATTAAACATGATATTGAAAGGAAGCTAATTGAGCAGAAGGTTACATTTTTGAACGACCTTAGATCTGAGTGGAGAGCTATAGTGTCCACAGTTAAAGCGCATGAGCAATTCAAATCCTACTCCTTGGCGAAACTGGTGGGCATCCTGAAATCTCAAGAAAAGATCGTGTTTCAGGAGAAAAATGTGGTCTCAAGCTTGGGTTCGTTGGCCCTTTTGTCCAAAAGCAAAGCGGTGATGGAAGAAGAAGACCTCAACTTGGAGGACTATGACCTCACTTCGGAAGACTATGCTATGATGGTGTCAAACCCCAAGAGGTTCATCAAGAAAAGATTTCCCACAAATAAGAATAGAAATTGGCAGGGAAGTTATAGTTCTGAAAAGGTCAAAGATGAACCGAAGGCAGAAGAATCAAAGAAGGAACCAAAAGCTGAAGGAGATTCGAGAGTGAGCTGCTATTACTGTGGAGGAAAGAACCACTATGCAAAAGATTGTGTCCTCAAGAAAATGGCAGAAAAGGATGAGGAAAAAGATGAAGAAGCTTTGTTGTAGAGAAAGCTGGATGAGATCAGGAAGAAGAAATCTACTGCTAACCCTTCTATGAATGCTTTAATTATGCAGGGTTCGGTAGCAGATGATGAGTTCGGTGGCATGGAGGTCTGGTCAACCGACTCTGAGGATGATGAAGTAAGGAAGCCTTCTCATGGAAAGGCTTACGTGTCGAAAGAAGAGGGAAGCGGTGGAAATGCTTGATGGTGACAGACGTGTCTCAGATGAGGGGATACAACACAGATAGTGGGAATGGAGACGCAAAGGAGCGAGAGGACTTGTGCTTCACAGCAAAACCGCTCAGCGTGCAGTTCAACGAGCTTGATGAACTGATCAAGAAGGTACAATCCGTTTTTGTTTCATTCAAAGTCCCACAATGCTCATACGAAAAAGAATTAAAAAGTGTTAATTCAAGAATCTCTCATCTAGACAGTAGTTTAACTCAAACTCGAGTCACAAATTCTAACCTAACTGACCAAATAAGCAGGGTATCTTCAAAGAGTGAGGAACGGAGGATGTGGATCGAACTGAAGGAGTCGGAGTTAATCAAAACCAAAGATGAAAAAATTTATTTGCAAAGAGAGAATTTAAAGCTTTTAAAACAGAGAAATGTTTTTTGTTTGATTGCTAAACATCTTTACACTAATATCACTCAGCTTCATTTGGACTGTGAAATAGGACAAAAGATTCATCGCATGATTTTACCCTTCCTTGAGTTTAAGGAGGATGAAATTGATGCTAAAGCGTATAATTGTGAAAGTGTTATTTCGTCTGAGGATGTTAATCCGACATATATGTATGGACTAGACAAAATCGAATCTTTCATAAAGTCCAAGGACCATAAGGACATGCTTAAAAACCTTTTGAATGAAAATGATAAACTGAAACTGAGGACCGAAACCATACAAAAATTTGACTCATTGAATGCCAACTTGAGCTCAGAAAATAAAATTGATGTTGAAAATGAATCTGAGCTTAATGAGGATGACAATATGAGTGAAATTTCTATAGAGGACACAGTTGATTGTTCAGAATTTGTCAAAAGCGAACCCGAAAACCACAAGAATCTCATTTCAGAAAATTCAGTGGAGTTTGCTCGTTTGTCCCAACAAAAGTCCCCGATTCTTGCAGAAAAGGCTGTAGTATACCAAAAGTAAGAACAACTCCAAATCAGGTGTATAAGGTCACAGGCATAACCGAACATCAGACCGCTGAACTCACAGCAATTGTAAAAGAAGACAATGCTGATGGCTGCGATGAGTTCTTCTGGTCAGCTCCCATCGACAATGCTGATGAAACGGTAGGTCTGTCTGAAAGGACTTCATGGAAAAGCAAAGGCAGATATGTGCCAGAACTTTTGAATAAGCCTAATAGCTTCGATGTGCCAAGTACTAGTGGTACAAAAGATGTTCCTCAAGAAAAAGGAATTCCTACAAAAGAAGTCACTCCTTTAAGCGAAACATCATCAGTTCAGAGTGAACCAGCTAAAGGAAAACAGAAACCAAAAGCCAATATCCATAATCAACCGAAGCAGATGAGAAATCAAAAATAGCAAAGGAATCAGAGATACAAGAAGAATCTCTCTGAAAGAAAACAGTTTTGGCAATCTCAAAATGCCTATTTCTCATATCATGACAGGAACTTAAAGTCAGAGAAAAGTCCTGCTGAATCTCAAGAGAGCAACAACAACCGAAAGCAAAGGTTCGGTTCAGAAAATAACATCAACCGAAAGCAGAGGTTCGGTTTAGAAAACAACATCAACCGAAAGCAAATGTTCGGTTCAGAGAACAAAAGAGATCAAAATTCTAGGTTCGGTCACACCAATGATCAAAAGCAAAAGGGTCACCTGAAATCTCAAGTCAAGAAATCATCTCAGTCTAAGTTCTCTCCTTCTAACTCTTCTAATTCTTCAAATTCTTCTAAATCCTCTCAACCCCATTCTAAATTCCATTCTGTTCACTCTCAAAAACCTCAATCATCAACTGAACTGAAAGGAAAACTGAAGGTTTCATCAGTTAAACCAGAGTCCAAACCAAAAGCAGCGAATCCCAATAAAATTAAAGTTTTTACCATCAAAAAGAAAGATGAAACAACACTAATAAAAAGAACATATCTTGCTGACATCTCTCTCACTATTCCTGTTCCTATGAAAGGCTCACGAGGACCCAAGAAACTTTGGGTTCCTAAATCTGCTTAATTTTTGCAGGTTATTAGTGACGAGCAGTTTGACGAAGAATGGTACATTGACAGTGGCTGCTCACGTCACATGACAGGAAGGAAGGAAGAGCTAAGGGAATACAAGTCTCTTTCAAACGGTGGAAATGTCAAGTTCGGGAACAACTCCTTCGGTACCATAAAAGGCTATGGAATGATTACAAACGGTGATTTTACGATTGGGAAGGTTGCATACGTGGAAGGACTACAACATAACCTCATTAGTGTATCTCAGCTTGTTGGAGGTACCGGTCTCAAAGTTTCATTCGACGATGAGGGTTCAGAAATAATTGAGAAGAAGACGAAAAGAGTTATTCTCAAATCAGAGCGTAAAGGTGAAATGTTTCCCCTAAATCTCAAACCTATCAAAGGTAACCCAACTATCTGCCTGTTATCCAAAGCACAATCTGACGAAAGCTGGTTGTGGCACCGAAGGCTCTCTCATCTCAACTTTAAGGATATCAACAAACTTGTCACTGGAGGTCATGTTCGAGGTCTTCCAATGCTCAAGTACGATAGAGAACATTTGTGTGCTGCATGTGAAATGGGGAAGCAGAGTCGTCAAAGTCATCCATCTATAATAAACACTAAAGTTATTGAACCACTAGAATTACTTCATATTGATTTGTGTGGTCCATCATCTATCGAAAGTATCGGTGGTAGCAAGTACATTCTTGTTATTGTTGATGACTTTTCGCGTTTTACATGGGTGTTCTTTCTGAAGCAAAAATCTGAAGTGACTCTCAAACTGAAGACGTTCATTAAGCAGGTTGAAGTACAGCTGAAGAAAGTCGTTCGCAACATCAGGAGCGGTAATGGGCTGGAGTTCAAAAATAAAGAATTCGAAGAATTCTTGGCCGAGAAGGGAACCAGTCATAACTTCTCGGCTCCCTACACTCCTCAACAAAACGGAATTGTCGAAAGACGAAACCGATCTTTGTGTGAAGCGGCCCGAACCATGCTAAGTTTCTCTTCCTTACCTTTATATTTTTGGGCTGATGCTATTTCTGGTGCTTGTTTTACACAGAACAGGTCATATCTCAATAAGCGCTTCACTATCACTCCTTATGAGATCATCAACAACAGGAAGCCAAATGTCAAGTTTTTCCATGTGTTCGGTTCACGGTGTTTCATCTTCAATTCTAAAGAACACCGCAACAAGTTTGATGTCAAAGCCGACGAAGGGATATTTCTGGGCTATTCTCTAACTTCTAAAGCGTACAGGGTATTAAACAAGCGCTCGAGGAAAATAGAAGAAACTTATTACGTGACTTTTGATGATAGCTATGTCAAAAAGCTAAAGGCCAACGAAGACACAGCTGGAGAAATCTTTCCTCAAACTGGCCAAGTCACCGCCTCTATCGCAAACCTCTTTGAGAAGTTCGTTGAATTATTTGATGAACCAGAGAAGGCCACTCTCTCAGAAGCCAACGCAGCTGACAACAAGGTAGATCATCTGAAGCAACTTATCGATGATGCTGCAAAGAGAATGAATGAAGGAGGATCAAGTTCTGACGACCCTCCACAACACAATGCTTCAGTCGAGGGGGAGGATCCGCCATCATCATCACAGCCGAGCTCACATGTTGAGGGGGAGAACAGTTCTCAAGCTGCTCCCGAACGCACTTCACCAACCGAAAGTGCCTCACCACCCGAAGGTGCATCAATACCCGAAAGCTCAGCACCAGTAGAAACCTCTGTAGCACAAGACACTCAAGACATTCCTGAAAGCTTATCTGTCGAGGGGGAGCATGCCGATATGCTTTATGCCGATGAAAGTCCATCCGAACCAGAAGAGATGATAAACGCTGAATTGGATCCAACCTTTGATCCAAACTACCCACCTATCATCAAATGGACCAGAGATCATCCTGTCTCCCAGGTTGTTGGTAATGTATCTGAAAAAGTTCTGAACCGATCACAAGTCAAGGCAAAACAAACTTCCCTATTCTCAAAAGTAGAATTATGTATGGTCAACTCCTTCGTCTCAAAAGTTGAACCAAAGACAGTTAACACTGCTCTTGATCACTCCGATTGGGTTCAAGCTATGCAAGACGAACTGAATGAATTCGAAAGGAACAAAGTTTGGCGACTTATTCCAACTCCTCCAGATGCCTCCGTTGTTGGTCTCAAATGGGTCTTCAGGAACAAAATGGACAAAGAAGGGAATGTTATACGAAACAAAGCACGTCTGGTAGTGAAAGGATACTGTCAAGAGGAAGGAATTGACTATGAAGAGACTTTCGCTCTTGTAGCTAGGTTGGAATCTGTTAGAATCTTTCTTGCCTATGTTGCACACAAAAACTTTGAAGTCTACCAAATGGATGTCCAGTGTGTTTTCTCAATGGAGAACTTGAAGAAACAGTGTACGTGGAGCAACCTCCTGGATTCGTAAATGAAAGGTATCCTAATCATTGTTATATTTTGGACAAAGCCGTGTATGGACTGAAACAAGATCCGAGAGCCTGGTATGAAACGCTGACAAAGTTTTTAAAGATGTCCAAATTCAAACAAGGTTCGGTTGACCCAACCTTCTTTCGTAAGAAGGAAGGTAACCACCTTATGATTGTTCAAATTTACGTCGATGATATCATCTTTGGCTCTACGAATCCCAGCTTAACAGCTGAATTCAGAAAGCTAATGGAGACTAAATTTGAAATGAGCTCAATGGGTCCAATTAACTTTTTCCTTGGTTTAAATATTAGACAGGGACCCGAAGGCATCTTTATCAATCAGGAAGCTTACACGAAGACTCTCCTTGCAAAATTTGGCATGATGGGAGATTCAAAGGTCAAAGTTCCCATGGCGTTCGGCACCAAGCTCACTCCATCCTTGGAGAAACCGACAGTTGATATTACACTTTATCGCTAGATGATCGGTTCTCTGATGTATCTTACTGCTAGCAGGCCTGACATAATGTTCTCTGTTTGTTACTGTGCTAGATTTCAGGCGAACCCACGCGAACCTCACATGCTTGCAGTGAAGAGCATTCTACGATATCTCAAGCGAACTACCTCTTTAGGTC
Organism: Lactuca sativa; assembly: GCF_002870075.4. NCBI lineage: Eukaryota > Viridiplantae > Streptophyta > Magnoliopsida > Asterales > Asteraceae > Lactuca > Lactuca sativa. The sequence goes on along the minus strand of NC_056624.2, from coordinate 129,864,967 downwards.
TATGGTATCCATCCAACTCAGGCTTCTTCGTTCAAGCCTAATCAGATGCAGACCTTGGAGGTTGTGGACTAGACAGAAAAAGCACCACTGGAGGCTATCAATTCCTTGACGGGAAGTTGGTTAGCTGGAAATCAAAGAAACAAACGTGTGTGTCTTTGTCTACAGCTGAAGCAGAATACATTGCAGCTACACCCTGTACTTCTCAAGTGATTTGGATCCAGAGTCAACTCCGAGACTATGGACTCAATATGAAAAAGATCCCATTATATTGTGACTCTGAAAGTGCAATTAGGATCTGTCATAACCCGGTGCAACACTCCAAGACTAAGCACATAGCACTGAGGTATCACTTCACTAAAGATCATGTGGAAGACGGAAACGTTGAAATTCACTTTGTTAGAACCACTGATCAACTAGCTGATGTCTTCACCAAAGCCCTTCCTGAAGCGTCATTCAACAAATTTCTACAAGGTCTAGGTATGATGGAATCAGAGTCAGTACCACAAACTACCTCTCAAACTCAAACCTAAGAAGCGAAATAGACCGAACGTTCGGGTTCGGTTGGATAATCTGCCTTTCGCTCATCAATTAAAGGTAGTTTTCTTGGTTGTAAATTTCATGTACAATTGTTCCAAAATTATTTATCTTTTTGTCAAAAGTATTTCCTTTTTGAAAGTTTAATTTCTTCGGTTTTCCAAAATTTTTCAAAACCGAAACCAACCGGTCTCACAAGTACTTTGTTCACTTTCTATCTTATTTCAAGATTAGGACTATTGAATCAAAGCAAAAGCCACCCTAAAAAGCTTAATTGCAAGAAGCCTTTCAACACATCTTAATAAGTGTTTGATCGTTATTCAACGAGAAACCACACTAACACTTTAAGGTCTCTCTTGACTTTGAAAGAAGAGATTCGTGCCCGGGATCATTTGTTTCATGTCTTTATTGACATCACAATTTTTCCTAAAAAGGATTGCTTTATTTCTTTTCTTTTACACCCTTAGCACGAAAATCTTTGATTTTCCAAAATTCTAGTTCTAATAATTACAGGCTTTTTCATTGGATTGGTGGTTGATTAATTGCTGTGGTCAATTTTAATCCACGTGGGCGTATTATTCAAAAGATGCCGTTACACTTTAAAGGGATAAGATGAAGGGTTGCTGACTCAGGCGGGAGTCTAATTGATTTGATTTCAAACGGCGTAACAGGGAACGCGTGCGAATCTGTAACGTCTAATCTCCAAGTGACGTTGCAGACGCGTGTGTGAATTTGAAACGGTTCTTCTCCAAATGGCACAGAAATGGCGCGTGCGAATCTGAAACGGTTTATCTTCAAACGACGCTTGATGGGAGGCGTGTTCTTAGGAATCTGACACACTCTCTCATGCCTGATCAACGGTTACCCTAACTGTCACGCATCAGTCAAACTCCGGAAAACTCTTCGTATTTCGATAGAAGATTTGGGAAGATCTTTCTCTCTCCTTAAACCCCAGTATAAAAGGCGACATCCTCTACCATTTACCTCTTTACTGCAAGTAACATTCCTAGAGCGCAAAAAATCCCTGAACCCTAACTGTTCATCATCTTCTTCACTCTCTTCAACAATGGCAGATTCGTCTTCTATTCACGCAACATCCCACATTCTTCCTATTCGCCCTCAACAATGCCTCATTATCGATCTAACCCACATGTCTATGATTCCTACATGTTCGCCATTATCGAGTGTTTGACGTATTTGCCGATTGCTCCTGCACTTTCAAGGGCGGAATCAGTACCAATGGAGTTCCTATCGCAGATCTATGTGACTGCTCATTACGACAAAGTGGTTGATAGGATCTTCTTTGACGTTTCTCATCATAAAGCGTCTATCTCCAAGCAACGCTTTTGCTCCCTGTTAGGGTTTGAAGCTGACCCTACGAGGATTAATCCAGAGACGATTCCAATGGGGCACCTGTTTAATATGTTCTACAACATGGGTTATACGGAGGTGCTTACTTCCGTCGCCAAATTCAAGAAGTCGTGCTTGCCGCCACAGTGGAACGTGATGTTCATTGTGCTATTCAAAGGTCTTTCTGAAAGGAAGTCTGGCTCAGATGGTTCCAGTTGATTGTTCCTGTCCATCTTATATGGTGTCTACAATGGCATCAATGTCGATTATGGGTTTGTTCTTTGGCAACAACTCATCCAGAGTCTCTCCTCTTCTTCACGGCATTCAGAGGTGTCTTATGCTAGGTTTTGGACCTTGGTTACGAAGTGGGTAATGGACAAGTACAGCATCCCCACTGTCGCCGGTGCACCGATGTCTTTGATTGGTACCTTTCATACCACGAAGATCATCGTCTCAGATGCCTCCAAATTCCCCTTCAATGGTTCCATTCCGGAATCCATGTATGCTGACGTTCCAGCTGACAGCCGGATTATCAGAACCTACAAAGAATTCAAGCGTTCTAGTCTGAGGGATCTCACACCGAAGATGTTGAAATCGATCCATGACGCCGACAAGCCTGCTCCACGAGGCAAGAAGGCAGACAAAGGGAAACAGGTGGCGAAAGGGGCTAAAGGCCCTTCTCCTAAGAAGAGGAAACCCACTAAAGCTGCTCAGTCTCCGCAGCATAAGAAGCGAAAAACACAACCAAAGAGAAAGCTGATTATCGCTTCCTCTTCCAGTGAGTCAGAGGGTGAGAGTTCGGATTCTGACGGCTCTCCATAAGGCAACACACCACCCAGATCACCTACCCCTGAAATGCAAATCCCTCCTTCTCCAATTCCCTCTCCTACTCAAACTATTCCTACTTCCATTCCCACCATAAACCCCTTTACCAACATTCCAAACACTTCAATCCCAATGCCACCACCAATATTCACCGACGCCACTACAACAACCACTGCAAATGTTCGAGCCAACATATCTGATACGGGGGTTCATACTGATGCAACCGAACCTCCACTAGCACCCGAAACCATAAACACAACCGAAACCCAAAAAGCACCCGAACCTACACCTACACCTACACCTACAACCGAAACAACCCAACCTGAACCTACCCATACCACTGTACCACCAACTTCACCACCACCACCATCTCCCGGTCACGCCTCTGACGGAGATGACCCTTTCCTTGGTGGGGAAAACATGACGTTTGATTCGGCCTACTACAGTCCGTTTCAAGTCCAAAGCGATGATGATGATGACGCTCTGGTCACAAAGAAACATCTTAAGGAGCTCCATGACAAGGTCGACTTGCTCATTGCTTCTTCCTCTACGTCTCAATCATCACTCTCTGAAGCTGCTATTAAGAAGATTGTTGATGCTTTCTCAAGGGCTCAGCAAGATTCTATCGCTTCTGTAACCACTGCCATCGATGCCTCAACGAAAGCCTATCAGGCTGCGACCGAAAAAGTCGATAAACTATTTTCTGATGCCTCTGCCCTGTTAAAGTCTTTACAGGAGAGTGCTGATGCCACCAAGACTACGTTGGAACCAATTGTTCAACAGTTGGCCACGTTTGTCTCTACTGAGTTGAAGTCCTTTGCTTCACTTCGTCAATCGCTCACAGACGACAACTCAGCCTTCCGTGCTTCTATTGACGAGCGTCTCTCAAAGCTTCAAGAAGATTTGGCTGCCGAGAACTCGTTGATGGATGTTTTGGCAAGGAAGACCACTACCCTGAAAGTCAGTGCTCAACTCTCCCATTCTCAACAGCAAATTGACACTCTTCGGTCCGAACGGGAGGTCATCAAGACGTGTGTTTTGGATGTCCACTCAGCCATATCCAACATCCTCGAAGCACATGATCCTATATTTAACCATTCTGTGAGGCGAACCCTTGCAGAGAAGCTCGCTCCTGCCCTAGACCTGTTAAGCAAAATGGAAGGGCTACCGGATTTCGTGTCCATTCCGAAACAAGGGGGAGAAAAGGAGTCTGCATCTCAACCACCTTATTCCTCAATGGCAACTCACACAACCGAACCTCCTCCTGTAGGCCAAGCCTCCGGTTCGGGTGTGAAAGACAAAGGCAAGAAGATTGCTGAGGATGAAGAGGAAGATGACCAAGAAACCATTGCCGACTTGTTGAAACGCAAAAGTCGACGCAATGATGCAGATGATAGTGCTCGTGTGGCAAAAGAAGCTGAAGAAGCTGAACGCAAACAGAAAGAAGCCTACGACCTTCTCGAGAGTAGGAAAACTCTTTTTCCTGCTTGGACTCTCGAGAGAATGATAAAAGAAGCAATCGACACTCCGAGCATCTTGTGGCTAGAACCAGTTATCTCATTTGACTGTTTCAATTCCGTTGACTCTCAGTTCGACATGCCACTAACCCGAAAGGCGTTCATCTTTCACGCCTTCTCCAACGTTGTCGAGTTCCCTCATCCTCATCCGCAGGTTGATCGGGACTTGATTGAATTCTATCTGAAGGCTGCTCAACCCCAATATCAAACCTGGAGCGCTCAGAAGATTATCAACGTTCGGGTCTTGAAACCATACACTGAAGGGAAGTTTATCAATGTTCGGTTCAAGGTGCTCAGGGGATCTGCCAAGACCGAACATGCCATTTCTTTAGCAGATCTACCGAACCTCAATCCCCATGATTGGATCATCCTGCACAACATCCTTCTGACCAACGAAGCTGAATATGGTCCGATCATCGACCATCTCAAAAGGATGTTGGTGCGCTACATCATGGAAGTCGCACTGATGGATCAGGAGATTGCAAACGTCTTCAAGAAGAAACCAACAATATCTCCTGTTGGCTCGGCTAGTGATCTGAACCAGATGAAGATGGGCAAAATTGACCCGAGGCGAAACTCAGTCATGTTCACTAGGAATAAAGGACAGAAATGTCTTTTTGCCTTAGCTGATAAACATTTGTACACCACTACTTGCCTAGAGCATGTGTTGGGGATCATCCACAGATGCAAGGAAAATACAACGGATGATATCAAGTATTTTGACGACATGATACATTGGTACATTCGGTTCAGACAGACGATCCTTGCGCTTATCTCACGTCTGTTTGATACTGTCAAGAAGAAGGTTCCCGCTGCTGGCCCAAGCAAGAAGATGAAGTAATCTCGCTCCAATTTGACGCAAAGGGGGAGATTGTTGGGTAGCGGTTTGATGTATTGCGTCCACTGGGCTCGCTTATTAGTCCAGTTTTGTAACTCCGGTTTGGGCCTGTCCAACCGAGAGCTTGATAGGGTTTTAGTATAAATTGATATGCTTGCATGCATATTAAAGAGATGATCAGAAAATGATAGAAAAGATTATTACGATAGATCAGTGCATTATTTCTTTATCGTTCTTGTAAACCCTAAATCCTCTACAACGGAAGTTCTTTATCGAGCTCTGCTGAGGATTGTTGATTAATCATTCGACACACTTTGATCCATTCTTGTGTTATTTGCTGTTTTCGTGTTTATTATTTTACCTATTATAAAGATCTAATCGATTTTCAAGTTAGTTTTTAACTCAACAGTTTTAAAGTAGGATCACTTGTTTGAGGGTCTATTTAATCTTGAACTATATACAACTTGTATACATAGCGCAATTATAGGAGGACCCGGTAAGGATCACCCCATAATGTTTCACTTAACCCCATAGATTCTTTAGACACTTCCATTCTCGCGCGACAAACCTAGATAGATGTAACCACTCCATCATAGCAGTCAGCAAAGAAGTCAAGGAGGAACAAGAAGAGGTTCATGTGGAGTTTTCCAAGGAAGGATCAGTCGAATAGACCAAACGTCCTATGCGTCACACTAATAAATAATAACCTAAAATGACTTAGTGAGCTAGTGAATACACTACTCACACTACGTGTTAGGATTATTTCTTTTTGTACAGTTGGTAACAGTTATTAAATTCACATAAATTCATTCGAGGATAGCCACTTCTGATTCATAAAGTTTATTTTATATATAGACTCCCATTATGAATTGTTTTTCAGAACCATATGAAAGTCAGAACCGGATACACTCAGAACTAGGATAACTTAGTTATTTAGCATTCGGCTTATAACAACTTCTACAGACATATTTCTGCTTCACTTTGTTTTCATTTTAGCAAAAGATGCCTCGCGGTGGACCTGTAAGGTGCGTAGTCAATAACACAAAAGAGAATCCACCACCACAACCCGACCCTGCTGCTCTCCAAGCAGCGGTAACAGCCGGAGTAACAACTGCTTTAAATCAAATTCGTGCAAGTGGTACCAGTGGATCTGGTAGGGTTACCCACCTATCTAACCCCGGAGTTACCCACAGACACCCACGGGAGTGTTCGTACAAGGACTTCATGAACTGTAAACCCAAATCCTTTAATAGAAATGGGGGAGTCATTGCTCTAATGCGATTATTCGAGAAAACAGATTCAATTTTCGAAATTTGTCTGTGCCCAGAAGGGAGCAAAGTGAAGTTTGCTGCCTACACCTTCTCCGACAGAGCCCTAACATGGTGGAATGGCCATGTTAAGTCACTGACCATATCAGCAACTAACTCGATGGGTTGAAAGAACCTGAAAGAGATGATGTTCGAAGAATACTGCCCAACAGGCGAAGTTCAAAAGCAGGAGCAAGAACTATGGGAGCATACCATGGTTAGCTCAAACATAGTGGCCTACACTGACATGTTTAGCGACCTGGCATCACTATGCCTCAGGATGGTTACCCCAGAGAGTAAGAAGATAGAAAATTACATCTGGGGCTTATCAACCCCAATTCAGGGGAGTGTACTATCTTCTAACCCAACTACCTTCGATAATGCCAAACGTCTGGCCCAGTGACTCATCAACCATGGAGTCCGCCATGGCGTGGTGACCCTAGTTCTGGAGCCAACAAAGGGAGAGAACCATAAATGAAATATATGAAATAAGAGGAAGGAACGAACAACACAGGAACCCCCGTAGGATCAACAAGTAGTTATTATACACGCCGCCACAACACCTTCCAATCCAGCGCCTATAGGTCGATATGGTGGAACCCTCCTGAGGTATAATAAGTGTAACTACCACCACACTGGAGCTTGCCAGGAGATGCAGTGCATGAATTGCCACAGGAAGGGGTATACTGCCCGTTTCTACAGGACGTCGGCACAACCAATCTCCCAAGTCCCCATAATAGAAGTGAACCAGGCCTGCTATGAGTGTGGTGTGATTGGGCACTACAAGAGGGACTGCCCAATAACGAAGAACTAAGGAGAGGAAGGGAAAATACTGATGATTACCGCAGGAGAGACTGTCCCAGAACCACCAACGAACATCAGTACGTCTTCTAAATAAAATTACTTTAAAAATTTTTAATTTTATAAAAATTTGGGGAAACTAAAAAGTAGTTACAAATTATTTACTCGAACAAGTCACAACATTCATAAGAGAACTAAAGATCCACTTGGGTGAGCTATGATGGCTTAGTATGTACATCAGGGTTTTGCATAGCTAAGATTTTGCAGACTTAGAGTGAGTGATTCTGCAACATTTCTTGTTCCATGTCTGGTTGTGGATTTAGGGAAGAGTCACTCGGTCAACCGTCTTATTCATCTTAATTATACATAACTTCGATATGCCAAGCGATCATAGAGGTACCGTGGAGGATCATAATATAAAGTATCGACACTAGTTATCAAAGCACTTTCACTGCCAGTACTCGCTTATTGCGGTATGTTTTGTCGCAGTGGTAATATCGAGAAAGCACTAGAAAGGCTACACAGAATACATTGTCGACCACACTAGGGATACACCATCATATAACAAATGTTTCTTTCAAATCGGCCTAACATTTGTCTCTATAAGGAGTTCCGACGTTGTCATTCGTTATGGATTGGCTTGGTCCTCAATATACCAATTTCATGTGCTCTGAAAACTTTTCACTGTAACCGACCGATAGCGAAACCCTCGTCACTCGTACCGACAACCAGACTCAGACCTCAGAATCGTCTCCCTCATATTCCAAACCTTGAAGTACTTATAAGAGGAGTACTATAACCTCCAAAACGTTGACGACGTATACCCAACAGATCTTCAAGAAGTACCACTCATCCAACAAATTAAGTTCAAGCATAGAGGCTAAGGACGAATACGGTTAACCTATCACTATTAAGTTTATACGCGAGGGTGGTATATAATTATGATTATGCAGATTTAGTATGTGTGTTTCTGCCCTATCTCCTATTCCTTGTTTGTTTGTGGACCTGGGGCAGAGTCGCACATCAGACCATTTTACTAATCTTAATTATATACGACTTGTATACACGAGGTACTGATAGGTGGACCAGGTATGAATCTTGTCATGAACTTTAGGGCAAAGTTGCCTAGGTCTACGAGTGGATATTCTACCACTCAGAGGAGCACGATCTCAGGAGTCCTGCTAAGAAAGATAATTTCGGGACGAAATTCCATCTAACGGGGGTATGATGTCACAACCCGAAATTTTTACCTTGTAAGGTCAAACACATCAACTTAAAGGCAAACTTATAGGCTTCTAGACCTAGTATCCGTAAGGGTTGTGTGTTAATAAGTGAACCACTAAGGAAACGAGTTAGGAGTATTGCATTCGGGCCATAAGCCTCAACAAGTGAGGTTCACGGCCGCAAACCATGTTCACGGCCATGAACCCTTCTTAGGTCGTGAACTGGCTTATATATAAGAGTTTTTTTTTTCATTTTTCGTTCATTCTTCTTCTCCTAGACATGATCTCTTTCATTCTCTCTCAAGTATCATCCTCAAGAACACTCTTTTCTTCCCTTAAACACCCCTTTTCTTTTGTATCTCCTTAGAATACAACAAAGGGCCTTCAAACACTTTCCAAACAAAAAGATCTTCAAGAGTTCTTCACATCTTTGGGCCGTGAACACCCCATAGGCCCGTGAACACATCAAGCCCAACCGTGAACTCCTTTTAAGCCTCCTAACTTGCTTTAACACTCCTTTGGTGAGTTATTCTTGCATCCTACATTGTTTCCTAATTACCTTTGTAGTTACATTCACTAATTTCATGCCTATATGTATCATTTCATGCTATTTAGGACTCATTTGTGTTCGGAACTTCATTCGTGGAACTTATCATCCTCATTCGAATCTTTAATTGAACCACCCACATAAGGTGAGTGTTGGGTTGTGAAGTGTTGCGTCATTGGGCCTTTCGTTTAGGTCTATTATGTTCTCGGTTATGGGTCTGTCCAGTCATTTACATTTACTAGGGTTTACTTTATATAGTACATGCATGCATCTTAGTATGTACGCTTTTGATAGTTTTCTTTTGATCGTATTGTAACCCTAGCACACCTCTACAATAGAAATTCTTCTTAGAGTTCTTCTGAGGTTGTGATTGATTAATCGTTCGACATAAGCATTGATTCATACGGTGTTATTATTTTCATTGTGTTCTTGATTTGTTTGTTTAAGAATCTTATCGATCTAAACTTTTAATCTCATCAATTGGTATCAGAACAGGAGGCTGTCTAAATCATACATATCTCTTCTGTTTGAAATAATATTTTTAGGGTTTCCGCTTTTATTGAATTTGTTGAGCCATCATCTCTTCATTGAAGTTGTTCATAGATCTCGATAATACCCTAATACCGCTTTACAAGTCTGATTCTTGACAGGTAAACATATCAAGTCATTATGTCTCACGATGAATCTCAAACCAATCCCATTAACATCTCCAACAACATTGGATCGACTACAAGGATTCAACTCCTGTATACTCAAGAGTATGAAGTTTGGGCTCTTCACTTTGAAGATTATGTCCTTGGTTTAGAGGACAACAGATATTTAATATGGGAAGCAATCCCTATGCATCCTTTTTCTCATACTTGAACCGAACGAACCATCAAGACTCAAAAGGAGTATAATCAGTTGAAGATTGACGTGAAAGATGTTACTTAAGACGAGAAGGACAAGCTGCTTAGCAACATAAAAGCAATGAGGATGATCATATTTTCTTTACAATCTGACACCTTTCGCTTGGCGAGTGCATGTACCACTGCGAAGGAGATTTGGGATCGGCTTGAGGATTTGTATTCCATTGATGAAGATCTCGAACATTCTAGTCAACTCTTCTACTTTCAGAGTTTGGTGACTTCAAGCAAAAGCAAGATGAAAATCTCATTCAAACATTCGATCGTTACAACCATCTTCTCAGCAAGATGATCAAGCATGAAATTGGCTGAGAGGTGATCGAGCAAAATGTCACCTTTATGAATGGTCTAAGGCCATAATGATAGTCGTGGTTTCAACTATTAAAGCTCATGAACAGTTTAAGTCTTATTCGTTGGTGAAGCTCGTGGGAATTCTCAAGTCTCATGAAAGTGTTGTGACCAAGGAAATGAAAGTAGTTTCCGGAATGGGATCATTGGCTCTTATCTCAAAGGGTAAGAATTTGGTTGAAGAAGAAACCGAGTCTAGCCTTTCTGAATATGATCTAACAGATGAAGAATATGCCCTGATGGTATCCAATCCCAAGCGGTTTGCAAGAAAGAAGTTCCTAGCCAAGAACCGAAACTGGCAGGGAAGCTATAGTTCGAAGAAGGCGAAAGAGGAGGTTAAAAGTGCTCTTGAAAAAGAAGAGGAAAAGAAAGAGAGCAAACTTGTGGTTGATTCGGTCTATGACTGCAATTATTTTCATGTCAAAAACCATCTCGCAAAGGAGTGCATGTTAAGAAGGATGAATGAGAAGAAAGAGAGTGAAGACGATGAAGCTTAACACACTCGTAAGCTTGAATAAGCCAAGAAGAAGAAGTCTAACGATAAATCCATGCATGTATTACTTGTTCAGGAAAATCTTGAAGAAAATGAGTTCGGTGGAGTGGAGATATGGTCTACAGATTCGGAAGGTGAGGAAGTACGCAAGCTAATTCATGGCTGGTCATTCATGGCGAAAGAAGAAGGTTCTGGTTTAGCAGGAAAGTGTCTCATGGTGACTGCTGGAGTGTGACAAATCAGAGGTTACACTAAAGATGGCGGGGATGATGAAGCGAAAGACAGGGAGGATAGATGCTTCGCAGCCAAGCCGGTTGGAGAACAGATCAACGAATGTGATCAGTTGATCAAGAAGGTAAATTATATCCTTGAAAAGCTCAAAATACACGTTTCTAACTATGAAAAGGAGTTAAATGATTCGAAATCTAAATGTTCTACTCTAAGTGGTAGCCTAAAACAAACTCGCCTCACAAATGCTAACCTAACTGATCAAATGAGCAGGGTGTCGTTCAAGAGTGAGGAGTGAAGGATATGGATTGAGCAGAAGGAGTTAGAGTTGGTTAGGGAAAAAGACGAATTGACATATTTTCAAAGAGACAATCTGAAAATTTTGAAACAAAGGAATATTTTTTGTTTAATTTCTAAGTGTCTTTATACAAATATTACTCAGTTGCATCTAGATTGTGATTTTGGCATAAAGATTCACAAAATGATTTTGCCTTTTCTTGAACTAAAAGAAGACGAAATAGATGCTGATTGTTATAACTGTGAATCAATTGTCTCATCAGAAGAAACCAATAATGCCTATCAGATTGGTCTGGACAAAATTGAGTCCTTTATTAAGTCAAAAGACCACAATTACATGCTTAAAAACTTGTTGGACGAAAATGAGAAGTTGAAAATTAAGACCGAAACTATTCAGATTTTTGATTCATTGAGTACCAAGTAAAGTTTAGAAAACAAGATTGATGCCAACAATACTTCTGAATTTGACGAGGACGATGATACGAGTGAAATTTATGTAGAGGACGTGGTTGACTGTTCTGAATTTGTTAAAACCGAACCCGAACCAGCAAAAGTCCTTATATCTGAAAAACCTGTTGAGTTCTCTCGATCGTCTAAAGATCAGAACAAAGTCCTAAAAGAAAAGGCAGTAGTATACTGAAAGGTACAAACTGTACCGAATCAGGTGTACGTCACCACTGGAGTTACCAAGAAACAAATAGTTGAGATAACTTCCTTGGTAGATGAAGATAATGTTGACGGCTGTGATGAGTACTTTTGGTCTGCCCTGATTGATAATGCAAATGAAACGAAAGGATTATCGGAAAAAACCTCTTGGAGAGTGAAAGGCAGATATGTGGCTGAACCAATAAATAAGCCATCTAACTTCCCTAAAGAGAGTACAAGTGGTAAAAAAAGAAGGTCAAAGCGAGACCAAAAGGACAAGTGAATCTCATTCAACAAGGAGTGAAACTCATGCAAGTAAATCGAAACCGAATGTGAACATTCACAAATCATCCAAGCAAGTTGCAGAGCAAAAGCGTCAACGAAACAGGAGATATGAGGAGATATCAACGAAAGGAATCAGTTTTGGCAATCCCAGAACTCTAATTATGTGCATAAAGATAAGTCTTCCAATCAAAGAGCGAAAGCAAATTCGCAGGCGAAACCCGAGCAGTGTTCTCACTGTCATTCCTGTGCTTCACAGAAACATAAGGAAAATGTCGCTTACAGGTCATCATCACCAAGAAGGTTCACCGAGAAAAACAACCATCCTCGCTCTCAATTGAACCAAACTCCTCTAAAGGATGTTAAAGGAAAAGGGAAGTTTGTCTCCGATTCAGAAAAGCAAATAAAGAAGACGACCTCTAACCCTAGGAAGGATACGAAAGGAGTTGTTAAGAATCAACATAAAGAAAAACAAACCGATTCTTAAAAAGAAAATAACAAAATCAAAGTTTTCACCATTAAAAGAAAAGAGGAGACCACTTTAATAAAAAAAATGTATATGGTTGATCTTTCTATTTCTTTTCCTTGTCTTGTAAAAGGCTCACCAGGACCCAAACAACTTTGGGTTCCTAAATCTGCTTAATTTTTGCAGATTATATGTGACGAGAAGTTCAATGATGAATGGTATATTGATAGTGGCTGCTCGCGTCACATGACGGGAAGGAAGGAAGAGTTGAGGGAGTTTCGTGCTGCCAAAGATGGTGGATGTGTCAAATACAGAAACAACTCTCATGGCATGATAAAGGGCTATGGGATGATTACAAATAGAGATTTCTCAATCCATAAAGTTGCCTATGTTGAAGGATTGCAACACAATCTAATCAACGTTTCACAATTAGTTGTGGGAACTGGTCTAAAGGTTTCGTTCGATGATGAAGCATCAGAAATAATAGAGAAGAAAACGAGAACGGTTCTAGTGAAGTCACAGCGAAAAGGCGAGATGTATCCACTTAATCTAAATCTAATACGAGGGAAGCCTAATGTATGTCTACTAACTAAGGCTCATTCTGATGAAAGCTGGTTATGGAACTGAAGACTCTCACACCTCAACTTTAAGGATATCAACAAGCTCGTTCTTGGTGATCATGTGAGAGGTCTTCCCCTCTTGAAGTTTTATGAGGAGCATCTATGCGCTGCATGCAAAATGGGAAAGCAAAGCAAAAAGAGTCATCCAACTCTTGTAAATACAAAGATCATCGAGCCTCTTGAGATTCTTCATATTGATCTATGTGGACCATCTGCAATTGAGAGTATCGGCGGTAGTAAGTTTATACTTGTTATTGTTGATGATTTTTCCCGTTTCACTTGGGTATATTTTCTTAAACAGAAATTAGAGGCAACTCTAAAGCTGAAGAACTTCATAAAGCAAGTTGAAGTTCAGTTGCGAAAGCTAGTTCGTAACATCAGAAGCAACAACGGATTGGAATTTAAGAACAACGATTTTGAAGAATTTCTACCCGAAAAGGGAGTTACACACAATTTCTTTGCTCTTTACACTCCATAGCAGAATGGCGTTGTTGAAAGACGCAACCGATCCTTGTGTGAAGTAGCCTGAACCATGCTCAGCTTCGCTTCTCTTCCTCTGTATTTATGGGCCGATGCTATCGCTACTGCTTGTTATACCCAAAACCGATCCTTTCTCAATAAGCGATTTTCTGTCACTCCTTATGAAATCCTTAATAATCGCAAACCTAACGTATAGTTTTTCTATGTCTTCAGTTCCAGATGTTCAACTCCAAAGGGAACCGAAACAAATTTGATGTGAAAGCTAATGAAGGGATTTTCTTAGGGTATTCTCTAACCTTTAAGGCATATAGGGTTCTTAACCAAAGATCAAAAAAGTTAGAAGAAACCTATTATGTCACGTTTGATGATAGTTACATGAAGAAATTCCAATCAAGTGAAGGTTTCGTGGAGGAAATTTTTCATGTTACTGGTAAAGTCACTGCACCGATATCCAACCTGTTTGAAGAGTACATGTTACTTTTTGACGAACCAGAAAAGGCTATCCACTCTAAAGCGAATGCAGCCGATAACAAAATCGATAACCTAAAGAATATAATATATAACGCTGCAAAAGACATGGAAAGTGAACCCTAAAGTCTAAGCGAACCTAATGCTTCAAGCATGCCAAATGATAGCACTCCAAAAGGCAGCATGCCACTGCAGGGGGAGGATTCGCCTTCATCAAGTAATTAAGCTTCGCCTCTCCAAGGGGAGAAATCATCTCCAACCAAGACCTATGAAAGTCCAATCGAGGGGGAGAATTCAGAACCTGATGTTGAAATCGTCTCATCATTCGACGGGGAGAATCAGAATACAAATGACAATTCGGATGTTCAGTCAGAATTTGAAGAGGAAGTGAATGCTGAACTAGATCCTGCCTATGATCCGAATTACCCTCCACTCACTAAATGGACAAGAGATCATCAGAAAAAACAAGTGTTTGGTGAATCATCTAAAGGAGTCCTCACACGCTCTTAAGTTAAAGCGAAACAAATTGCTTTATTCTCACAAGTTGAATATTGAATGTTTAATTCGTTTGTCTCCAAGATAGAACCGAAAACAGTCTACATTGCACTCGATCATTCTGATTGGGTATAGGCTATGCAAGACGAACTCAACGAGTTTGAGAGAAGTCGAGTATGGAGACTGATTCCTACTCCAAAGGATGCATCTGTAGTTGGCTTAAAATGGGTTTTCTGTAATAAGATGGATAAAGAAAGGAATGTGATACGGAACAAAGTGAGAATGGTAGTGAAAGGATATTGTCAGGAAGAAGGGATCGATTATGAAGAAACCTTCGCTCTAGTTGCTAGGTTAGAATCCATGCGTATCTTTTTGGCATACGCAACACATAATAATGTTGAAGTCTTTCAAATGGACGTTAGGTGTGCTTTCCTGAATGGGGAATTGGAAGAAACCGTATATGTTGAACAACCACTAGGTTTTGTGAATGAGAAATATCTGAACTAGTGCTACATTCTTGACAAAGCAATTTACGGTCTAAATCAAGCCCCTAGAGCCTGGTATGAAACTTTAAATTGTTTTCTGAAAATGTATAAATTGAAACAAGGTTCGGTTGACCCAACCTTCTTTTGCAAGAAAGAGGGTGACCACCTAATGATAATCCAAATTTACGCTGATGACATCATCTTCGGTTCTATAAATCTCAGTTTAACAGTTGAATTCCAAAAATTTATGGAGACTAAATTTGAGAGGAGCTCAATGGGTCCAATGAACTTTTTCCTTGGCTTGAACATAAGATAAGGATTATAAGGCTTTTTTTACCAACCAGGAGGCTTACAAAAGGACGTTACTAGCAAAATTTGGCATGACGGGAGACTCAATAGTAAAGGTTCTAATGGCGTTCGGGATGAAGCTGGCATCATCCCTGGATAAACCAGCTGCCGACATGACTCTCTATTGTCAAATAATTAGGTCACTAATGTATCTTACAGCTAGTAGACCGGATATCAAGTTTTCGGTTTGTTATTGTGTCAGGTTTCAAGTCAATCCCTGCGAACCTCACATGGTGGCTGTCAAGAACATCCTCAGGTACTTGAAGCGAACCTCGTTTCTAGGGATATGGTATCCATCCAAATCGGGACTCTTTGTTCAAGCATTCTCTGATGTCGATCTTGGAGGATGTGGTCTACACCAAAAGAGCACAACTCGAGGTTTTCAATTTCTTGATGGTAAACTCGTTAGCTGGTAGTCCAAGAAACAAACTTGTGTATCACTATCCACTGCCGAAGCTGAATATATTGTAGTAGCATCTTGTACCTGACATATCGTCTGGATCCAAAGCCAACTAAGGGATTATGGATTGAATATGAAGAAAATTCCCTTATATTGTGACTCAGAAAGTGCAATCCGTATTTGTCACAACCCAGTGCAACATTCCAAGATGAAACATATTGCAATGCGATATCACTTCATCAAGATCATGTAGAAGATGGAAATGTCGAAGTTCACTTCGTTCGATCTACTGATCAATTGGCTGACATTTTCACGAAAGCTTTGACTGAAGCAACCTTCAATAGAATTCTCCAAGGCTTGGGATTGATGGAAGCTGAATTTGTACCGAACCCATCTTCGCCTCATTAAAGTTCACTTTTGCTTTCGCCTCTTTAAAAATCAACAAGCGAAATAGAGCGAACACTCGGTCTATTTCGGTTCCAGATTTTTCGGTAACCGAAATGAACCGAACGCTCAGTCTATTTTGCCTCATCTATTCAAAGGCGAACGTTCAGTTGATTCGATATGTATACTTTTTGTACACTTATTTTTCTTTTCTATTTTATATCTTTTTCAGAAAAATCGAAAATACAAAAATATTTTTCTTCTATAGTTTATATGTCGTTTTTTTGAATCATCAAAAATACAAAAATATTTTTTTCCTTTCTGTTTTTTTTTTATTTTATTTTTTTCAGATCTATCAAAACACAAAAATATTTTCTTGTATTTCTTTTTTTTTTTTGGAATCTATCAAACTCACTGCGTGTCTCAACCTTGAATCATGGGAAAGGTATATATTCTTACTTTGTATACTAGCTAAGTGTCCCTAGAAGCATGCTGTTGCATGTTGACCAAAGCCTCACAAACTCTATGTGAAGCCTTACTGATTCGATATATACAAATTGTTTCTTCCCAATCAAGCTGCAAAATCACTTAAGTAATGAGCTACCTTACTCTTCTCACACTGAGTTAAGAGTTATCTGCTCGGTCCTTATTGTATAGCAGAGGTACTTTCGGTTCCTTAACCACCTTTATACTTTTCTCCATTTCATTACGCTTCATAATCGTAACCCTTGAGACTCTCAGCATTTACCACTGAGGTTTATGGTTACACAAAATCTATGTAAATGATCTTAGTTTCGTTTCACCACATACTAAGTGAAACCCACAATCCAATACCTTAACTGAATTGACGGTGACCAATCAAATGTTCTAGTTTTCACCCATGTATTAACGAAACCACCTTTGTGGTTGGTACCATGAAGTCTCTTTTATTTTACTTTATGATATCTTTACGAAATGCTATAGCACAAGGACATATCTACCCAAAAGATCCAGTTTTATTTTTGTTTTGAGATTTCTAAATTATCACCAAGTCACTGAAAAATGAACCAACCTAGACTGACCAATCAAGTACTTCACTCGACTTTCGGTCTTATATCAAGGTCCGTGGTTCAGTTGATGCGAAAGCCACCCTTATAACCGAATCTTGAAAAGATGCCTTTCATTGCTTCTTAACAAGCATTTGATCGTACTTCAACGAGAAACCACACAGACACTTCTCAGTCTCTCTTGACTGTGAAGGAAGAGATTCGTGCCCGGGATCCACAGTTTTCTGTCTTTAAAATACATTACTAATATCCCACATAAATAACCTGCTTTATTTATTTTTGTTTGGAACACTCTTGCACGAAGTTCTTTATGATCTTCCAAATTCAGGTTCGTTGTTTCAAGTGCAAGTCTCAAAATAGTGGTTTCACTTCTACAACCAACGATGGTACTTTTATTAAAGAAGTGACAGATGCTAAATCAATCTTTTTGGCATATAAGGCGAACTGAGAGAATTGGTTTCGAAAGGGAATTTGAAACGACTGGTTAGTCTAAAGAGAAGATGAGTGGATAAGATTTTGAAAAAGGCGTGTGAATTTGAAACGATCACCTATCATCACGCCGCCTGACAGGCCTTTTGGGGAATGACAGTTGTCAAATCGCTAATTTTTAGGCGATGTTTCAGTACATCACGCCATCATCATTAAGAAAACTTTCTCTCTCTTGGAAATCGTATAAAGTATTTTCCGCCATTCCATTCTCCTCTTTACCACCTTCATACAACGATTTCTTCTCTTCTACTATTCATCTTCCCTACCAAGCTTCAACAATGGCAGAATCTTCTTCCATTCAAGACAACACTGATCAATCATCACACCTTACAATCAATCCCAATTAGAATCTGATGATCAACTTGGTGTCGTACTCCTATGATTCCTACATGTTGCAGATTATAGAATGTCTGAAATACTCACCATTGGTGAATCCCCTTACAAAAGTTGACATTGTTCCAATGTCTCTTCTTTCTCAAGTTTATTCTTCTACAAAATACATCAAGGTCGATGAAATATTTTTTCGAGATTTTTGATAAGAAGACTTCTGTCTCAAAGGTTTGATTTTGCTCTCTTTTAGGGCTACCTTCTGGAGATTCAGTGGCGAACCCCTACTCGATTTCCAATTGTACAACTCTTCGAGATGTTCTATAACATGGGGTACAATGACATTCTCACTACTATCACCAAGGTTAAGAAGTCCTGCCTTCCTCCTCACTGGAATGGGTTGTTTACTCTTCTATCGAAGAGTTTTTCTGAATATGTTGCAGGTTCTGATGGCGCTATCAAGAGTTTCATGACCATTCTCTATGGTCTGTATCACATAATCAACCTTGACTATGGGTCGATTCTCTAGGCCCAGTTGTTTCAAAGTCTGAGATATCTTGTGGTAGATTCTGGATGATTATCATATAACGAGCAATTTAGAAGTTCCAAGTTCTAGTTATGGCGGATTCCTTGAAGTCTGCGATTGCCACATTTCACACCACCAAAATCATTGTGGTTGATTTCACCAAATTTCCTTTTATTGGCTCAATTCCGGAGACCATGTATTTGTGTGTCTCAAAGGCCAGCAAACTAATCAGTGAGTACAAAAAGCTTCCAGCTTCTGGACCGAGACCATTGACCCCAGAGATGCAACAATCGCTTGATATGGCTGATAAACCAGCCAAAAGGGGCAAGAAAGGGGATTCGAGGAAGGAAATTCAAGAAGGGCCTTCTTCTAAGCCTGTCACTCCAAAGAAGTGAAAGGGTTCCACTACAGACCCTTCGGATCCAAAGAAGTGAAAAATGAAAAAGATGGCTACCAAGGAGAAAGCTCCATCCTCTAGTGACAGTGAATATGTTCCTTCAGATTAAGATGTTGAAGATGAACAAGAGCCGGAGCAAGATAATTCTGATGATTTGGTCCGAGAAGTCACTCCAGAGGTAATCTATACTAACACTGTTTCGTCTCCACCTCCTTCTCCTCATCACACCACTGTTCCTATTTCAATCGTTCCATGCCCTCCACCAACTTCCACTCAAATTTCTATTTCAACACCTCTCTGACCACCATTATTCACCGAAGCAACCACCACCACAACTTCTTCTGTACCCACACCTTCTGTCAACGCATTTGATGCGGGGGCACAAACTTTAGGTGTTGAAACCCCCATTACCTCCAAACCTTTGTCGCAAATTAACTCAAATGCATTAGATATTGTTTTTGGTGGCACTGATATGGATTTCAATTCTTTTAACTACAGTCCCTATACTGTCCAAAGTTATGATGATGATGATGCCCCTATTACCAAGAGGCATCTCAAGGAGTTAAATGAGAAGATTGATACTTTGCTCACTTCTTCGTCCCAATCCTCCACTTCGGCTTATTCTGATGCTGCTATTCAAGCTTTAGTAGCTGCTTTGGTTCAGCAGCATGATTCTTCAATCAAGAAAGCAACCAAATCCGTCGATAAATCCACTAAGTCAGCGACCGATAAAGTCGATAAACTAATGGCCGATGCTAAGGCATTCTTGAAGTCTCTTCAATCCGAGTCACAACAACATGTCAACACTGTGACTTCTTCTGCCGAGAAGCTTATTTCCTCTCTCCAAGCGGAACTAGTAAAGCCTGAAACGATTCGGTCTGACATCCAAACCGATCAATCGGTGCTCACCAAGTCAATCAAATCTCGCTTAGACAAACTCCAGTCTGATCTGGCTATGGAAAATAAAATGATGGATGAGGTCGCTCGTCAAGCCACTCTACTCAAAACTCAGTCTATCAAGCTCAACCAAGCACAAAAAGAGATTGTTAATCTCAAGACCGAAAGTACAATTGTGAAAAACTATGTTGCTGATATTCACGCTCTTTAGGTTGATCTCCTCGATGCTCATGATACAATTCTCACCATTACTATCAGGAGACGTTTGGCTAAAAAATTGCGTCCTGCCCTTGATCGTTTGAGCCGAATCGAAGGTGTTTCGGAGACGGACGTCCCTCCAAAAAAAAGGGGAGAAGCAAGTAAAGATCCACCAAAAGAAAACTCCGAAAGATAAACAACCGAAATTCCTCCACCTCCTCCTGTTAAACCAAGTGTCACCATAGAACCGTAGGATAATGAAGCTTCGGGTTCATCTGTTCAAGATAAAGGAAAGAAAGTTGTTGGTGAAAGTGGAGTCAAAGATGATGTGAATAAAGAGGAGTTGTTAAAGCAAACCCGTGAAACCAAAGAGAGGGAAAGGAAAACTAAGGTTGCCCATGACATTTTGGAACGAAGTAAATCACTTTTTCCATTATGGACATTGGAAAACTTTCTGAAGGAAGCGATTGAATCCCCGAGCACTCATTGGCTTGAACCAGTCATTTCCTTTGACTTGGTTAATTCTAAAGACGCCCAATTTGGTATAAGGATCACCCGAAGGGCATTTGTCTTTCATTGTTTTGATCCAATTGTTTTTGTTCCCTCTCTGGACCCGAAGGTTGATAGAGAGCTGATCGATTACTACCTTGCTTTCTCGCAACCTTAGTATTTGACCTGGAGTGCAAAGAAAATTAAAACGGTCAAGGTTCTGAAGCTAATTGCTGCGGGGAAGTTTATCAATGTGAAGTTTCGGGTTACTCGTGGTTTGGATTATTCGGTTCATGAATTTTCTCTTGCAGATTGGTCGAATCTCAATCTTCACAATTGGATTTTGTTGACTAACATTTTGTTGTCAAATGAGCAGAAGTACGAACCCATTCTTGATCAAATAAAGAGAATGTTGGTGTCGTATATTCACGAAGTAGCGAAGCTTGATCAGGAGATCGCTTCGGCTCTGAGGAAGAAGACTACTGTCAGACCAATTAGCAAAGCTAGTGATGTGAACAAGATGTGTATGGACAAGATTGACACCGAACATCTAACAGTGATGTTTACTAAAGATTTTGGAGGTTCGGCAACTCCACTAAAGTGCTTGTTTGACTTGGCTTACAAGCATCTGTTTTCCACTATTGATCTTGAAAATATTCTGGATATAATCAACAGATGAAAATCCAACGATGATGCTGCAAAGAAGATCTTCAATGACATGCTTCTATGGCATATCAACTTTCGATGCACCATTCTGACTATTATACCAAAGTTGTTCAAAACCGTCAAGAAGACCACACAAGTTCTGCAGTAGTGATCTCTCACCTCAATTGACGCAAAGGGGGAGACTTTTGTGTTGTGAATTGTTACGTCATTGGGCCTTTCGTTTAGGTCTATTACGTTCTCGGTTATGTGCTTGTCCAGTCGTTTACATTTATTAGGGTTTACTTTATATAGTGTATGCATGCATGCATCTTAGTATGTACGCTTTTGCTAGTTTTCTTTTGATCGTATTGTAACCCTAGCACACCTCTACAGTAGCAATTCTTTATAGAGTTCTTCTGAGGTCGTGACTGATTAATCATTCGGCACAAGCATTGATTTATCCGATGTTATTATTTTCATTGTGTTCCTAATTTGTTCGTTTAAGAAACTTATCGATCTAATCTTTTAATCTCATCAGTGAGTTCATACCCCCATATCTTTTCCAACTTTTTAATGTTTTTAGGGGGAGGGGGGAATACAAGTATAACATAAGAAATCTTGTGTTGAAAATTAAAATTGCTTAATATGTCTTTATTACCTGTAAAATGTATTTAGAACATAAAACTTGTTAAAACTAGCAAATAAACTTAGAAGCTATAAATTAGTTTATGAAATCAAAGGAAATCTTTTTACAACCTTATCTGTTAATAAACAAAAAGGGTTTTTCCGCACCATTACTGTAACACCCATAAAATTTACGCCAAATTTAAACTTTTAATACTAACAAAAGAGTCAAATATTAATTGTTTTTACAAAACATTTCCAATTCATTTATCATCAGAGTGTCCAAAAATAGATCATGAGGATGAGGAAGGGTACGGTCACGCCTTTGCCTTCCCTCGCTCTCCTGAAGTACCTGAAACAATAAACTGAAAACTGTAAGCCTGATGGCTTAGTGAGCTACCCCCAAAATACCAATACCACACTGGCAGAAACCATAGCCATAACGATCAATCAAACAACATACATATTGGGCCATCGGCCGGACTGGTCCGCCCTACTGGGCCTAGAGTCTATCTGAATCTATCCCGAGCCTTAGGCATGACTGGTCCGCCGCGTGGGCCTACAGTCTCCCCGGACCGCTCAGAGGGTGTGTTGGCCTTCAGCACAAAGCAGGACCGCCTCAACCCAACCAATAAGCAACTAACCATGTACACATATTACCATATACTGGCACATACACATAGAAAACATATCTATCTCATTTACCATCAATCATAGAGTTTCACTCGTAACTAGAGCATCGACCTAACAGTCACTAACATACCAATCCTTACGGATCATAAAAGCTTAACATACTATCTATCATGATTTCAATATAACAGATCAGAATCATATGTAGCATACCATGACAACCGATCTAACCGATCTCTAACATAACAACCATCCTAAACAGGATGAATTCTAACATAGCAATAACATAACACCCATCCTAAACCAAGATGAAATCTAACATGGCAATAACAAAGCAACCATCCTAAACCAGGATGTAAATCATAAAGGGCCAGCCTTGGTGCCATACACCCTATCGATATAGTGAGGATAACTCAACTCGCAGATGTCGATTCGAAATGCAAACTCCAACTATTGGATCACTTGACACCAACTCCACCACCTATGACCATAGCACAATATACTCATAAGTTCTTACTCTTATGAGACACCCCATAACCTCTTAGTGATTCGTGATCAAGTTCAAAATCCATAGTCAAGGTCACCAGTCCATGTTGACCTCAACTCGCCGAGTACACTCGGCCACTCGCCGAGTCCATGGAGCACATTCCAACTCGCCGAGTCATTGGAGTGACTCTTCGAGTTCCTTCGAATCCTGATCAATCCTTAAGGCCACCCGTCGAGTTTCCTCCTTGCAACTTGACGGGTACACACGGATGCATATCCTAGGGAAAAGCCATCCGACTCGCCGAGTTGTTCTTCAACTCGTCGAGTTTTATAGTGATCTTCATCGGACTCGCCGAGTTGTTCATCCAACTCGCCGAGTTCAATGACCATCTTCATGTGACTCGCCGAGTCATCCTTGCGACTCGCCGAGTCCATCCAGTCCTCTTTCCATACAGAATTGTTTTGAGCCGTGCAAGGGATCCAAATCACAGATCCAAGCTTCTAGGGCATACTTACCACGTAAAGTTGCAAACTTTACGTGCATGCATAGTTATAAAGGCTCCAAATGTTTATTTTAAGTTCTTAATGGAGCTTCTAGTCCAAGAGGGACTTCAACCACAACCAATATAACAACTTTATGACTCTAGCATCCAAGGAGGGTCCAGATCTTAAGTTACAACTTCAGATCTAGCCCATAGCTCATCATCCCAACTTGAAAATCCATAAAAAGCCCTAGAACTCAACAAAAGGGAAGAAAAGGAAGTAATAATGGAACTTTGATACCTTCAAAAGATGCTAGCTGAGGCAAAACCCACTTCTTACTCCTTTCTTGCTTCAATTTCCTTTGCACTCTTAGCTTCCTTCCTCCAAGATCCTCTTTTCCAAGCTTCAAACCCACACCAAGTCACACACACATGAATTAGGGTTTTAAGGGCTCTCGAAGACTATAAGAATGCCCAAAGGAGGTTGAGGCTCCTTTAAATAGGGGTGCAAACCCCGGGATTTAGGGTTTCATCTGCCAGATCCTACTTGTCGAGTCCCAATAGTGTACTCGCTAAGTAGGTCACTAAACACGTGTTCTCACCCAGCTGCTACTCGACGAGTAGGTCGACCAACTCGTCGAGTAGAGCTTCATCCATAAATTCTTAATTAATTAATACCTGAGAATCAGGGCGTTACAATTACTTGTAAAGTGGTCAATCTAGCATGTGCGATACGACCTCGAGTACTCATATAAGTACCAACAGAAGACTACCCTTATGACCAGAGTCTCCTGGGAGGAGAGCGTGATTTTGTGTATAGATCTATACAGGATTGACAATCTCGCACCTTGCTATTAGCTACAGCCGGACTGACAGGTCTGCGGGTCATAAATATCATTATTCTTCGACGCCTACAATACGTCCTGTTTTACACTAGTCAAATTTAGTATGGTCATAAAAATCACAAATATATATAAACGATATATTTATGTAGTAATTACTTTCTTAAACAATCTCAAGGGATATTAACTATGTGATTACTCAGTATATACTATAGGGTTAGATAAAACTGAAGTCCGGTAGAAAGTGGAATGCGTGTTTTCCGCCTTATTTCTTGTTCCATGTTTGATTGTGGGCTTAGGGTAGATTCACCCAATCAACTGTCTGTTCGATCACGGTTATATGCAACTCGTATGTATTAGGTAATCATAGGAGGGTAGTATCTTCGTATCAGAATTCCAAAACAACCAAGTCTTCAGATTGTCTAACTTATCATAAAACCATATAACATTACAGTAAGTACAATAATTGTTAAAAGGTTTAATACTTCTTATTAAACTAGTATAACATAAAGGACCTTAAATGGTTAATTCTATAATACCTTAGTTTATACATCAGATTTATATATAATTAATATCCGATAGGCAGTGGAATGTATGACTTCCGCCTCATTTCTTGTTCCTTGTTTGGTTGTGGGATTAGGGCATATTCACACATTTAACTGTTTGTTCGATATTAGATTATATATAACTAGTATAAACTAAGTGATTATAGAAGGAACTATTATGGTTATCATTTTACTAAAGAAAATATAGGATTTTCTTAAAGAATATTTTCATCAAATTTCAAAGAACTATTACAGTTAACTTCGTAAGCACCTGGTGAATACATCAGGGTTATATACAATGAGGATCTAACAAACAATAGCATGTGTGACTTCCGCCTCATTTCCTGTTGCTTGTTTGGTTATGGGCTTAGGGCAGATCCATACAATTTATTGTATGTATGATCTGGATTGTATATAACTTGTATTCATTAAGTACTCATATAAGAAATTGTAAGAGTTATTTTTACTTATTATTCATCATATCAGAAAATATAGGATTTTCTGGAGGAACATGCGAACTTTTCTAAAGAACTCAAACTGTACTTTTATAACAAAAATACTTATGAACTCACTAACTTAAATGCTTATCTACTCTTTCAAAATAAATTGTATTCTCAGGAAACTAGTAGACATGTACACGGACAGAGATTCAGAAGATAGAGCATAGTAGCTTCATGTCTTGTTTTGTTATTTACTTTTGGTGTGAATCTTTTGTGAATCGAATTCATTGTAAACACTTTAATATTAATGCAATGGTTGTTTGTTACTTTGATTACTATGATGCATGTGTTGTGATACTGAGCATGACGTCCCCCGTCCCGAACGTTTCCGCAGTGCCGATTTGGGGGTGTAACAATATGCACTCCATAAATGCTTTTTTTTTTTTTACATTTTTGTTACACAAGTCATAGCAATTAATTTAAATTATCATAAAAAATATTTTTTCTTAATTTACTTAAAAAAAATCATGAATGCGTTTTTTGAAAAGTTTTTTTTATAAACGATATTATCTTCGAATTATCTAATGATTCATTTTGTTTGTTCGCTAAAACAATATGTATATAAAAAAATTTCTTACTTCCTCACCAAAAGTTTTCCTTATAAATGATATTACCTTTGATTCATCTAAAAAATTTCTTACTTTCTTACCAATATATACATATATACATATATATATATATATATATATATATATATATATATATATATATATATATATATATATATATATATATATATATACTTAGGTTATTCTATTCAAACTAATTATTGTGTTACTGTATGCACAAATGTGGGTCAATCATTTTACTTATTTTAAGAAAGTGATTAATACATATTATTGAATTAAATATAATTGAAAAATACCGTCCAATTTAACTTCAAGGGTATTTTACTCAATTAATATATATTTAATAAAGGAAATTTGCATATTTTAAGGGATCATAGATTCTATTAATTTTAAAAATCCGATTTTTACTAATTATAAGGTATTTAATTCGGACGTTCTGACAGAATATGTTTGAATATGTTCAAATTCTCGAACCAGCAGTTGAAGAATTAAAACAAAAATTCACATGTATTCTTATAGAATACATGTAATAATTGTTAAGAATACATTTATTGTTAAAGAATAAAACTAAAAAACTTTCAAATCGGGAAAAATAAACATTAAAATCTAACGAATACACTAATTCATTCTAAAAGAATAATGTTGCTAAGATACACTTTTAATTTTGTTGTCCGTTCTTCAAGCATCAACTTCTTCGAGCATCAACTTTTGTGAAAAAAAATCTAATTGTAGTTTGGAATCCAATAACGCATTAGCAAATAATAAATAAAAAACCATATTCCTTTGGAAAAATATGCGGACTTGTTAACTACACCAAAACCAATAACCAAAAATTGTATAACATGTATAATCAATGAGAAAATATTCATATTTCATTCCAACAGAATTAGAATTCGTGTTTCCATTCCGATAGAATTTGAATTCGTGATTCTATTATGATAGAATAGGAATTGTATAATGTAGATGCAAAATTGTAAAAGTCGAATATTGTGTGTGTATAGTTTCGCATCTTTATGTTATTTTACTAAGTCAATTTTGTGCGAAGTGTAATGTTTAGACTTAGTATATCTTTTGTACACTCATGTTCCCTATAAATAGGGACTGAGGATAGAAGTAGAGGATAACTTTCTGAAATGCAAATATCCTTTCTGCTTATTCTATAATCAGTCTTCATCAATATAAGATCTGATTAATATTTACTCTTCGTGTTCTAACTTTTCAATCACTCAAATCATATTTGCTTTCGTAAATCTCGATAACAATTCTCTTCAATTGGTATCAAAGCAGGATTCAAACTGCATCGATCTGATTTTAGTGTTAGAATCATTTGCTTTTTGAGTTGCAACTTTACTCAAAATTTTCCGCACATTTTGGTTTTGAAAATCAAATTTGATCTTCAGATTTGAATTGATCCTGTCTTTGAATTGTTTAGTCGAGTAATCGATCAGTGATTTCTGATCAATTCAATTGATCAATTCTCAAATTCATCAAGTTTTTCAAGCTTTCTGAAAATTTTTGTGTTCATCAATGGCGAACTTCAACATGAATACAATGACTTCCTTCTCTCACTTGCTTGGTTCCTCAACCAAAATTCCGATGTTAATTCCAGAATACTATGATCAGTGGGCTGATACAATGGAAGATTACTTAAATGAAATTGATGAAGAACTTTGGAATTGTATCGATGAAACAGTGCAAGCTCCAGATAATGTTCAACCAATTGGACCATCTACTGCATCTGCTGAAGTTGCTGATCAACAAAAACGGTTGAAGAATAATGAAAAGAGGTGCATGAGGGAACTAAGAGGTGCTCTTCCTCCTGTGGTTTATAATTACATTCGTAGTTGTAAAACAGCAAAGGAGATTTGGAACACTCTAAAAGAGAAGTATCAAGGTAGCGAAAAGACGAAGATCAATTCTATGAAGCAATGTCTAGCTGAACTGAAAGAATTCAGACAAAAGGATGCTGAAACTCTTGAAAATTACTATGATCGTCTAAATAAGCTTATGTTTCGCTGCAATAGGTATGGAATCACTAGGTATCTCATGGAGTTCAATTTAACTTTCATTATGGGCCTTCGCAAGGAATGGCGAAGTGTGAGCATGATGATTAAGAATCAACAGAGTTTTGATACAACTCATTTGAATGATCTCTACAATCAGCTGAAAACACATGAAAGTGAAGTTTTAGAAATGTATGAAGAATCAAAACAGAGTATTGGAGGTCCTTTCGCTCTTGTTTCAAAGGTATCAGAAGTTGATGTTAATGAAAAAGATGGTTCAGATGATGAAGGATTTTTGATGAACTCTGATGATGAAGCTGTGGCATTCTACTCAAACAACATAGTTAAGAAGTTCTTCAAAAAACCTTTTAATCCAAAAGGAAAGGCTAATGATGCGAAGAGTGGAGTCACAAAAACTGGAGGAGAGGAGAGGAAGAAAATGGAGAAAGCTGATGAGAAACAAAAAGATGTGAAAGAAGTGAAAAAGCTGAAAGGTTACTCAGGAATCTATTGCCACTACTGCAATGGTGCGAATCACTTCGCAGCCGATTGCATGTTGCGAAAGAAAGAAGAAAAGAAAGAAAAAGGTAAAGATGAAGCATACTATTCTGAAAAGATTGAAGAGTTGCGTGCTAAGACAAAAGAAGTGTCTCTAGTTGCGAAGGGTGAATCTGCTGATGAAGAGAGTGGAACATATCAGATCTGGTCATTAGGATCTGATGATGAAGAAATGAGGCATCCCACACATGGAGCCATGTTCGCAAGTTTTGAAGATTGCGAATAGGACATTTCAGGGAGATGCTTCGTATCCAAATCCATGGACAAATCACCCATGACCACCAAGGTAGGTGCAATACTTGAATCTTTTAATATTCCTTTATCTGCTTATGATGCTGAAATCATTTCATTTGATGATATTGTGGCTTATTTTGATTCTGTTATTGTGTCTGCTAGTACTGAAGCTCAAAAATTAAATATGCAACTAGGTGAGACACGAATGGAAAGTCACAAATGGACAATTCACTGTCAACAGAGTTCCTTATGTTGAAAGGACTTCAGCATAATTTGATAAGTGTGTCACAACATGTTGTTGGTACTAGAAACCAAGTCGTATTTAATGAAGAAGGAAGTATCATTTCAAATGCGAAGTCAAATGAAGTACTTCTCAAATCCAAAAGATATGGTGATATGTTTACACTGGACATCAAACCAATTGTGGGAAAACCTGTTGTGTGTTTACTATCAAAAGCATCTAATGATGTCAGCTGGCTTTGGCATAGAAGATTGTCACACTTGAACGTTCGCAATATTAACAAACTTGTCACTTAAGATTTAGTTCGAGGGTTACCTGTACTAAAATTTGACAATGATTCTCTGTGTGCAGCTTGCGAACAAGGAAAACAACATAGAAAAGGTCATCCGATTATGATCGATTCAAAAATTGTAGAACCATTGGAACTTCTTCACATTGACTTATGTGGACCGTCGAATGTTGCTACAATCAATAAAAAGCGGTACATTTTAGTTATTGTAGATGATTTTTCTCGATTCACATGGGTATTTTTCTCAGGTTAAAATCTGAAGTTGCTCAGACGATGATTGATTTTATCAAAAAGATTGAGCTTAGTCTGAAAAAGAATGTTCGCAAAATTAAAAGTGATAATGGTTCTAAGTTTAAAAATCAAACTTTTGATTCTTTTCTCACAAGCAAAGGCATTTCGCATAATTTCTCATCACCATATACTCCGCAACAAAATGGTGTTGTTGAAAGAAGAAATCGATCTCTATGCGAAGCAGTCAGAATTATGTTAACATATGCGAGTCTACCTCAATATCTTTGGGCTGAAGCAGTTTCCACTGCATGTTTTACTCAGAATCAATCATTCATTCATCGAAGATTCAATGTTACTCCATATGAAATAATCAATAATAGGAAACCTAATGCCAAATTCTTTCATGTTTTTGGTTGCAGATGTTTTATCATGAATCTCAAAGATAATTTGTCCAAGTTCCAAGCTAAAGCTGATGAAGGCATATTCTTAAGCTATTCGCACAATTCAGTTGCATACAGAGTGCTCAACAAAAGAACTAGAAAAGTTGAAGAAACTTTCAATTTAACATTTGATGATTACTATCTTAAGCAAATGGATAGTAAATTTGAAAATAACTCTATTCTTGTTAATTCAGATACACAAATTGATAATTCTGAAATAAATGATTTTGATTATGACTTAATTTTCGGAATACCTGACAGGGCATTTGAAGCGGAAAATAATGCTCCTGATAATCAAACATCAGAATCCTGAAAACACACTAATGATTCGACAATTACTACAAGGTCAATATCTTGCAAAATTATGTCTGATGCTCGTATGGAGGGGGAGCATACGATTAACAATGAAGATTGTCAGCCAACTTTCGAGGGGGAGAATGAAAATATGAATCATCAAGTTGAGGGGGAGCATTCGCAAAATCAACAAGAATATCATTTTGAGGGGGAGCATCAAGATGAATATCATGTTGAGGGGGAGCATGATGAAATAGAGAAAATTAATCTTGATGAAAATGATGAGTTTCATGAACTAAATGATAATTTTTCTATTGCACGATCTGAAAATGAAGATATGTATGAAGATGCACCATTGGAATTTGATCCTAATTTTCCACCACTTGAGAAATGGACAAAAAATCATCCAAAATATCAGGTAATTGGTAATCCACAAGATGGTGTGTTGACAAGAGCTCAAATTCGTGCGAAAAATAAGGTACTGAATGCGAACCAAGAACTATGTATGTTTAATGTTTTTATTTCGAAAATAGAGCCAAAGACAGTGAAGGATGCTATGGAACACTCAGATTGGGTTGTTGCTATGCAATCTGAACTGGCTGAATTTGAACGAAACAAGGTTTGGAGATTAATTTCTAAACCTTCTGATGTTTCAATTGTCGGATTAAAATGGATTTTTAAAAATAAAACCGACAAAGATGGCAATATTATTCACAATAAAGCTAGACTATTGGTTAAAGGTTATTCGCAACAAGAAGGAATAGACTATGAAGAAACATTTGCTCCTGTTGCAAGACTTGAAGCAGTTCACATATTTTTAGCTTATGCAGCTCACAAAGACTTTGATGTTTATCAAATGGATGTTAAGTGTGCATTCTTAAATGGAGAACTTGAAGAAATTGTGTATGTTGAACAACCACCAGTATTTATAAATGATGAACATCCTGATCATGTTTACATCCTAGATAAGGCTGTATATGGATTAAAACAAGCACCAAGAGCCTGGTACGCAACACTTACAAATTTCTTGAAACAATCTAAATTTAAACAAGGATCAATAGACCCCACATTATTTCGCAATAAAGTTGGGAATCATCTAATGCTTGTTCAAATTTATGTTGATGGTATTATTTTTGGCTCGACTGACCCAGCATTGTCAATAGAATTTGAAAATCTAATGAAAAGTCAGTTTGAAATGAGCATGATGGGAAAAATTAATAATTTTCTTGGATTGAATATAAGACAGAACAGGGATGGAATCTTAATCAATCAAGAAAAATATACGAAGAACTTGCTTGAAAAGTTTGGAATGACCAATAGCACGAAACTAAGAGTACCAATGGCAGTAGGAACAAGACTAAATCCTTCGTTAGATGCTCCTGCTATTGATTTAACACTTTATCGAAGCATGATAGGTTCTTTATTGTATTTAACTGCAAGTAGACCTGATATTATGTTTTCGGTTTGCAATTGTGCTAGATATCAAGCTAATCCCAGAGAACCTCATTTGACTGCAGTGAAAAATATTTTTCGCTATCTTAAGGGAATAGTTTCGTTAGGACTTTGGTATCCTTCGAAAACGGGGTTTTTCATTCAAGCTTTTTCAGATTCTGATCTAGGAGGATGTACTTTAGATAGGAAAAGTACGAGTGGTGGATGTCAATTATTGGATGGGAAGTTGGTGAGTTGGCAATCGAAGAAACAAACTTGTGTGGCTATATCAACTGCTGAAGCTGAATACGTTGCTGCTGCTACTTGCACATCGCAAATTATTTGGATTCAGAGTCAACTTCGTGACTATGCAATAAACATGAAAAAGATTCCCTTGTATTGTGATTCGCAAAGTGCAATTCGCATTTGTCATAATCCAGTACAACATTCAAAGACAAAACACATTGCTCTTCGATATCGTTTTATCAAAGATCATGTGGAAGATGGGAATATTGAAATTCATTTTGTTAAAACAACTGAACAACTTGCTGATATTTTTACAAAACCTCTTGATGAAAAATCATTTGCTAGAATTTTAGTAGGTTTTGGGATGATTGATGCGAATTCAATTCCAAAAACTCAAGCATGAAAGTTTCGTTCAGCAGTTATGAGTCAAACTTGTTCAGATGTTACTGTTCATCTAGAGGCTTCGCATGGCTTCGCATCCACATCTAGAGGCTTCGCATGGCTTCGCATTCATTTTGTAGTTTTTAATTTTTGAAAAATCAATATTCCAAAATGATTTTATGTTTATTCATTTTTGTTTTTGAAAAATTAAAAATCCAAAAAGATTTTATTTTGTTATGTTTTTAATTTTGAAAAATTTATAAATCAAAAAATATTTTTGTTTTCTTTGTTCTTTAAACATTGTGTGCTGTGAGTTTATTACAGGGCTTAATGTGAAGAGGTCATGCTTATATGTTTCTATGGGAAGGTATCAAATTTTTTTTAAAACTAGTTAGAATGTCCCTAGAAGCATGCTGCTGTATGTAGACCAAAAGCCTCAACAAGACTCTATGTGTGAGAAAAGAAAGCCTTAATGAAATTATCACATGAAAATTTCTTCCCAAAAGGCTTATATTCGCATAAGTCAAAAGTGCTACCTTACTCTTCTCATATGAGTTAAGAGTTTTCTGTTTTGTCCATTATAACAGAGGTACACTTCGATTCTTAACCAATCTTTTTATACCAAACAATTCTTTCAATCAAATTTTTTGAAGAGATTTGTCCTTGAGGTATTTGATCAAAACCAATCTAAACCTAGACAAATCACAAGTCTGTGTTTATGATCTAACATCATGAGACCGTGATGGAAGTGAAACCCAAAAATCATAAACCTTAAGGAATTGACGGGGAACATCGTTCCAGATTTTAACGAAACTTTTGTTTCAGTACCAAAATTTCAAAACTCCAAATCATATTCAATTTGCATGTGTGGTCTTGATCAAACATTCGCAACCCACGATGTTTGTTACCCAACAAGATCCAGAACAAATTTTTTTTAATATGATTTCTGTGTGAGTTTCATTCGCAAATCCTAGTCATGATAAATATTTTCAAAAGCCAACTTGTCACTGACTACACTGGTCAAACAAGTAATTTCATTTACAATTTCTCACCTTATGTCAAGGCTGATATGTAATGAAATTTGAAACCAACCGAAAATATCGTTTAAAAGAAGCCCTTCGATACTTATCTAAAAGTATTTGATTGTAATTCACGGGAAACTACACAAGCTGTTGATTATCTCTCTTGATGATTAACGAAGCAACCTTTGCCTGGGGTTTAACTGCATTCATGTCAAATTGAATTTTTGACATCACAGAATTCCGAAATTTTTTTGTTTCTCATCTTATTCTATTGACACAATGCACACACGAAATCCTTGAGGTTCTGAGTAAAACCAACTCAGGCTGATGATTTCGCAAATCTGGCATATGACTTCACTTCACATCCCAAAAGTGAAAGAGCCTTGCCTTCATGCGAAGGGTTTTAATGGTTCAGATTCTATAACGGGAAACTTGACAGGCTGTGTACTCAAGATGGTTGGTATTCTATCCGGTTTTCAAAGAGATGTGACAGTTACTTTTAGAAGCATGGTTATCTTTTGCAGTCATGATCCGATTTTCAAGGTGCCATATCGGATAACATAAATGTATCCCGCTTTAATTTCAAATCAAATTGGGTAAACTATAAAGGGAGATCAAGATCATTATATATGGTTACGCAAACAGAACTCTCATAAACCTAAAAAGATTCAAGCTTGTTCAACTTCATCTCTTTCAAACCCTAACAATGGCTTCCACATAATCCAACATTGATGAAGTTCTTTCTCAATCTCTGATGAAAATCCAAAGCACCAATTATCAAGTTGATCCGAATGTCTCTTCTGATCCTGAAGGATTGAAGATGCTCATCGTTGCCCTGAAACGATCATCCCTGTCCACTGCCATGTTTAGTTCCTTCTCTGTTCCGATGACATAGTTATCCTTGGTAGCTTCAATGGCATCATACAACCATACTACTGATGTGATAACCTTCAACTTGATGAACAACAAACAGGTAAAACTTTCCAAGAAGATGTTTGTTGAATTCTTGCAGATTCCGAACAATCCTCCATTTTTCAAACCTGTTAATTCTCAAGTCATCCACATGTTCAATGAAATGGGCCATCAAGCCACTCTGGAGAAGATCAGTGACTTCAGAAAGTCAGGGTTACCGTGCATATGGAATTTTCTGTTTGGAATTTTTCTCAGATGCTTAACAAGACGCACAGTTGGGCTAGCTAGGGGGCGTATGGAGGTTTATGCCATGGTGATGGGCTTGTATTATGACATCAGTGTTGACTATGCAACTCAGTTATGGAAGCAATTTGTTAAGAGTCTGGAAAACACAAATTCGGAAAAAGGCATATCTTGTGCAAGGTATTGGAGCTTGATTCTTGAAAAGGTATATGAAAAGGAGGGAATTTCAGTACCAGAGGATGCAGAGGTTGCAGGATTTTCTCTATATCAATTTCCAAAAGTGATTGAAGATGATGAGGAAATATTTACCCATGTTGCTCGCATTCCAGATGTGATGCTTAACAAGGTTTCTCCAACTCACAAGGTGTTGGTGCGATACATGAAGACTTTCGATCCAAATGTGGAGACTGGCATTAAGCGTTGCAACAAAACCCTCAAAGAAGAAGGCGATCAAGAATGATGCAACTGATCAATCTGCGAAACAGGGTCAAGATGAGGAGATTCAGATAGTGGAAACCTCACCAAAATCAAAGAAGGATACAATACCCTCAAAATCGGGGGTATTGAAAAAGATTCTCAAGACTGAGGTGAGCAGTAAAGGAGTTACCGTTCGCAATATTCCAGCTCTGGTTTCTCCATGATCTAAGAGATAACGTGCTCAAGATGTTGCGAAACAGATGCAACAAACATTGTTGAAAAAGCGAAAGCTTATTATTCACAATGAATCCTCGGATGAAGAAGTGGTTCCTGACACCCCACTAATCTCTACACCAATAACAGTTTCTGATTCACCTGTTTCAAATTTTCAAGTTTCGCAAGTTTCCTCACAACCACTTGAAATAGTCACTACCAAATCAGTTTTTGAGGAGGTACCTATTTCTGATGCGGTTGTCAACGTATCTGATACGGGGGAACCTATCACGAGTGTTGAAACCACTTTACCAATCACCTTACCCATTTCTTTACCACTTGTATCATTTCCATCTACAACTCTATCCACAACCTCATCCATTTTTGATCATCCACTTCAAAACCCATTTACAACCCTTTTTCCCTCACAATCACCAGAAACTCCTCAACCTTCGCAACCTTTATCTGATAATGAAACTAACGGAGGAGCCTTTGGAGGAGTACTTGAAGACATTCATTTTGATTCAGAGGAGGAGGATATTCCTGATCATATGCTTATGACAGGAAAGCAATTTAAAATCATGAATCATAAGTTGAATTCCATTATTCAGTCACAAGCTAATTCTGGCAGGATGTCTTCTATCTCAGCAATGGAGGTTGATATAATGCTTAAGGGTGCTGAGAAGCGTATAATGGAAAAGGTTGATCAGTCTGATAAAAATAATGAGCTTTACATTAAAGCTCAAGGGAGTAATTTCTCTTCGGTGGTCCAGGACTTAAAAACTGTTGCAAAAGAACGCCATGTTCTCTTTGTACAAAATGTGAAGAAAGTTAGGGAGGATGTCAACTTTAAGCTTGAAGAGTTGAAAGTCGAACTTGCGAAGGAGCTCAGGGATATTACTTCTCAACATGTCGAAGTTCAAAAGAAGATTGATGTGGTTGCTACAGAAGTGCACAAGGTTGCTGCTGCCCCTATCCTTGAAGCTAATCACAAAGAAACCCAGGAGAAGTTTGATCAGCTGATCAAGTTGGTGACTGAGCTGAAAACTGTGGTTTCGCAATCTTAATCTCATCAAATTCTCACTCCTGAGTTCTTGTCTCTAAAGGTTAATACTTTGGAACAAGCAATTCAGAAAGCTCTTACACCAATCGCAAGTTTTACCTCTTTACTACCGAAGAGTGCCCCACCTGCTTTCACAGGGGTGCAAGGGGGAGAGAAGAATTCAAGTAAAGAGGAGGATGCAAAGACAGTGGGAAAAGTTATATCTACCCAACTTAAATCTATACTTCTAATAATTATTATGCCTATTTCCTCAACTACAATAACCATAAGACCGATTGCCAAAGGAATTTTTGTTGGGGAAAAAGAAGGAGGTTCGAGTTCAAAACCTCAAACAGATGTTGTGGGAAAAAGAAAAGGAATATTGTATGAAAAATTGAAGGAGGAGAAGAAAGCTGAGGCTGAGGCAGAGTTGGAAAGGATGAGGCAAGTGCAAAGCATTATGAGGCAAAGGGCAAGTGATCCTCCCACGATGAACAAAGGAGATCCTGCGAAGCTGTACTCTTACGAAACCATAGAGTCAAAAGTTGTAGGGAGGGAAATGTATGAATTCGAGAAGAAGCCAAAGAGAAGTTATGATATTGCGAATTCAGACAATTGTCAGCTAGATTTTCCAATCAACGAAATGCTCTTCATTACTGCTCAATACAATATTAGTGAGAAGTTTCATAATCCTAATGATTACATACACATGAAAATGAGATTTCATGCTGTATTGGGGAAGAATCCGGATGAAGTTTGGTCTTTAATGAAGATCAAAAAGCTGTTAACAATCAAGAAAGATACGATGTTTGAAGACATGCTTCAAAATTTCCGTTATTTTGTTATTCGAGCTGACAACAAGTAGTATGACTTCACTATAGCTGACTTTCCTCTGATGAACTGCAATGATTTGATTCAAGTGGATTTGATTTTGAAGCATATGGAAGAGAATAGGCTCAAAGGCTCTGAGACTGAAGTGTTCAAGATAGGCTTCACACATGTTAAAACATACGTCGACAATTACTTCGATTGTTTGGCTCTTACTGATAAAGAATTGGCGACTGTGTTGGGAAGAGAAGTGAATGTTCCTTGGGAAGAAACCCTATCCCAATCAGCATTATCAAAATATGTTGTTGGGGAAATATGCCTGAAACCTTTCGGCATTGTGTTTTCAGGAAGAGATACGAAGGGGAAGCCCAAGAAATTCTTGTTTAAAGTCTCAGAGGTGGAAAGATATACTTCTTCGCAATATACGCACTTTATTGTTCGTATGAACAATTGCAAGAAGAACAATGAAGGAGACAAGAAGGTGATTTCATGGTATGGAGAAGTGCGAAAGACAATTCACTTTGTTGTTCAAAAGCTTATGGACCGAATAGCTTCGACTGTTTACAAAGGGGGAGATTGTAGATGCAAAATTGTAAAATTCGAATATTGTGTTTGTATAGTTTCGCATCTTTATGTTATTTTACTAAGTCAATTTTGTGCGAAGTGTAATGTTTAGACTTAGTATATTTTTTGTACACTCATGTTCCCTATAAATATGGACTGAGGATAGAAGTAGAGGATAACTTTCTGAAATGCAAATATCCTTTCTGCTTATTCTGTAATCAGTCTTCATCAATATAAGATCTGATTAATATTTACTCTTCGTGTTCTAACTTTTCAATCACTCAAATCATATTTGCTTTCGTAAATCTCGATAACAATTCTCTTCATATAAAATACAGAAACCGATTTAATGCTTCTAGAACATCAGAAGAGGCGAGATTAAGTTCATCAAGAACTGTCCAATGACCATTTCTAACTGCTTTAACCAACACCCCTTCTTGGAAAACAAGTTTCCCACTTGCATCAGTTATATAAGAATCCAAAAACTCATGTAAATCAGTGTGTTCGTGGTTGTTAATTCAAACAAACTCATGCCCACTGATCGTAACAAGATACTGAACGATGCTAGTTTTCCACTAGATGTGGGCCCCTGGAAACTCGAAATTGAAGCTGGAAACATCATCACCCACTGTCATCATGGAAGCGGTGTCCGGAGGTGGCTGTGACCACCGTTACAATGGTGGTCGTTGCGGTTTTTTTATTAGAAAGAAGGAAGAAATCAAAGGAATATTGAAATTAAGGTACCTTTAATGAAGGATCCAATCTCAATCAGCCCTTGGTCGAGTTGCTTTCATTGAATTTTCGATTTCCATTAACTATAAGGAAAGGGATGGCCGCAAGTGGCGGTTTTCCGGATTTCATCAGTGTGAGCTCCGTAGACGTCGGAGGTGTCGAAATGAGTGACGTCGGAGTTGATGGCATGGTGGATGACTTTGATAATCTCTTCTTCAGGTTTGGGAAGTCCATAGCCTTGATGTCGAATTGAAGATATGAAGTTGCTATGGTCGGCCGATGATAAGGGTGTGAGGCCGATTTATGAAGGGGATAAATTTAGGGTTAGAAAAAGTCAATACCATGATTATAGGGATTATTTTTGGAAGTTATTCCATATTACTAAATTACCCTTATTTATTTATTTAATTATTTAATTTTTTATTTAATTTTGATTGGCCTACATTTATATATACAATAACACAATAATTACTTTAAATATATGAACCCATATATATATATATATATATATATATATATATATATATATATATATATATATATATATATATATATATAGTTAGGTTCAAATGTTTTCACTATCTATTGTGTGTCTGTATGATTGATTCTGGGTCAATCATTTTAGTTATTTTAAGAAAGTAAGTAATGCTTATTAAATGTTGAAGATGTAATTAATACCTATTATATCTTCAACATGTAAAATGTATTAATTACTTTCTTAAAATAACTAAAATGATTGGTCCAGAATCAGTCATACAGGCACACAATAGATAGTGAAAACAAAATAACCTATATATATATATATATATATATATATATATATATATATATATATATATATATATATATATATATATATATATATATATATATATATATATATATATATATATATATATATATATAATTTTGGTTGGATAATAAAGATGATTATATGTTATCTTTGAATCATGGGCCCTAATATTTCTAGGATTTGGTGTTGCACATAGATAGCCCAATTCCCAAGTGATATCTTTTAATCAATCTATCAACCGCTTAAAGCTAGAACTAATTAATCAGCCAGCTGTAGGTTTATAACTTCGGCCTTTTTGGTAGTTTAATGGAGATCATCAGTCAGTAGATTGGTGGATCGTCCATAATAAAGAAATTGAGATAATATTCTTCGTACTTGTATGTTTATTTAGTAAAATGTCGATCATTATCTCTAAAGAGATTATTATTTCTAGTAAACTATTAGATTCTCTACGCATTTAGCTTTTTTAATCTCTAAATGTTATTAAAAGAGAACCCTTAATTCATCAATAAAGCAATCATGACCATTGATTGTATTTCAATCATATGATTTCCACCCTTAGATCAAATTGCTTACATCATCTTTTCCAAATAGAAATCAAACATTTAATTATAGAATCTTTAAATTTAGCAATTAGATTTCAATCACAATTATATTTAATTATAAAATCTTTAATTATAGAATCTATCATACTTTCTAAAATATGTTTCACAATTCGGGCACAATTACATTTAATTATAGAATCTTTAAAATCAACAATTATGTTATCAATTGAAGCATATCATTCTATCTATATATTAAGTATCAGTTTCTCCATAAATCTTGTCAAAAACATGAATAGCCGCCCCATCTTTCTCCTCTATTTTTTTCTCTTAAACCATAATTCCTTAATCCTCTTCGTCCTCATGTCAATGGTTGTGCTTCAATTGATGCTTTGTGTGTTCATACCAGAATGTAGCACCATAAGTTGGTTCCTTTTTTCTCATGTATTCTTAGAATTTGTGTATTGCCTCTTACTCGCATCTCCAATTATCACACATGTGTTTTGGCTTCACACAAATATCTACAAACTGAAGCAAGCATCTCCATCTTTTGACGATCTGTGCCATCATTTACTCTAATTAATATTGTTCATAATTTAACTCCCTTATTTATAGTTTTTGGCTTCAGTATTCAAACCTGTTCAGTTTTTTCTTTTTTAAAAAACTCATCTTTAAATATTATTAAAAAAGAACCTTTAATTCACCAATGAAACAATCAGGGCCCTTGATTGTGTTTTAATCTTATATTTTTCATCATTAGATCAAACTGTTGACATCATCTTCCCTAAATAAAATTAAAATGAAATTACATTTAATTATAAAATGTATAATAATTATAGCATCTTTAAATTCAGTAATTATTTTATCAACTGAAACATATCATTTTATTTATATACATGATATCAATTTCTCTAATTAATATTGTTTCTAATTTAACTCCCTTATTTATAGCTTTTGATTTCCAAATTCTAACCCGTTTATATTTTATTTTTTTATTTTTTTTTAAAAAAACTCATTAAACAAGAATATCAATAATTAAGTTAATTAACCAATAAAATCTAATAAAATCCCATTAAATCAACAAAATATTTAAGAGTCAAAATTAAAATCAATATTATTCATAATTTATCTTCCAGTATATCCCATATAAAATGAACAAAGCTAGTGGAACGGATCAAAAGCAGGATAAGTAAGTTTTTTTTATTGTTACACTTCAACTTGCATTAACAACGACGTATCTGTTGTTCCAAGGTTTTCAATAACTCTTTTATACATATTATTATAATCTTCGATTAAATTTTTAAATTTTATATTATTGAATTTGTTTCTATCAATGGTTTTAGTTTCAAAATCACCATTATAGTACAAGACTTTACCAGCGTGGTGTCACTTACGTTATTTGATCGTGACGCAAAGAAACTTCTGAAAAAAAAAACACACTAGAGTTGCTTCAAAAGTTTAATGAGGTTATCGGTATTAACTTTATTTACATAAAACTAATTTTTACTTTTTGTCTGTCTATTTTTATAACCGTTAGTTTTTCCATTTCTAGGAGGGTAATATGAAGATTTATCCGTCTGATTTGAAATTACTTTTGGATAAAAAGTTGTCGATCAAAATTCAAATTTCTCATTATAATTTGAAGAACAATGTTGATGGTTATGCAATCTTAAACTTCAATGTTGATAATAAAATCACTTTTGAATTGGAAAAAAAAAATTAACATCGAACAGATAACATTTTTTTACGAAACATACTACAAACACTACACTTATTAGACTCATTTTTTTATATTTTAGTTGATCAACTAACGTATGTCTATGTACTACAATTATAGGCGTCATAATTTGATTCGTTTAACGTTTTAACGGTGAAATTCGGATGTCAAGACACATTAAATTTAAAGGTTTTAAATATAATATAACTAAATCTAATATTTTAAATACTTTAAAATATTATTAACTTTTAGATTAACATATGAATTTATTTTCTATATATAGGATGCAGTTTCATTTACTGGTGATAACGTCACACCGGCTTCGAATCTTGATAAAAGTATTGTAACAAGTCCACTAACTAAGTAAACATCCTTTAAAAAAATGTCTAGACATGAATAATTAAAACACAACTTGGAACGTGTTTACGATGTTGATAATATGGAGACAATGTCCTCAACCAAACGATCATTAACATAAATCGCAGATCGTACTTATGGAGAATGCAAACCAAAACTGTTAATTCCAAATAAAGAAAAATAATATATGATTTTCGTGATTTTATATGAGTAGTTGAGTAATTTGGGTACAATTGATTTCATATTATGTTTACATACCATTTGGTTTTTGGGTTTTTTTTTATTACTTTGTTTAATATTATTCGTTTTTTGGGTTAGAATTTTGATCATTCAAAATCCTTTTGGGTTTTATGAAATGCTGAATTATTCATCTATTTGCCTTTTGGGTTTAAACTCATATGAATTTAGAATTTTAATCATTTTTTACTCTATTATTTCGTTTGAATGTGAATTTGTCAACATTGTTACAATGTTATTCATTACAACTTCCATACAAATATTAGCAAGTACAAGTTTTTATGAAATTATAAACTTTTATAAACCTTTTAACCGTTTTAAAAAAATAATTTACAATTTCTTGTGAATTTATTGAAAAATTCATTAGTAAACATTTACCATTGAAATATTTTTATTTGGGATAATGACTTGAGAGGGTAACATACTATTCCATTTTGTCACATTTGGTCACTAAACTTTTTTTCGTGCTCTAATAGCCATTTAACTTGTTCATTCGTGTAAATTTCACCCCTACGACTGATTATAGCCGGTTTCAATGGACTGGTCGATCCTACGTGTCAGTATGATCCTACGTGGCATGTAGGCTAATGTTATTAAAAGAGGGGTGTATGCGGTTCCTTGATTGTGCCCTAATACCCCCGATGGCTTCCTCCTACAGCTTCTCATCATCCCTCAATCGATCAAGCAAGAAATCAACTGCGCACGATACAAAAACTTGTGATTGTGGGTTCCCTGCACGTATTCTAACATCAAAAACACCAAAGAATCCAGGGAGGCATTTCATGGTGTGCAATGAGGTAAACTATTTCACTTGAATCTTCTCCTTTTCTGATTCTTTTTTCCTAATTTGAAATCTCATTACGAGTTATTTGTGTTGAAGGGTAAATGCAAATATTGGAAATGGTTGGATGTAGAACCTGTAGAAATGCCTCTAATGGAAGTGGTGGAGGGAATGAAAGTTGAATTAATAGCATTAAAGACCGAAGTAGAGAAGGTGAAGGAAGACATGGAACAAATGAGGAAGGAAAAGTACTCTGATGCCATTGCAATGAAGGAAAAAATATATAAGTTTACCATAGGATTTCTTTTTTTGATCATCGTGTATATGATGAAATGGTGTGAATGATGTATTGAAAGATGTTGTTTGAATGGAATGAATGTATTATCTTAACTTCTTATTGGAATGGAATGAAGTAATTTTGACTGGAAAGGAATCACAAAGTAGTAATTTTGACTGGAATGGAATCATAAAGTAGTAATTTTGACTGGAATGGAATCACAAAGTAGTAATTTTGATTGGAATGGAATCACAAAGTAGTAATTTTGACTGGAATGGAATCACAAAGTAGTAATTTTGACTGGAATGGAATCACAAAGTAGTAATTTTGACTGGAATGAAGGCATATATGTACAATTAATAGCATAAAACATCAAAGACTTCTTTCTAACTCCAGTCAAAAGCTTAGCTAATTCCAGTCAACATCTTAGCTAATATGACCATAATCTTTCATAATGCTCTATTAGACTTCCTTCAATTAATAACATTACACATCAAGATGTTTAAATAACTTGTAATACACTAGAAAATAGGAATTGACGAAACTACCCTTGGTAGTCAAAACTGATTAACTGTCATATTTCAATTAATAACATTACACATCAACATGTTTAAATAACTTGTACCAGACTAGAAAATAGGAATTGACAAAACTACCCTTGGTAGTAAAAACTGATTAACTGTCATATTTCAATTAATAACATTACACATCAACATGTTTAAATAACTTGTACCAGACTAGAAAATAGGAATTGACGAAACTACCCTTGGTAGTAAAAACTGATTAACTGTCATATTATCTAACAATATAGGATTCCATTCTTTGACTGTAATGGAATCATTGAGACAACAATGCATAGAAATAATAAGAAACTAATTGAATACGGTGGTTGAATTCATTGCAAATACTCCATCAATATTCTAAATTAAATAAAGGGTGAGTAGTTGTCTGCATACACAAGGACAAAAGATTCCTTCTAGGGACCACAAAAGAAGGGCAACCATGTGCCCACAAACCCAAAAGAAAAGCATAAATAACACATAGTATTGTCTTTACATCACAACTTGATAAAAAAAGATGTGCCCACCCACTACCTACACACCTACTTAATTAAGGACTGCAGGGTTCTCTGCACTACTCCCAACCCCAGGTATGTTCCTCCTCAATGCCATTTTGACAATCCTTTCAGAATATTTCCTCCGTCCAGTTCTACCAATTAGGGGCCTTCTTGGGACAGGCCTTGCAGCTGGTGGTGGTGGTGGTGGTGGAGGTGATGG
Organism: Lactuca sativa; assembly: GCF_002870075.4. Taxonomy (NCBI): domain Eukaryota; kingdom Viridiplantae; phylum Streptophyta; class Magnoliopsida; order Asterales; family Asteraceae; genus Lactuca; species Lactuca sativa. Next base: position 129,820,687 of record NC_056624.2, on the reverse strand, counting down.
AGGTGGTTGGGCTGGTGGTGGTGGTGGTGGTGGAGGTGGTTGGGCTGCTGGTGGTGGTGGTGGTGGAGGTGGTTGGGATGCTGCTGGTGGTTGACTTGGTCCTACTCCACTACCCCCTGATGAACTTGGTGGTTGACTTGGTCCTGCTCCACTACCCCTGGATGAACTTGGTGCTGCAAAAAAAAATTGAAGTCTCAAGATTACATAACAAAATGATGTATTATGTTCATATAATTGGGACATTTACCTGATGTATTTGTTTGCTGCTTAGATGGACACTTTATCTTGTTATGACCTGGTTCCTTGCAAATACTACACTTTATCAGGGATCCCCTTCTTGTCGCAGAATGTCTAACTAGTCCACTCAACTCCCTTTCCACTGCATCCCTCTTCCTTTTCACTGATGGCCTACCAGGTAATCTTCTTCTTTTGGGAGGCAAAGGCTTTCGATAAGGAACTTCTTCCCACATATCACTACCATTGAGAGGGTTAATGCTATAATTATAGCATTTTAGAAAAGCCTCTTTACTGTATGATTGGGACACATATGTTTCTGCATCTTGATTCAGGGAAGAGATTGCAGCTACTCCATGTAAGCATGGTATCCCTGTAAGTTGCCATATTCTTCATGCACAAGTCTTTGCAATTAGATCCACTCCATATGCTGCATCATTGAACCTAACTTCATACTTTTGATAACCACAAGGAGTAACCCCCCACAATCTGTATAAGGCAATAATGACTACAAATTAATAACTAATAACACAAACTAATACTTGGATAGATGAATTGTAAAACTACATGTTACCTCTGTTTAACCTTCAACTCTTGTATACGCTTCCTAATACTTGGACAGATATTCAAATCCCATTCAATTCCTTCTACTCTTTGACTGTATATCCTCTCCATCACAAATATCCTAATCTCCTCTAGCATAGTGATGATTGGTTTCCTTCTAGCATGCCTAATAGCAGAATTGAAACTCTCACTCACCCCATTCTCAACTGCATCACAATCTCTGCCCTCTTTAAAAAATGCCTTAGACCAGGTAGTAGGATCTCTGTCTATAAGGTACTCATATGCTTGAGTATCTAAAGATTTGATCTTTTCCATTACATGTTTGAACTTCTGTTCAGTACTAGCTCTAACAGCCCTCCAAAAAAGCTTCCTGAAATGTTGACCGGTAAACCGTTTAGCAAAATTACCCACAATGTGCCTGGCACATTGTCTGTGTTCAGCTTCTGGACACCTTTCTTTTACTGCTTCTAGCAACCCCTACAAATAACAACAACAAAATTAGTGAAACATGCATAAAACCATATGTATAAATATGAACCAATGCTCACCTTGTGTCCATCAGAAAGAAGGGTAATGCCTGCACCAAGACCACCATCAATATCATCCATGAGGAGATCTATGAACCACTTCCATGTGGCCTTGTTCTCAACTCCAACTACAGCCCATGCTATAGGGTAGATTTGGTTGTTTGCATCCCTCCCTACAGCTGCCAAAACTTCTCCCCTAACAATACCCTTTAGAAAGCAACCATCAAGGCCAATCACAAGCCTGCACCCTTCCTTCCAACCATCACTTATAGCTTTAAAGCAGACATAGTACTTAGAAAACAAAGTTGTGGAATCTGGCATGATGTCTACATCCATCCTCACAGTAGACCCAAGGTTTGTCCTCAGAATTTCATGACCATATGACCATAATCTCCCATAATGTTCAATTAGACTTCCTTCAATTTCTTATAATGCAAATTTCTTTGCATTTCTGCATTGCCCCTCACTCACATTTATATTGAATGTTGTTGAAACTTTAGCTTTCATCTTCCTAACACTCATTTTTGGCTTCTCTATAATTTCACTCATAAACTGTTTTCCTAACCACTTATAAGTTACTATGGACCCAAACTTAAACACCCTGCTACAATTATGTTCACTAACTAAAGATTTTATCTGAAAAGTCCTCTCTTTACTCATCCAAGAGGCCCAAAGTCTAAATGGACAATTAGGTGACTTGTTTTTTTTGCAACACTTAACTAACAACCTTTGGGAGTCATTTTTTTCAAACCAGAGATCATATCCATTAGCAACTGCATAGTTGCTCAACATGTTTTTAAGCTCATCAGGGTTAGAAAATCGCATACCTAACAGTGGTTTCATCTGATTCCATGGTTGTCTATCATCATGTACAGGGTATCGAGGTTCAAGATATTCAACATCTTCATCTAATGTGTCTAGAAAAAGTTTGTTTAAGAACCTGTAACCCTTGGTTTTGTTGGCTGGGAATGGATATTCAACATCATCTTCTTCATGGTCAACAGAATAAGTCTCCGATAATACTGAGTCTTCATCCTCTTCACAGTTGTAATCTTGATCTTCAGTTTCCTCTTCCTCAATCCATTCGAAGATTGGTTCATTATAGTGGTCCACATACACATTCATTCTCCTCTCATTTGCATAAGCCAAATCCAAAAATTCTTTGTAATCACCGTCATTCACCAGTGTATGAATTCCCTGACTTAAAGACTCTTGTGGAAGGCAGAAGTAAATGTCTTTGCTTCTAGTTCTGGTGAGCTTTTGAAGGAATTCCATGAACTCCTCGTACTCAAATGCACTGAAGTCAACATCTCCTACTGATTGTTTGTCGGGATCAAAGTATACTAATGGGTTGGGTGCAAACGTTCCATTATAGTGGAAATCCACTACAATGAAGTTTCGATGTATGGGACATTGAGATGAAGCCATTACAGAGACCGATTGAACATTGAAGGAGAAAAAATCGGGGGTTAATGAGACTTGGTGCCCTAATCGAATTTAAGGACCAAACGAGACTTCACTCTTAACTTTAATGAGGATAGGAGGCAAAATCGGGGCCTACATGCCATCTCATTGGCCACCTAGGAAAAAAAAAAGCCACATCAGACCCATGCAACCGTTGAAACCGGCTATAATCAGTCGTAGGGGTGAAATTTACACGAATGAACAAGTTAAATGGCTATTAGAGCACGAAAAAAAGTTTAGTGACCAAATGTGACAAAATGGAATAGTATGTTACCCTCTCAAGTCATTATCCCTTTTTATTTTTTAGATATTAATGATATCCACAATTTTACAGATTTAAATAATAAAACCAATTACAATGACGCTAGAGAGAGGCAAAGACTAAGATTTTTATATTTTTTTGGAAAGAGAACTTCCCTAACGAGGGTTTTCGGGCCAGCTTTCACGCACCGGCTAATCCCCCGCTGCGAATATGAGGTTATGCCTCATGACACGGAGCCACTGCACGCGAAACTCTATGGCCACAGAGGCTGAGTAGTGAGATGATTTGAACATGAGTCAATAGGTTATCCACCATATCTTTCACATGTCTTACGAAGTCACCGCAACCCAAGTGTATGACATTTACATATACAAAATAGAATATTGGATTCTATGTTTAAAAGAGAATCTTTATTTCATCATCTAAAGCAATAAATATTTTTGATTGTATTTCACTTATACCTTTTCCACCCTTAGATCAAATTTTTTACGTCATCTTGACCAATGTTTGGTCAAACACGTTGTCCATCAATGTTTCTTCAAGAAACTTAGTTTTCTATTAATTTTAATAACAAATTTGTTGAATTAAGCATACTTTCATGATTATAAATTTGTCTATTTTCTATTGTTAAATCAAGTGTAAATGAATTTGAACAATCATTAAATTTCATATTCTATGATGTAATTTATGCACTAATTAATCAAATAATAGTACATATCCAAGTGGTCGGGTACCTCCAAGACAATAAGCAAATATGTAAATTATATGCAATTTCACAATATTGTAATTTTTTTTACTGGATTTAAATGAATAATTACTTCTTTCAGTTGATTTAAATTCTTGATTACTCATATAAGGCTGTAAAAAAATAAAATTCTGATAAATTGAAAAAATTGTTCAACAAAACCTTAAAATTTTGAAATTTGCTGGAAATTTAGTTATATGCCAAGTTAGGCTTCTTTTTGTGTTGTCATGTTTGCTGATTTGGCTATGTCGAGTTCATTTGAAGTTCCATTTCTCTACAAGAATATTAATGTTCACATCCAAGTGGAAACAATCAAAACTCGTAAGCATTCTAAATGGATGCACTTCTTGAATCAAACATCTAAACCGAATTTCATTTGGTAGTTGGATATACCGACCAAAATGTAAGATTTGTGAAAGTTCATTATTATTTATTAGTGTTAACCTTTAGCAAATTATGAAACTAATATTATATTTTTGTTAATAACATTTTTTTGTAATAATTTATATGATCGGAAGATATGTATATGTGATTGGGTGTAGCCTAAAAAATCATATTTTAATTTTTATAAGGAAAAATACTTTGAAATCGACCATGTTACAATGTATGAATTTGATGTTTATGGTTATGACAATTCACTTTATTTGTAATGTTTATCGAATTTCTTTGCAAAATTTAATGTTGCCGGTACATGTAACAACTTATTGTTATTTTTGGTTTTACATGACCGATATGAGAAGAGCCATATCAGCCTCCATAAGGGTTGGTACGCCGAACACACTTAATTCATAAAGCAACTACACAACATGTTTTAATAAGAAGTCGCATTATGTTGTGATAAAACAAAGATCACATAGATTATTTATGTCAAAAATTACTGTATTAAAAAACTAAATTGCTCTAATATAAATATTAAATATTTTTATCTATTAAGTTTGGTTCAAAAACTCTAACAATGAATCTAACTAACATTTTTTTTATTAAAATTCAACCTAAGACAAAGCCACCTATTAATATGATGTTTATCAATGTTTTAAAAACCGATTTTTTAGTTAAACCGGTATGGTGACCGGTTTCCGGTTCAACCGGTTCGACCGCTGAGTAAACCGGTTTCTACAATTTTCATCATTTTTCGTATTTTCCTACACATACATACATACACAAATCAAGAATTTAATGTCTACAAATTCAAACATTAAAATACACATGAAAATAAGTTGTAGATCAATTTAAATATTAATAACTCATAACCATAAGTTTTACATCAATCCACGTGTATTAAAAAGAAAACAAATTCCTAGATGAATATAAACGCATCAAAAAACTTCATAACACTTACCATGTGCTTTTATTCAGAAATTTTTTAATAAATATAAAAAACTATCAAAGTTTATTATGCAAAAGGTTTCAATTTCATGTGTTTTTATTCAAATTAACCGGTTCAACCGGTTTAATTGAACCGGTTCAACTGGATTTTTATAAAAACCGGCCGGTTCGATCCGGTTCAAAAATAGACATAAAACCGGTGATAGTTGAACCGCTCCCTTCCCCGATTCCCGATCCAACCGGTTCGACCGGACGGTTCAAACCGATTTTTAAAACATTGATATTTATTTAATCATTGCCCGCGTTTAACGCGGGTCATAATCTAGTTTTTAATTATAGGATAATATTATTTTCTTAGCATTTACTTACGATGATGAAATAAGCTTGATAGAAATTCGAATTCCTTAATTTTTATTCTTTGTTTTTTTGTTTTTTTTTTTTTTTTAATAAATTAATCCTACTTAATATAGACCACAACTCAGAATTACAATTGGATATGGGTGACATATTTAACATCACTGATCAACACCTATCGTTTCATATATAGTCAATAGTCAATTGTTTAATATTGTAATCATGCTTCCGAGAGTATACAAAATAACTATTAACTAATGAATGAAAAATTATTAGAACTTTTATAAAGTTGTCTTTACAATTTTAGGTGCTTATAGTTTTATTCGATTATTGTTTTGTTACAATCTTATGTATTAATAATCTATATAACTTCAGTCTCCTTTCTCTAATCAACAAAAATATCATAGACAAGATTCACAAGAATAATAAAAACAAGACAAAACTGCAAATTTAGTCTTTATGATTTGCAAAAAATTTTGGATGGGGTCCAAAAAGTTTTCAACTGGCATAGAAGGTACAAAATTAAAGTTTTTCTGGGTTTTTAGTCCATAAAAACTTGAAAAGAAGATTATATCCTTTTAATTTCTTTTTTTATTTTTTACAATTATTCTAATACCATTTTGTCTTAAAAATAAAAAGAAAAGATATATTATCCCCCACCCACCGATACTCTCTCTCTCTGTCTGTCTGTCTCTCTCTCTCTATATATATATATATATATATATATATATATATATATATATATATACATATATATATATATATATATATATATATATATATATAACTCCCTTCACTAGTTATGCATCTCTGGCGTAGGAAGAAACCGGTGGAACTAGGAGACCACCAATCGCCACCATGACAATATTCATCCTCTTCCTAATCTGCTCACCAATCTCAGCCAAACACCCCCCTTTGAACGTTACTGCTACTGCTCAAATCCACAACCTACAACGAGAAGGGAAACAATCGAGCGAAGCACCGGAGCTACCCCTTCCTCTATGGCGATTGGTCGAGGAACACCACCCAAACACCCTGGCTCTTTCACTACCGACGATGAGAAAGGAAGCCACGATGGGCCTGCCAGAGACGTCGACTGTAGCCCCTCCTATTGAAGAAGAATCACCCAAATGCTTCCCATGAACAATGATTTCGATGGATAGAAGACAACAACCCCCAATGAGGTTTTGTTGTCGATGGATCGCACCGGAAAACCTACCATCAGGGTTTTCAATTTTTTCTCGATTTATTGTGATTGTGTTCAGTCTAAACCATATTTCATTTGGGGGTTCCATAATTTCATTGCAATAAAACGGTTTGCATAGAAATTGAGGTTTGGATTGACTCAACTGTATGAAGATTTTGAAGGATACATCATTGAAAAGAGGGTTTAATAATGATTCCACTATTGCTCCATGTTTTCATCCTTCTGTTTACGATCCCACCACTGCTACATGTTGAGGCTTCCACCACTGATACATGTCTAGAGCTATCGCCGGAGTTGGAGAACTCATTAGTGGGTCTTGAATCTAGAAATGAAACCCTAGAAATAGTCGGAGAAGCACGACTCTGTGGCACGAAGAACGGAGAAGGGGAATTCGTTGATGGGTCTTTAATCTCTGATGAAAATACATTGTGTGTATGAAAGAGAGAGAGAGAGAGAGAGAGAGAGAGAAGTATCAGTTGAGAGAGGGAGGAAGAAAGAGACGAAAGAGAGATAAAGTTTTACCTATTTTATTATTATTATTATTATTATTATTATTGAAGTGTTAATAAAATGTAAAAAAAATGTAAAAGTAAATAAATAAGGGTATAACCGTCTTTTTAATTTTTTTGGACTAAAAACCCAGAAAAACCTTGATTTTGGATCTTCTATGCAAGCTGGAAAATTTTTGGACCCCATCCAAAGATTTTTGCAAACCACAAGAACCAAATTTGAAGTGTTGTCTAAAAACAACATCAAGGCAAATACAAGTTAAATGGGCGTGTTTGGCAAAACTAGTTGGTAGTTGGTAGTCGGTACCGTTTTGTTAAAAGCTACGTGAGATAGCTTTTAGAGTTAGAGCGTTTTGTTTAAACTAAACATTAAAAGTTTGTCAAACGAAAATTTTGTTTAAACGGAGAGTTTTGTCAAACTCTAGAAGCTAAAACTCACAAATGCTATGTGCCAAATACAACCAAAGTTGGGTTCGTAGTCATGCTAACTGATTAAGTTTACCTTTTCAAACCAACTAGAAACCTAAGAAACGAATGGATCAAAATGTTATAAGAAAGAGCATCATGCCTCGATTTAGATGATAAAAAGTGAATTTCATTATGATATATCCGTCAGGTTGATCGGAATACAGACCACGCCAAGGGCGTGATGCTTATGTGGTTGGCGTCAACAGTGCAAACACCACCCCCAAAGGAGTGTCACTGGTGTTCCATCCACACTGATTCATTTAACTCTCTTCTCTATTTCTCTTTTCTTCCCCTCTCTATTTCTCTCTCCCTCTGCGTCGAGACCACCCTAGTGGTGGTGGTGATGGTGCGTTCTACCGAGGTGGCCGGAGAGCACGCCTTTTCCGACGTGACCACTTCGGTTAGTCTAACATCCAAAAGTGTAGACGTGTAATCGCATCAAAGTACCGCTTGGCATACTCGGTGTACCATCAACTCACTCTCTATCGAATAACATATTGAATGAATAAATGAATAGTCAACTAAATGTCCATATCCCAAATTAGAAAAAGTGTGCAATCAATAATAATTTTTTAATTTTTCAAACTCTTTCGAGTAAGCATTTGGTCCAATCCATTACACCACACAAAAATATTCATTATGAGAGGGTGTAAATATTTTTAAATTTATGTCATCTGATATAGAAATGAGTCATCTTTTAGATTTGTCTATCAAAGATTATTTCAGGTTTTTGTTTATCTAAGTAATTTTCTAATTCCAATCCTCTCTTTGACTTAGTTACTATATATCTTAATGCACATGATATATAAATTCAATCTAGTGGGAAGCTTATCTCTTTCATCCCGCCAAACATAAGCAATAATATTCTTAGGAACCTTAGTATTCCTTCGAGTAGGAATGTTAGAAGTCTTTAAAGTTTGTGCATCAATAAAAATTATGGTCAAAGCAACCAAGAATTCTTCCTTGATATTCAAAGCCCACGAGTACAAATCATTCGAATCGGATAAATCCACCTCCATTATTATTTCACGCATCTCATCCCATTGAGTACCCCTAACACTATTACGAGGATGTCTAGCAAATGCGTCCAATATCCTCATTTTTCAGGATCGATCAAATAAAGACACCTCCAGATTTGTATCCAAGACAAAAAGTCAATGAAATTTGTTCTTGAAAATACTCGATCCATGCCAATTATCCAACCAAAATCGAATACTTCTTCCATTTCCTACCTTTCTAATACACAAATCCTCCCAAAAATACCTTTCTTCTTTAGATGATCAATCCCCCTAACAATATTTAGCCATAGGCTCATTCGAGAACCCACATGACCTCCTGCAGAAGAGTAAAGAGCCGAGACCACTTTAGCCCAAAGAGCATTTGGGTCATGCAAAAAACGCCAATGCCACTTGAATAATAAAGCCCTATTAAAAGTAAAAATGCTTCCAATATCAAGACCTCCTTTTTACTTAGAATTCATGTCACACCCCCGAACCAGACGGCGGAAACGTCCGGGGGCTGTCGTTACTCAATTGCATACCATAACATTGAATATATATGAAACATAACAACATTCGTCACCATTCATTTCATATTACAACCAATAGTGTTTACATGTCATACATTGTTTAAGACATTACATTCCCAAAAATTAATTTGTTCCATTCATTCAAAAATAAACTGCAACCGTCACTGGATATGATTTCCCTTGATTCACTGGTTCCCTGAGAATACAAGTATTTTGAAAAACGTCAACATATGAAATGTTGGTGAGTTCATAAGTTGTATTTTTAAAAAAAGCAATGTTTCGTGCCGTTTGAAAACCGCCAGAAAATCCGATATTTTCTGAAAATAGTATAGTCAAAAAGGTGTGAAGATCCATAAGTATGCTTGTTTGTTTTCTATACTTGTAAAATATTGTTTGTTGAAATCGTATGTATTCTGAAATTGTATGTATTGAAAACCCTAGGAAAACCCGATGTTTTCCTAATTCCTTGAATTACATGAAGTTACATTGAAACCATTGCATAGCGTATAATGTCAGTCCCAGGCGACGTTGGAAGGTTCTCGAGCATGATTATTTACTACAAACCCGCATTACACAAACGCCCAGTTTATAGTTATACTAACGAACCCGAAGGCGTCGTCCGTACTAATCACGTTATCCAATCGCCCTGACTAGGTGTAGTCCCACATCCGAAGAGAAAGAGGTCACGAAGACCCCGGTGACTCCATTAACCGGTTGGGGAAAATATGCGTGCGAGGGGTCCCCGACCCGCCTCGTAAAATATGCAGACTCTTCTAGCAATACCATGGACCCTTGGGGACCAGTGGTACAAGCCATTGAAAGTCACTCTACGTTGTGCCAAGTCGGTGAAACTCAACACTTCGTAGAAAATATGTGTCTTCGGGCCTTAAGATCAGGTCATTGGGCTAGCTAGGCCCAACAAGCAAGATTTTACACTTTTGGGGCCCGAAGATGGTGCGTAGACGTCTGTGCACACTCGTATGTATATGTATTACCAAACGTTATTTGTATGATTCGTAGTGTCGAAGAGTTAGTAGTTGTAGATTTCCATTGGCTCGAGACCGAGCCAATTCGTTTAACAACGACTTTTGGTATTGTAATGAGTTGTATTTCGTTGATAGTCGAGGTGTCATTATTTGATCAAATTGTACATATTGAATTAGCCTTGAAATATTTCTGTTTTCAGCCCCTCATTATTTGTAAAATTTACATTTTCAACCCTTTTACTGTAATGTTTCCCGGTTTGGTCCTTAAACTATTTTTCTTGACATTTTAACACCAAAAATTATTGAAATTAATATTTTCCAGCATATTTTTCATAGAAAACAGTTTAAGTCCCTGAAAATGCAGTTTTTCTCGGTTTTAGCCCTTCTTTTCGCAATTTTGACAATTTTGGCCCAAATTGGAAAATTTTTGCAACTTTGGTCCTTTTTAAATTTAAAAAGCATTTTAAACCTTTGAAAAGGATTTGGGACACTTATAGTCCATTGTTTTACAGAAATTCACAGTTTTGGCCCTTCAAAACAGAAAAATTCGCATAATGGGCCTCCTTGGGCCGAAATTTTCATTTTTAGCCCAATAAGCTTGAAATTTATGTTTTTAATCCTCTAATTGAATATAATTCCAGAAATAGTTTTATGGAAACTGTTTTGGCACATTTCAACCATCAGAATCTGTGAAATGTCAATTTGGGCCCTTAATTTTGTATTTTTCACATTTTTGGCCCAAAATGGGTGTTTTTAGCTTAAAGAAAATTGTTGCTAACCACTTAGCTATTTTTCTTGTATCACTTTATATGTAGAAATATATTTGAAGCTAAAATCATAAAACATAAGTTATATCTCGGTTTTGAGGGGTTTAATGGCTAGATCCAACATTAAAACACATATAAGCATACATATAAGCATGGAAATCATACAAGGCATACAAACACATATAGATCTACACTTTCACTTGTATTCCCCCCCACAAAACTCATAAAAACAGAAAATAGGGGTATGAATCTCACCTTGGGGTGTTGATTCGGTTTTTGGAAGAAAAGATGGAAGAAAAATGAAGTGTTTTTGGCCTTGGCTCCCTTTGATGAAGATCTTGAGTTTTGAGATGGTTCTAGGGTGTAAGATCACGATTTTTGTATAGGTTAGGAAAGGATTTTGATAACAAAAGAATTTAAACCATAGATCTATGCATGATCTTACCTTAGATGAAGAATTTTGTGGAAGAACCTTCTTGAATGCTTCCAAATTTTCGAGATTTTGGATGGAGGGGAAGAGTTGTTCTTGAGTGATCTAGAGAGGATTTGAGAGATTTTTGAGTGTGTGTGTGGGTGTATGGCCGAGAGTGAGAGATGAGAGAAGAAGAAATGACTTTTGAAGTGATATGCATGGAGATATGGACTAAGGTGCATGGAAACATGTTGGGTAATAATGAGGTGGCAAGCAAATAGTCAACTCTTCCATTTCTCTTTGGGTGTGGGCCTTGGGCCGAGAATTTGAAAGAAAAAAAAAAAGATTTTTGGGCCTTTTGGCCCTTAAGCCCAATATTTGAGTTAGTTAGAGTGTGTTTTATGCTTAAGGGAATGTAGTAGGATTTTTATGTTTTTCTTGAACTAGTTTTAGGTTATTCATGTATCAAGGCTTTTAATTTATTTAATTCTAGGCCCAATATGGCCCAAAATGTTAAAATAAATAAATGTGGGTCCAATTAGAGTCCAATTAGGGTTCTAAGCCCATGATAGTCTAATTGGAAGCTTATTGGCCCATTTGGATCCAATAAGGAAGTTCTAGCCTAAATTAGACTTAACAAGAACTTCTAGGGTCTCCAATTGTTTGATGACTATTTGTAGTCCTAGCATGTTGTATTTGATTGAAGTTTTTGATTCACATTAACTTGAATGTATAGATTACATGGCTCAAAATTTACAGTTGTGACATCATCCCCCCGTTAGAGGGAATTTCGTCCCGAAATTCTGTTTGAAAGCTAGATTTGAGAATTGCTAGAATAGGTGAGGGTACTTCTGCTTCATTTGATCTTCGCGTTCCCACGTGAATTCTGGCCCACGCTTTGCGTTCCACCGTACCTTCACGATCGGGATGCGACTTTGTATAGTACGCTTCACCTCCCTGTCCATGATTTCGATTGGTTCTTCGACGAACAGGAGATTCTCATTGATTTCGATTTCGTCCAGAGGAATGACGAGAGTTTCATCTGATAGGCACTTTTTCAGATTAGAAACATGAAACACGGGGTGTACACCGTTTAGCTCCGCGGGTAGTTGTAGTCTGTAGGCTACCGGACCTATTCGGGCGACGATTTCGAAAGGTCCAATGTACCGTGGGTTTAGCTTTCCTCGTTTTCCAAAACGTATAACTCCTTTCCAGGGTGAGACCTTCAACAATACTCGATCACCGACCTGGAATTCTAAGGGCTTTCGCCGTTTATCAGCGTAGCTCTTTTGCCGGTCACGCGATGCCTGTAATCGAGCTTTGATCTGGACAATCTTTTCTGTGGTCTCGCGAATGATTTCCGGTCCTGTCATTGCCCTATCCGACGTATGTGTTCTTGCTAGCTGGGTGTCACCTACTTCAGCCCAACATAACGGTGATCTACATTTACGCCCGTACAGTGCTTCGAAAGGGGCCACCTTAATGCTCGAATGATAACTATTGTTATATGAAAACTCGATCAACGGTAGGTGGGTATCCCAAGACTTTCCGAAGTCTATCACGCATGCACGAAGCATGTCTTCAAGCGTCTGAATGGTTCGTTCGCTTTGACCGTCCGTTTGTGGGTGATACGCGGTGCTCATATCAAGATGAGTTCCCATGGCCTTGTGGAGCGACTGCCAAAAGCGTGACGTGAACCTACTGTCCCTATCCGAGATGATAGATTTTGGCACTCCATGAAGTCTTACAATCTCTCGTAGGTACAAACGCGTCAGCCTCTCCATCTTGTAGGACTCTTTGATTGGCAGGAAATGGGCAGATTTCGTCAGTCGGTCGATTATTACCCATATGGTGTCCAATCCGTCCGACGTCTTGGGCAGCTTGGTCACGAAGTCCATAGAAATCCCCTCCCATTTCCACTCAGGGATTGCCGGTTGCTGTAACAATCCGGAAGGTTTCTGGTATTCCACTTTTACTTTGGCACATGTAAGGCACTTACTAACATAAGTTGCGATTTCCGCCTTCATGTTAGGCCACCAATAGTGCTGCTTAATGTCCAAATACATCTTGTCCGAACCAGGATGAATGGAGTATCGTGTCTTGTGGGCTTCCTTCATAACGGTCTCCCTGAATCCTCCGATTTTTGGAACCCAAATACGGTTCATGAAGTAGTATACCCCATTCTCTTTGACTTCCAGGTTCTTCTCCATTCCGCGTAATGCCTCGCTAGTTCTATTTTCCGCTCTCATAGCCTCTGCCTGGACTGATGCAATTTGAGTGGTCAGATGAGACTGAATGGTTATCGAGTGCGTTTTCGTACGGCGATTTGTGTATTCCTTCCGACTTAATGCGTCAGCTACCACGTTGGCCTTGCCTGGATGGTACTTGATCTCGCATTCGTAGTCGTTTAACAATTCCACCCATCTTCGTTGCCTCATGTTCAGCTCCTTCTGATTCAAGATGTGCTGGAGGCTCTTGTGGTCCGTAAAGATGGTGCACTTTGTGCCGTACAGGTAGTGCCTCCAAATTTTCAGAGCGAAGACCACGGCTCCCAGTTCTAGGTCATGGGTCGTGTAATTTACTTCGTGCGTCTTTAGTTGGCGGGACGCATATGCTATCACTCTTCCACGTTGCATGAGAACGCAACCTAAGCCTTGATTTGACGCGTCACAGTATACTACAAAATCTTCCGTTCCTTCGGGTAGAGATAGCACAGGAGCACTACAAAGAGCTTGCTTCAAGGCTCGAAACGCAATCTCTTGTCGGTCTGTCCACTTGAATGGCACGCTCTTTTGTGTAAGCAAGGTAAGCGGCTTGGCGATCTTAGAGAAGTTTTGGATGAATCTCCTATAGTACCCTGCTAGGCCTAAGAACTGACGAATTTCTGTGGGCGTAGTCGGAGTTGCCCATCCTTCCACAGCTTTGACCTTAGAGGGATCCACATGAATTCCATCTTGGCTAACTACGTGGCCTAAGAAATTCACACTCCGAAGCCAGAACTCGCACTTGGAGAGTTTGGCGTAAAGTTTTTCCGTGCGCAGAGTCTCTAAAATTTGTCGGAGATGACGGCCATGCTCCTCTTTGCTTCGAGAATAGACGAGGATGTCATCGATAAACACAATGACGAAGTTGTCCAGGAACGGTCGACAGATTCGATTCATTAGGTCCATAAATGCGGCAGGTGCATTTGTTAGACCGAAGGGCATTACAACGAATTCATAATGTCCATAGCGGGTTCGAAAAGCGGTTTTTGGAATATCCTCTTCTCGGACCTTGAGTTGGTGGTATCCGGATCGTAAGTCTATTTTAGAAAAATAGCTAGCTCCTTGGAGCTGGTCGAATAGATCATCGATTCGCGGGAGTGGGTAGCGGTTTTTGACAGTGAGTTTGTTTAACTCTCTGTAATCGATGCACATTCTGAAAGATCCATCCTTCTTTTTGACAAAGAGCACCGGAGCTCCCCATGGCGAGTAGCTAGGTCGGATAAATCCCTTGTCCAGAAGCTCACTGAGTTGGCTGGATAATTCCTGCATTTCAGCAGGTGCCAACCGATATGGTGATTTAGCGAGGGGAGTTGCTCCTGGAACGAGGTCGATTCGGAATTCAACCTGTCTCTCTGGGGGTACTCCTGGAAGATCTTCGGGAAACACGTCCGGAAATTCACACGCTACCGGAATGTCTTGGATGTTAGTTTCTTCTTTGGTCTTGTACACTATGTGAGCCAAGAACGCCAAATTGTTCTTTCGCAAGTGTTTTTGCGCTTTGATGCACGAGATGAGGCGGAGATTCGTACTGGGTTTGTCTCCGTAAATTACTAGGGTTTCGTGATTTGGGAGACGAAGGCGAACGGCCTTCTCGTGGCACATAATCTCATCATGGTGGGGGCTTAACCAATCCATGCCGATAATCACATCGAAACTCCTAATTGATACTGGCATTAGGTCTATTCAAAAGACGTGCTGGTTAAGGGTTAGGGTACACCCGATGTAGATCTCCCTAGTGGATTCGGTTTTCCCATTGGCCATTTCCACCGTATAGGTTTCATTTAGCTTATGGGGTTGTTGTTTTAGTAAATGTTTAAACTTCTCGCTTACGAAACTTCGCTCCGCTCCGGTATCAAATAAGATGCATGCATAAGTGTGGTTTAGGAGAAACGTACCGGTCACAACTGCGGGATCTTGAACTGCATCACTCTGACCCATAGTCAGCATTCTTCCTGTTCCTCTGTTTCCTGAGTTGTTGTTGTTGTTAGGGCAATCTCGACGGAAATGTCCCGTCCTTCCACACCCGAAACAGGTGTGGCTAGGCCCTGCGTTGTTGCCGTCGGCATTGGTGTTGTTGATGTTGCGGTGGTTGTTGTTGTTGTTCTGGTTGTTTCCCTGACTCTGGTTCTGAGAAGGATAAGTCCTGCAGAACTTTGCAGTGTGTCCCCTTCGGTTGCAACTGGTGCAATGGAACTCCTTACATTCTCCATGATGATGGAAACTGCACTTATTGCACTTGGGAGCGCTACCGGAATAGGGCCTTGAAGCATTTGAAGCAGCTGAGGCTGGAGCATGTGAGGTGACTGGAACCGGCGCAGTAACAGCGTTAACTGCCACTGTTTGTTGCCTTTTTGAGGTCTCGGGGCCCTGACGCCCCTTTCTTTTGTGGTTCCATCCCTGCTTACCATCCCCCTCCTTCTTCTTCTCGGTCTCCACTGGTTTTTCGCCCTTTTTGTGGTTATGATCATATAGCCTCTTTGCCAATCTCTTCGCGCTGTCAAACGTTTCAGGGTTAGCAGCTATCACATTCCCTTGAATGGGGGATGTCAGTCCCCAGATGAATCGTTCAATCTTCTTTCCCTCTGATGTGATCATACCCGGGCACAACAGGGATAGTTCGCTGAATCTCGTTATGTAAGCATCGATGTTCCCATTCTGCACCGTGAGATTCCACAGCTCCTGCTCCATCTTCTGTATTTCACCTCGGGGGCAGTACTCAGCCGTCAACATCTCTTTCATTTCTGTCCAGGGTATAGAGTTGGCAACAGGGAGTGTCATAGCTTCTATGTGACCATTCCACCAAGTGAGTGCTTGGTCCACAAAAGTGCAGGCCGCGAACTTCACCTTCATCTGCTCGGGGCACTCGCATATCTCGAATACCGACTCTACCTTCTCTATCCATCGCTTTAGGGCGATCACTCCTCCGGTACCGTTGAAAGTTCGGGGTTTAGCGTTCGCAAAATCCTTGTAGGTGCACGTTTTAGTGAGTCCTTGGTTCGTCCCGTTGTTCGAACTTCCGGAGCCTTGACCATTGCCTCCTCCATTGTTTCCTCGGTGAAGTTGTGCCATAGCTGCCGTGACCGCAGCAGACACGGCTGCCTGGAAAGCAGTGGAGTCAACTTCGGGCCGGGTTGGTTCGGGATTTCCGCGAGTAGCTGGGCGAGGCATCTTTCTGTCATGAAGCGGAAAGATGTTGAGTGTACGTGGTTTCGGTGAGGTTATGATCCTACTAACTAGGTGTAGGGTACGAACCTAAACATTACTATCATCAAGCATACAATCATAACGCCTCAACATATAACAACCGAGAATATCATAGCAAAACACACAAAAGTTTATTAATATTATCCGCATTTAGTACAAGAAAATTTGCTCGTAGGAGCATACATAAGTAACACTAATCCGACAGCATAACGGCTCCATGAGTAGTGTAGTCACTTAGACATAGAGCCGGAGTACATAACATAGTTACTAATATCCTACTACAATAGGTCTATCCCTAACCGCGATGAGCTGCGTCAGGAGGTGGTGCCGAAGATGTGGACGCTCCCTGAAGACGAGCCACCAAGCGTTCTGCATCCTGGAGTCGAGATTCCCACCTTACCTGCCTCATGTGAAACTCCCGGAGGACGTCACGCGTCTCCTGTTCCGCACGCTCGACCCTAGTCCACAGCTGGCGTACTTGATCAGCAGTGTCCTGAGCAGGGTCGCCGGTGTCCCGTAACCGTCTCACCATGACCGGTAGGGCTCGGTCGGCCGGTCCTCCGTCCCTCAAGTCAAAGAACTCACGTGACATGCCAAACGGGGGTCGTTGTCCCTGATGTCTGCTCCATTTCCAAAGATCAATGCCCCAAGGAGGGGTAGGTCCAGTGGGTCCCACACGATAAGCAGGCACCCTGATCGGGTAAGGGGGATCGATGACCTCGGACTCTGCGTCCGAATCACCCCCTTCGCTGTCATCAAGCTCCTCTCCGAAAGGTTCTTCGTCTTCCTCGGGTTCGGCAGGCTCGCCCTCGACTTCTGCCTCCGGTTCCCCGTCTGATTCCTCTTCGGGGTCCTCCTCAGGTTCTTCTTCAGGCTCTTCCTCAGGCTCCTCCTCCTCTAGCCACCCGTTGTTTCCCTGATTAGGGAAGTAGGGGTCTCCAGGGTGATGAAAACCAGCCATGCTGTCTGCGCGAGTACGTAATTATGCTACATTATTCCTAGGGCACTATGACTATTGTACAGACTAAGCAAACATTCTTTGTTTGGGTGATAAAGGGTATAGTTTTAGGTTCCCTGGCTATTCCGATCTCATCAAGACATGTGTTAGTTTTACCTTGGAGAGAATGTAGTTGATCAGGCTACATTCACTCCTTGGTATCACTAAGAACAGTCCCGAGTTAACCGAGATACCAGCATTATGGTGTTTGATTCAGCGTTAGGTCCTTACTCCTAATGCAAACAAGTGTATTTTATTTATTTGTTTTGTTCAGAGTTATGTTAGTCCTTCTTTTTGGTTTATAGTTGCATATCAATGTATGGCTCGACATGCTAGTTCACTATAAACAAAGCTCTGATACCAACCTGTCACACCCCCGAACCAGACGGCGGAAACGTCCGGGGGCTGTCGTGACTCAATTGCATACCATAACATTGAATATATATGAAACATAACAACATTCGTCACCATTCATTTCATATTACAACCAGTAGTGTTTACATGTCATACATTGTTTAAGACATTACATTCCCAAAAATTAATTTGTTCCATTCATTCAAAAATAAACTGCAACCGTCACTGGATATGATTTCCCTTGATTCACTGGTTCCCTGAGAATACAAGTATTTTGAAAAACGTCAACATATGAAATGTTGGTGAGTTCATAAGTTGTATTTTTAAAAAAAGCAATGTTTCGTGTCGTTTGAAAACCGCCAGAAAATCCGATATTTTCTGAAAATAGTATAGTCAAAAAGGTGTGAAGATCCATAAGTATGCTTGTTTGTTTTCTATACTTGTAAAATATTGTTTGTTGAAATCGTATGTATTCTGAAATTGTATGTATTGAAAACCCTAGGAAAACCCGATGTTTTCCTAATTCCTTGAATTACATGAAGTTACATTGAAACCATTGCATAGCGTATAATGTCAGTCCCAGGCGACGTTGGAAGGTTCTCGAGCATGATTATTTACTACAAACCCGCATTACACAAACGCCCAATTTATAGTTATACTAACGAACCCGAAGGCGTCGTCCGTACTAATCACGTTATCCAATCGCCCTGACTAGGTGTAGTCCCACATCCGAAGAGAAAGAGGTCACGAAGACCCCGGTGACTCCATTAACCGGTTGGGGAAAATATGCGTGCGAGGGGTCCCCGACCCGCCTCGTAAAATATGCAGACTCTTCTAGCAATACCATGGACCCTTGGGGACCAGTGGTACAAGCCATTGAAAGTCACTCTACGTTGTGCCAAGTCGGTGAAACTCAACACTTCGTAGAAAATATGTGTCTTCGGGCCTTAAGATCAGGTCATTGGGCTAGCTAGGCCCAACAAGCAAGATTTTACACTTTTGGGGCCCGAAGATGGTGCGTAGACGTCTGTGCACACTCGTATGTATATGTATTACCAAACGTTATTTGTATGATTCGTAGTGTCGAAGAGTTAGTAGTTGTAGATTTCCATTGGCTCGAGACCGAGCCAATTCGTTTAACAACGACTTTTGGTATTGTAATGAGTTGTATTTCGTTGATAGTCGAGGTGTCATTATTTGATCAAATTGTACATATTGAATTAGCCTTGAAATATTTCTGTTTTCAGCCCCTCATTATTTGTAAAATTTACATTTTCAACCCTTTTACTGTAATGTTTCCCGGTTTGGTCCTTAAACTATTTTTCTTGACATTTTAACACCAAAAATTATTGAAATTAATATTTTCCAGCATATTTTTCATAGAAAACAGTTTAAGTCCCTGAAAATGCAGTTTTTCTCGGTTTTAGCCCTTCTTTTCGCAATTTTGACAATTTTGGCCCAAATTGGAAAATTTTTGCAACTTTGGTCCTTTTTAAATTTAAAAAGCATTTTAAACCTTTGAAAAGGATTTGGGACACTTATAGTCCATTGTTTTACAGAAATTCACAGTTTTGGCCCTTCAAAACAGAAAAATTCGCATAATGGGCCTCCTTGGGCCGAAATTTTCATTTTTAGCCCAATAAGCTTGAAATTTATGTTTTTAATCCTCTAATTGAATATAATTCCAGAAATAGTTTTATGGAAACTGTTTTGGCACATTTCAACCATCAGAATCTGTGAAATGTCAATTTGGGCCCTTAATTTTGTATTTTTCACATTTTTGGCCCAAAATGGGTGTTTTTAGCTTAAAGAAAATTGTTGCTAACCACTTAGCTATTTTTCTTGTATCACTTTATATGTAGAAATATATTTGAAGCTAAAATCATAAAACATAAGTTATATCTCGGTTTTGAGGGGTTTAATGGCTAGATCCAACATTAAAACACATATAAGCATACATATAAGCATGGAAATCATACAAGGCATACAAACACATATAGATCTACACTTTCACTTGTATTCCCCCCCACAAAACTCATAAAAACAGAAAATAGGGGTATGAATCTCACCTTGGGGTGTTGATTCGGTTTTTGGAAGAAAAGATGGAAGAAAAATGAAGTGTTTTTGGCCTTGGCTCCCTTTGATGAAGATCTTGAGTTTTGAGATGGTTCTAGGGTGTAAGATCACGATTTTTGTATAGGTTAGGAAAGGATTTTGATAACAAAAGAATTTAAACCATAGATCTATGCATGATCTTACCTTAGATGAAGAATTTTGTGGAAGAACCTTCTTGAATGCTTCCAAATTTTCGAGATTTTGGATGGAGGGGAAGAGTTGTTCTTGAGTGATCTAGAGAGGATTTGAGAGATTTTTGAGTGTGTGTGTGGGTGTATGGCCGAGAGTGAGAGAGGAGAGAAGAAGAAATGACTTTTGAAGTGATATGCATGGAGATATGGACTAAGGTGCATGGAAACATGTTGGGTAATAATGAGGTGGCAAGCAAATAGTCAACTCTTCCATTTCTCTTTGGGTGTGGGCCTTGGGCCGAGAATTTGAAAGAAAAAAAAAAAGATTTTTGGGCCTTTTGGCCCTTAAGCCCAATATTTGAGTTAGTTAGAGTGTGTTTTATGCTTAAGGGAATGTAGTAGGATTTTTATGTTTTTCTTGAACTAGTTTTAGGTTATTCATGTATCAAGGCTTTTAATTTATTTAATTCTAGGCCCAATATGGCCCAAAATGTTAAAATAAATAAATGTGGGTCCAATTAGAGTCCAATTAGGGTTCTAAGCCCATGATAGTCTAATTGGAAGCTTATTGGCCCATTTGGATCCAATAAGGAAGTTCTAGCCTAAATTAGACTTAACAAGAACTTCTAGGGTCTCCAATTGTTTGATGACTATTTGTAGTCCTAGCATGTTGTATTTGATTGAAGTTTTTGATTCACATTAACTTGAATGTATAGATTACATGGCTCAAAATTTACAGTTGTGACAATTCATCACTTTAGACCAAGAAATCTAATGGAGTTTTCTTACCCTAATATCACCCCCCCCCCCCCCCCCCCCCAAAAAAAAGTTAGCTCTTAAAGATTCCAAGAGATTAATGATCTTAATAGGCACTTTAAAAATGGACATTTGGTAGATTCGAATACTACCCAAAACGTCTTCACAAAAGTTAAACAACCACCAATGGACAATATATTGCCTTCCAAGAAGACAATCCGCTCAAAAAAAATATATCCACAATAGACTGTCAGTTGGCAATTCTATTCATGTTAACACCTACCGGAAATCCAAGATACATAAAAGGAAGGTCAATAGCAATACATCCTAGCATAGAGGCCACCTCTTGGACCCTATCAAAATTAACTCCACTCCAATTAATTTACTTTTACACAAATTAATCTCTAACCCAGACGCCATTTGAAAAACTTTGGATACAAATTATTTTTCTAACATTTTCCACCTCCCAATCACAAAGCAAAACAACATCATATGCGTAAAGAAGATGAGACTCCTCAAATCTCGAAGAGCCAAGAAGCACGACATTAAAAGCCCCTGCCCGACTAGCCTCTTGAAGAGCCACGTGAAAACCCTCCTTGGCCAAAACAAAAATGAACAAAGATAAAGAATCTCCTTGACGAAGACCTTAGCAAACTCTTTAGTAGGCGTCCCGTTAATTAACACCAAAGCCCTAACAGAATTAAGAGAGGCTCTAATCCAATTACACCATAAATCACTAAGCCTTATCTTCTTCATAACTTGAAAAAGAAAATCCTATGATAGAGAATCATAGGCTTTCTCAAAATCCACCTTAAAACCATTAATTTTTTTACCACGTCCTTTGTAATGAGCAATAATCTCACTTAGCATCATTGGGCCATCCAGAATTTGACGCCCTTTGATAAAACCAGATTGCTCATAACTCACAACCGAATCAATGACCACGGCAAGACGATTAGCAATGAGCTTCCCTATAATTTTGTACTGACACCCTATAAGACTTATAGGTCTAAAGTCAGTCGTAAACTAAGGGTCGTTTACTTTAGGAATAAGAACAATAAAAGATGGATTACACCACTTACGAAAACCTTAGTCGATTGAAAACTCCACACCAAGTTAAAAACATCTTCTTTAATCACCTCCCAATATCTTTTAAAAACCTCAAAAGTAAAACCATCAGGTCTTGGGGCTTTACCATCACCACAATTCCACACCGTTTCTTTTATCTCCTCGATAGAAAATTTAGCATCATGGACCGCTACTTGATCGCCAGATAACTTTTAAAGGGAACCCGAAATAATCTGAGGCCGAACCCCTTGAATTTTCTTAATGTTTTAAGTTTGTCTATGAATGACTTCACTATATTATGAATTTTATATTAAGAATTTTATATAATATGGTGGATTATGTATCTCTGAAATTTAAATATTGCTTTTATAGATTTAAATATTGCCTTTAGTGACGACATTATTAGAGGTGATGAATGGCAATAGTGTGAGTAGCTGCGACAAGTAGGTATTAGCGTCGAGTTAACAACGGTGACCTTGTTGAAAAAGGCTTTAACGACGACATTTGTCGTTCCGAATATGCCCATAATTTTTGTAGTGAGTTAGCTTCTGTAACCTCTATATTTTGTATATTGAAGCACCATCCTCTAATTTCTGCTCAAATATTTGAAGAGCCACCATTTCAATAACACTTACCACTTTAAACCTAGATTAACCATGCCAAGTTAGATCAAGACTTTTCCTTGTCTTTTCTTCACAATCACAAGATTGAATAATATTAAAAAACAACCAAAAAACTCTCCAAGATTTTTCTCCATCAGCTCACGTTTTTCTATATTCGATCGATTTCAATCAATAGGTACATCTAATTACAACATAAAATACAATAGATATAAAACACAGAAAAATCAAATTTTACAACACCCCATTTAATTAACTATATTTCACGGCCTGAAAATTGTATCAGAATTCAGCGGTATATCAAACATCTTCACAGGACATTCACCGGAAACATGGCCTTCCGGTTCAATCGTTGAGCTCAAAACATGTTCCGAGAACCCAATATTTGACTCCGACCACCCCATTTCCTCTCCAGGCAACGGCGGCAACCCACAACTGCTTATACCACTTGCACCGAAGTAGTTTTTCTCTTGATCTTCCTCATTATTACTGAAAACCGAATTATACCCACAAAATTGCATTCCATTCCCATCTCTTAAAAAACTCTCCAGATTTGATCCATAATTAGTCCCACCAAACTCCATCTCCATATTCGGGATGTTTGGAAACCCAAATGACAACATCGGATCAACTTCACTATGCAAAACTTCATCATGCGTTTGTTCATGATGAACAGTTTGAGGTCTTTGATTTAGAAAATTTGCGTAAACTTGTTGGAGATCAATATTTGTAGGCTGCACCATCGTCGATCCACCACCTATACCATTGCAATGATTGTCTATGTTGCCACCACGACCTCCGTATTCTGTTGTTCCATCACCACCATGGGAATGAAAGCTCTGAGAGTTGACCATATCGGAGATACGAATAGACTTAGCTCGTCTAGTTTTCCGGCAACCACCACCGACGGGGATGTTTCTGAGTGAGCCACCTTTAGTCCAATATCTTCTACACCCTTTGCAAAAGTATCTTGGTTGAGTCAAACTGTAATTGTTGTAGTAACAAAATTTCGTACTGGATGAACCACAACGAGGACATGGTGGACAAATCTCCACATTGGGCTTCCATCCTCTTTCCATTCTTAATAAAATACAAGTTCATAAAGGTTCAACTGGAATCCTCTATCTGTCCACATTCAAACCACACTGATTCTCTTTCGCTGTGTGTGAAGCTGATGAAGGGAGATGTGTGTGAAGTGGAAAGAGGAATCAGTGTGTGCAAAAAGGTGTTTCCTGTTAAGAAAGTGAGAGACGGTGATATGGTTATATTGGGTGGAGAAATATTGGCTGTCTTTGATTTGCCTTGGGATGTATTATAGATTAATTTAATATAATCAATCACTTTATATTTTATCCATATACATTCAAATTATATATATTCAAATCAAAAGTAAATAACTTTGATTATAGTGAAAATATTAGATTATATATAGTTATTGTTTGAAAATTATAGCGTATTAGATGTCACATATAATTTTTACACATTATGTTCACTTACGATTTCAATAAAACAGAAAAAAGTTATAATGAATGAAAGTGAAATTTATCATTTAAACAAAACGTTAACATAAGAGTGTGAACTTACAACTTACAAGCGACAATAACGTAAGAGCGTGGACTTGCAAGTGTTTAAGATAGTGAGCAGATTTTGTGTTAAAGAGTGCAAAGAGGGCCATGCATGCACGTGTGGGTGCTGGGGAATGAGTTAGGGAAGGCAACGGGTACGGGACCCGCCTGGTGAACGTAATAGAGGTGGCGAAACTCACGGTGGTTGTCGGCGTTTGCAATGTGTGTCATGACGCCATTGGTTGATTATGAAGGGGATGGAGGAAGCAAATTTCTCGATTGCTTCAAAATTGTTTTGCTTCCATGAAGAGGAAAACTGACTTCCTCAAGTGGAACTTGTTATACCGTTTAACCATGTAAAATATCAATATTACGAAATAACGTAAGTTATAAACAGTGATTCATGATTTGATTATTTTCGTGTAAAAAAATCTACCGTAGGTCCTTGCTTCTTGGCATAGAAGATTTTTCTGATAGGTTATAAAGTTATTTATATGTACGATTTGATACTATTATATATTAATAGTACTTTTTTCTATTTCTATTCCGTGGGTATCTTAATGATATCGGTATTTTAGAATAACGTAACTCATGAAGTGCGATTCCATAATCTGATGAAGCAAATGATTCTTGGTTGTAGGGATAGTGCATTAGCGATGTTAGAAGCACTATGTATGCGAGTTTTTACTATCCTAGATCAATGTTTTCTACTTTTCTTTGTCCTTTGGGTTTTATTAGTCGCTAGCTTGCCTTATATTAACCCATTGCTCTTTGGAAGAAAACGTATGATGATAGTATGATATAATTAAAGAAAATTCAAAAAAATAATAATAAGATGATGTAGATGTAAAAGTTGGATTTGGTGATCCCTAAGACGAGGAATGTCCCTTGGATAGTCACGCTTGAGGGTTTAGAAAGGTACATCGGATCATGGGTTTCTTGGATCACGCTTTTTAAATTATAAAATTCATGTCTCGAATTGTGTTGGCTTTCCATCCCTTCCTTCTTTTTTAGTTCCCTTCAACTGGACATAAACTCATTTCACTACCAAAGATTATTTCTTGTTTAGCGGTATTCACTATTGCGTTATGGCGGAACCTTATGAAGGCCTTGGGGGGCCATGGCCTCCTTGCTTTTCACATTAGTAATTAGTAACATTCATATGACCACAAAAGTATATAACCACAAAATAAACACTTTTCATATATCTATCATAAACAATAACCTATTTTATAAAAAGTAAGCTTGCAAAATTATTATTATTATTATTATTATTATTATTATTATTATTATTATTATTATTATTATTATCATATAAGCAAAACTATTTATTATCTTTGTTATAATGAAATGTACAAATTTTGACGATGTATGCAGTTTCGATAAGAACTAAAAAAACGTAAAGGCTTCATTTCATTACTTACTTTCTTGGTTTTACTGGTACAACAAAAATGGCATTTAAGTATTTGACCTTTTTAGAACATTTAAGTATTTGACCTTTTAGAACAACATAGGAAATAAAATGGAAGGTGAGTTTTTCAATTAGGTTTGCACTTACGGAAAGGAGTCATTCCTTCTCAACTCACTCAACTCATTGTCACATCAGTTTTTTTCTATTCTTTCATTTCAATCTTTTCAAACCCACAGCATATGAAAATCCTATCCTTTCCAACCCACTTTCCATATCATTTAATTAAATTAAAAAATATAAAATAAAATAAATTATAGCACTTTTTATTTAAAAATAAATATTTGCTAATTTAAAACAAAAAAAAATCTAAAATAATATTAAAAATAATAGTAATTAAAAAACCACACTACAAATAGAAAAAATACACGATAATTAAAAAAAAAACACTTCAAAAAGATAAAAGAATTAAAATCATAAAAAGATAATTAAAATTAACTAGTTATCTAGAGTTGAAATGTAGACATGTTAAATGTGATCGGTAAGATCAGATCGAGGTTGGTGGTGGGTTTCATAATTGCGCAATTCATGTATGATTTTTGGATCTTCGACTTCGTCATTGCGGGGGTCGGGCTGATGCACAGGAGATATCGCAGCACCATCATTTTTCAGTATCATATTGTGCAGTATAATACAAGCATACATTATATTTTTTGTTTTATTCACCATCTATAACCCGTGCCGGCATCTTTAATATGTCTCAACGTCCTTTAAGGACCTCAAACGCACGTTCTACGTCCTTTGTTGCTGATTCTTGTGCCGCCTTGAACCATTTCTTTTTGTCCGTTATTGGATGTGGATATGCCTTCACGAATACAGCCCATGTTGGATATATTGCATCGACAAGATAGTAACCATGCTTGTAGTGTTCACCATTCAGATCAAATGAGCAATCAAGCCCTGTTCCATGATATTTCTCATCAAACAATGGTGACTGGTAGACGATGTTCAAATCATTGTTCGAACCAGCTACACCATAGAATGTTTGCCAAAATCATAAATCTTGTGATGTCACTGCTTCTAGTATCATTGTTGGATATTGATGGTCACCCCTCATGTATTGGCCTCTCAATTCTGTTAGACAATTCCTCCAATACCAATGTGTGCAATCAATGCTACCAAGCATTCCAGGGAATCCATGTCTAGCTTCATGTGCGTCATACAATTTTTTAATGTTAGTGGATGTTGGATGGTGTAAATATTCAGCCTGATACTGTACATGATGTCCTCCACCCCCGAACATTTCTGCCGTTCCGGTTTGGGGTGTGACAAAAGGGCATGACAACGAACTCGTAATAGCCGTAACGAGTCCTAAATGCCATCTTAGGAATATCTTCCTCCTGGATTCTAAGCTGATAGTACCCCGACCTTAGATCAATTTTCGAGAAACAGCTCGATCCCTGAAGTTAGTCGAACAAATCATCAATTCGGGGTAAGGGATATTGGTTCTTGATGGTGAGTCTGTTCAACTCCCGATAGTCAATGGAAATATGGAATGATCCATCTTTCTTCTTTACGAAGAAGACTAGTGCTCCCCAATTTGAGAAGTTTGGTCTGATGAATCCTTTACTCAACAGTTCATTCAGTTGACTGGACAACTCCTACATTTCTTCTTGGATTGATTGATATGGTGATTTGGCTATGGGGTGGCTCTAGAAATCAAGTCGATTCTAAACTCG
Organism: Lactuca sativa; assembly: GCF_002870075.4. Lineage (NCBI taxonomy): Eukaryota > Viridiplantae > Streptophyta > Magnoliopsida > Asterales > Asteraceae > Lactuca > Lactuca sativa. Next base: position 129,793,113 of record NC_056624.2, on the reverse strand, counting down.
ACTTGTCGCACGGGTGGTACTCCTAGAAGGTCTTCTGGGAATACAACAGGAAAGTTGCAGACTTTTGGAATATCCTTGATGTTCTTCACTTCTCTCTTGTCATCAAGAACGTGGGCTAGGAATGTGTGGTACTTCTTATGCATGTACTTTTGATCCTTGATGCTGGAGAAGATTCGACGGTTTGTGTCGCGTTTGTTACCATAGATTACAAGGGTTTTGTTATTTGGTTAGTTAAGTCGGATGGCGCTTTCGTAACACATGATATCACTATGGTGAGTGCTTAACCAATCCATGCCATAGATCACATCAAATCTTCCTATTGTAACATGAGTTAGGTCGATTTGGAAGGAGTGATTGTTTAGGGTCAGGGTGCATCCTATGTATATGTTTTTGGTGCTTTCAGTTTTTCCATTTGCCATTTGTATTGTGAATATTTCATTGAGTGATTGAGGTTTTTGTTTGAGTATGTGTTTAAACTTCTGGCTCACGAAACTCCTCTCCGCACCACTATTGAAAAGTATGCATGCATATGAGTTATTGAGGAGAAACGTACCGATAACCACAGCGGGGTCCTTCATCGCTTCCTCATGCCCCATTGTCAAGACCCTTCCCATGCCTCCGACATTCTTATTCTTTGCCTTTGGGCACTCCGTTTTGAAATGTCCCGTTTCCCCAAATATGTAACACACCTGAGTCACTCCAACGTTGGAAGCTCCATTGTGATGGAAGTTGCATGTGTTGAATTTAGGTAGATTCCCAACATATTGTTTAGCTGGCGCTGGGGCAATAGGGATAGTGGCGGCATGGACTGCCATAGTTTGTTGTCTTTTGACAGGCTCTTGAGTCGGCTGCCCCTTTTTCTTGTTCCAGAACTTTTGCTTGTTATCTTCCCTTTTTGGTTGATCAAGTGTGGGCGCCATAATGCCCTAGCATACTCCGTGGACGACAAGACTTTGTGCCAGACGTTTGGTACTATTGTAGGTGGTTCAGTTAGCAGATATAACCAGTCCATGAATCTAGGGGATAGTCCCCATACATAGCGTTCCACCTTCTTGGCTTCTAGAGCACAAAACTGCCAATTCGTTAAACCTAGTAGTATAGGCGGTCACATCAGAGCCCATCATTGTATGGTTCCAAAGCTCTTGCTCTAATTTCTGAATTTCGCTTCTTGGGCAGTACTCCTCCCGCATCATGACCTTCAGATCTTCCCAACTCATAGAGTTGGCCATGACGAGAGTCTGGGTCTTAACATGGCCATTCCACCAGGATAACGTCGAGTTAGCAAAAGTGTAAGTTGCGTTCTTGACTTTACATTCATCTGGGCATGAACAACTTCAAACACAGATTCAGTTTTCTCAAACCATCTCGTTAAGGTGATGACACCACCATCGCTATGAAAAGTCTTGGGCTTGTAGTTCACAAAATCCTTGTAGGAGCATACTCGTTGGTGTCCTTGGCTTTCGCCCTGATTGGAACTGTTGGCAGCGTTAACGTTTCCGCTTCTGTTTGTGCCATTAGTGCTAATTTTTGCCATGGTGGTTACCACCGTGGCTGCCACATAGTGGGGTCCACCTGTGGGGTTGGTGTTGGTGGAACTAGTGGTGTTCTGCTGACACGTCGGTTACTTATGTATGGTGGCATTCTTCTGCCATAGGGATTAGAGATGGAATGATGGTAAGTCCTCGATAATAGTTATAAATTGGGTATTTATTGAAATAGAACGTCTCAAGTATATGGTTGTTATGACTTGCCTTTATTGCAACTTGTAAACATTTCAACAAAAATATAATTATTATAATAAGTAAACAATTTCATAACAATTTATGAACTTAATAGTAATACCCAATGAAATAAAATTCAAACAATTTCATTGATAATGTTTCATAGTAGTACATAGTTTTGGAAAATTGACCTTCATAGAGGTCTATAATACACCTGAAACCCAAAATAAAATTGGTAGCATAACGACCCTTAGAATAGTGTAATCACTTATTCGCAGGGTCGGACCTACATACATGAGGGAGTAGCACCAAATCTTACTCAAAAACCCTAGTCTATAACAAAAGTTGAGTAGCCTAAACACTACTCATGGCGAGTGACATCCTTTGGTCCTCGAAGTGTGGATATGAATTCTCGCATATCCCTTGCTTCCTCTCTGGCCTCCTAAGCTCGGTGTTCTGCCTCGATCATCCTCTACTCCATGTCGGCAAGATTGTCCATGAGCTCCCTAACCTCGGCTCGGGTAGTCGTGATATCCTCCTGAAGACAATCGATAATCCTGCATGTCTGATCATGATTTTCATCTAGACGATGAAACCGGGTGGCGATGACCTCAGCAGTGGCACCAACATCTAGGATCTGGCTGATAGATTCTGTAGCATGCTCGTCAAGATGCGATATACGACAAATCATGACTGGGAGAGCCCTATCGGTTGAACCGATGTTACGACGGTCGTAGAACTCTCAATACATACCGTACGGGGAATGTTGGTCATGCTCGCGGCTCCACTCTGTAGGTCCTCTACCCAGAGGGGTGTCGGTCCCTGGAGTGGTACACCTGTCAGAAAAATCTCAATTTTACCAAAGAGGCTATCCTCTTACGAGGAGTGCACATCCATAATGGACCATATGGATGGTAATATACCTGAAAGCTCGGCTCGGGCATAGGATCGTCCAGGTTATAAATGGCAAAGTGTGGGCCGTTGACCTCAAAATCAGCATCGGATTCCTCCTCCACCAGGTTCTTTTCAATGTCCTCATCATCATCTTGACCCTCTTCTGGGTCCTCCTCAACGGCTGGTGCGTCAGCCTCGATCTGCTCCTCAGGCTACTCCTCAATCCATCCACCATTCCCACTACCGGGAAAGTAAGGATCTCCTAGTAGGTGAAATCCAGCCATGCCGACCGAACAACGATAGGGGTATAAAAGGCACATAAGGGGTATAGGTGTATGGCTCTATGGTATCATAAAATACCCCTATAGTATTTTAAAATTTATGTTTGGTTCTAGAGTTCCTTTGTATGGGGTGTTGGTAAGTTTTAGACTTGTCATTCACTACGACTATTCTTAAGCACATGTTAGTCACATCTTGGACAAATATAGTTGATCAGAATATATCTATCCTAGATCTAATTACATAACTACCTAGGCCTACTCGTAGTGATCAACTTATCTTATTACTTTTGTATTGTTCTTGTTATGACACCGTTCTATTATGTAGGTATGTACTAATACTTTATGAAAAATATATCATGATATTTTAAAAGTATACTTTGTAAGAAATGTTTTAGTCAGAGATTTTTTGTCCCATTGTATTTATAGTTGTATATCTTATATGGTTTGATATACTTAGTTCACTATAAACAATGCTCTGATACCAGTCTTTCACACCCCCAAACCAGGATGGCGGAAACGTCTGGGGGTGGATGACTTCATGAACAATATCACAACATATTGCACAATACTAATCAAGCAAACACAACCATCATAAATCTAATTGCTAATGTTCCATTTTTTCCAAGTATTGTATGTTTCAAACCAATTACATTATGATGACAAAAATGAATAGTATGACGCCGTAACGTCCCATCCTCAAAAGCCTTGTGGTTACCTGTTTAACGGTTTCCTGAGAATACAAGTAATTCTGAAAGGTGTCAACAATTAAGTTGGTGAGTTCATAAGAGTTTTGTATGGATAAAAATTCTGTAGTTCTTTCGTTGTAAAATGATAGTATTTGTTCCCAAAAAATCCAATATTTTCTTAAAGTCAGCTGTAGTCTTAAAACCCAAGACCAAAAATGTATAAGTATTTCTATACTTAAAATAATATTATGTAGTTTTATTCTTATTTAAAACCATTTGAATGCATGTTACCCCGTAAACTAAATGTATTGTTGATTCCCCATCTGAGTTATTAAAACCATGTTAAAACCGAAGTTGGTCTGCTACGACGTTCTTCAGACGTCGAAATGTTAGACATTTATCACCTCAGACATGTCGGTCTAGCTGTAGTTAGTAGCTTAGGTGTGTGGTTTTCAGTCACATATAGATCTATACACAAGTGTCACGCTCTTGTACCGAGATTCTGGTTACAATTCATGACATTAGTGTGTACTCTAGTAGGTATGGTGAAGACTTTGCTTCACATAATTGTTTCAACAAGTTTACATTTAGTGTAATGAAAACCCTTGGAAGTATAAATATCACCTTTCCATAGTATTTACATAGTGTAAAATAATTATACTTTTATATATTTATTTGTCTTGTCCCAAAACGATAAAATAGTGTTAATGACCCATAAACTATACCTATTATAGTTTATTATAAATGTTTAGTTGTGCAAATATATATATATATATATATATATATATATATATATATATATATATATATATATATATATATATATAAGTTAACATGTTTTGATGTTCATAAATAAAATATAATTTACATCTAACACAAGTATATGAACATTTAGTATGATGAAGTCAAATTTCTAGTCATTGGCATTTTTACGTCACCAAACTGTAAATATTGAGTTACAAACTTTGTAAAATTTATTTTTACCTTTTTGTGGAGATTAATTCAAGGTAACCTTATATGTTCAAAACAACATATTTTATGTCAAATCTCAAAAAAAAAAAATGGTACCATAACCTAGTCATGACCATTTTTGCAAGAAAACCTAAAGTTTTACATGGTATGATAGATTTTTAAGTTTTCTATTTGTAAAACCAAATCCTTGGTATTTATAACTAGTTTCATATGATATGTCCAAAATAACATATTTTGATTCATATCCCACAAAAATGATGTAATAACTTAGTTAAAACCATTTTGCTAGAAAAGTCATATTATGTTCATAAAACCCCTAGTTTTTATAGTTTTGTTTTTATGACTTTTTCTTACGAACATATAGCATGTTTATACTGATTTTTCATAGATTTGCATTTTAAACAACGTCCCACACATAAATATTCATAATACTAGGTAATAACATTATTTTATGTAAATAATACTTTTACACAAGTCGAAGACAAAGCATGTATAACAACTTTTATTATTATACAAGTTTACTTGTATCCCCCCCCCCCCCCCCCAATCCCCCCGTTTTTTAAAACATAAATAAAAATGAAAATTAGGGGTATGAAGTCACTTTGAGTGTGTTTCTTGGTGGATAAAGAGGTGAAGATGAAAGGTTTCAAGCTAAGAACCCTTAAAGACACTTGAAGGTTGACTTATCCTATGGGTATTAACACATATTTTAATGTGGGTAACTGTAATAAAACCAGTATATATATATATATATATATATATATATATATATATATATATATATATATATATATATATATATAGAATCACTAGATTAGTAAGGAAAAACTTACTAAAAGATAAATAACCAACTTATGGGAATTAACATTAAGGGAGTGATCTTGTTCATGAGTAAAAGATGAAGGAAAATGAAGAAGTTGAAGTGAATAGGGGGGCCTGTTCGGCCGAAGTTAAAGGAGGGGGAGGGGTGGGGGTGGGTGGGTATGGGCCGGGGGGTCGGGGGTAGGGGGAGAGAGAGGTAAGGTGTAGTGCTTCACTTTTGTAAAATATTATTTTTTATAAAATGTGTCATCACCATATAAGACAAAAGTTGTTTCTTTTATTTTTTTTATAAAAGAATGGGTAATTTTTATAAAAGTTCATGACTTTTGTAAACGTGTGGTAAAAATGAACTATAATTACTTAATTTGCGTCATCTAAATTTAAATTATTATCAAAATCATTATTATAAAAAATAATAACACATTACACGAACATTAAGATGATTCCTAATTCTTTTCGTTAAAGTTTGAGTGTTTAAGTCGGGTATAGAATTTGTCGCATTTGGTGACAAATTCACCAAAAAGCTAAATTTGTATCCTTTGTTATGAATTTTCCATGTACAATAAAGTTTACGAACCCAACTACATTGTGTTATGAATATTATTTATACGTACATAATATATAATTTAATTACGAATTTTTATGTTACTAACCCTAATTAGGGTTTATGTTAAATAGTTGGCAAAAAGAGAAGTACTTTGTATTATAACTCTTCAATAGTACATTAGAAGTATTAGGGAATATCACATTTCTCCTAAAATTCTAATATGAGTTTAGTTGACTTGGTTGACTTTTGTTGACTTTGTTTGACCAAAATTGACGGTTGTCACACATATGGTTGATTTCTTTAACAATACAATGGACTAGTAGATTATAAAATTATAATGTGACTAGTTATCTTGTTTGGATTTCCTAGTGCTAGCAATTAATGAACGAATGATACAATTACCATGCAATTAGTGAATACACAATTGATTATGTATATTCAGATTACGAATGATTTGATCTAATCATTTCTTATATATGTTTAAGATAATTAATCAGGCACATAACATGGATATCTAATGCTCTCTAACACAATTAAAGCTACTAATTTGTATTACCTAACCCTAGGATTAGTTCAATATCTAGATAAAATAATTTAATGATAAAAAATAGTTAAATATCAAGTTAATGTAATTGGAATAATCATTTAACTACATATAACTCATAGTTAGGCAGTAAAAATCAGAACTTTAACATGTTATGTAAATGATCTATCAAATACAAGTATTAACCATGCTAAATAATCCAATATTATCGAAGTCAACACCTAGTATCATGGTTTGTCTCCACCAACGAAAAGTAAAGAGTTATTAGCACATAACAAGCAAAAAAATAGCTAAAAACGATGTAAAATTCACTAAATATGTTTAGGTAAGCAAACTGAATAATTAACATGTTCTTCATGTCTCGATCTCTTCAAGTCTTGTTCTTCAATCGATCTTTGGCCTCCTTAGGGTTTCTAAGGTTTCTTTTCTCGCACTTGCCTGTGGAAAATCTCAACTCCCGTTTCAGAATGATTTAGGATCAATTTTATAAAGTTTTCAAAAATCGCACACCATGTCGCGGCATATGGTTCACCATGTAGTGGTGTCTTTTCCTATGTGTGCTCTCCAAGTCTTTGATGTATAATCCTTTCGGCACATATATTGATTAAGGATTATCCACCACAACATCGAAAGCATTAACCACACAATGGGACTTCAAAATCCTCCATCATTTGACTTTTGTTGACTCCATGAACCAATCTTGCTTCTAGCTCCGTATTTTTGCTCCTTTTATCCCAGGTATGTCTTTGTAACTACACGACAAAATATAAACATATTTAGTATCATTTATTGCTAAATAAGAACAATAAACATAATGCACACAACATGCTCAAAACATGGGAATTAAGAATTATAATAGACTCATTACATGGAATAAAATCAAAACTAAAATTAGGAAAGAAAGAAAATAAAACATAAACATAAGTAACAAAATTTGTCAATCCTACCGTTAAAAACACCACACATGAAAACCATGGACCTTAAATGCTTAACACTTGTGCTCCCACCATTTCATTTCCATTTAATATACATATGTGTGTTTTTTGTGGATTTTTCCCTTTTTGCGTTTTTTAACTAACTGTAAATTGATGAGTTCGACGTTTTTCCGATTGAAGAAAATGTAGCGACATATTTGCAACGGTCTCTTTAAAGCAATGCATGTCTAATCAAATGATATGAAATTGTAAATGGCATACTATAAACCCTGATTTGAAAAAGAAGGATAAAAAACACAACAATCTTGTATATTGTTTGGCATGCATAGAGTGCAGACTGATGTCAATGGAACAAAACAACAAAAGACGAGAATGACCTGCACATCTTCATCATGGATAATAGCCTTAGAAAACTTGTTGAGTCCCATTCAATAGAGATTTTAAATTGTAAGACCATTAAGAGAGAAAAGTTAAAACAATATATGCTGATAGGGGTATCATTTTCTTGCCTATGAGAGCCTTGTGGAATGTTTAATATAGAAAGCTTATCGATCTCACTATAAGTTGATTCCCCTTTTAGCTTATCAAGTGTTTCGCTTGTCCAATTAACATACACCAAAATAGCCCATATAAGGACAAGTGGGGGAATAAATATCTTTAACCTACATACATACAAGTCATATATTAAAAAAAATCGATCAATTTATCTTAAATTGGTTGGATTTGAGTTGTTTTTTACTCCAATGGGTCGAAAAAGAAGAAATCAATCAATTCAAATAACCCAATTTGTAAAGTTTAATGGGACAGAATTTAGTACAAACTTTTTATAAAAGTTAAATTTAGAATATATCAACAAATTCTTGGTTAAAACTGTTGATATGATAAAATAATTTATGGTTATATGAAGAAAATTTGTAATACTTGATGAGTTTGTTCATATGGATATAAGTTTAAATTGCTATTTGAACTGTCTTTCTATGTATTAACTTATAATCGAGATCTAGGAAAAAAATAAACTGATGAAAACTAAAGGTTTCAAGAAAAAGTGTTCATGTGACAAGAGAAACAGCTATTAATCTCGATCTCTCTCCAAGTCTTGTTCCTCAAAAAAAAATCTAGAGTTACCATGATTAACCTTTTTTATTCAGGCGATAACACCGATCCAAATTCAAAAAAAGAAGAAAAAAGCACTAATATTCAAGTCAAATATGAACTCAGATTGATGAAAAAAAGAGGAAGAAGTCTCTTGCATACTTAGCATCAGTTGCATTCATTTGGCTACATGTTTAGAGTACCATCCCTAAGGTCCATGACCTGCCACTAGTTCCTAATTTCTATCTTAGCTTGTATATTTAATTGATTGTAATGTCTAGTTAAAGGATATCAAATATTACAGAAAATTGCTCCAAATATTATTGTTTTCTAATTCTTGGGAGAATTTCCATATCAAATTGGTACCTTCATTGACTCATTCCTATGCCTCCGAAACTAGAAGTTGGCGCACCCGCCGACAACCCAGTCACTATTCTTCACGAAAACGTGTTCCATTTGATCCGCTTATCCACTGAATCGAATTCGAAACTGGACCAATTAGTTCAACTAGTCGCTGTTCAACCACCAGAACCACCACTACTGCCTCCTCAGCCACCCAACCAACCTCGACCACCAAAAATGTTATTGCCAAATTTTGATGGGTCTAACCGCATGATTGGTTGTTTAAGGCTAACAATTACTTCGAGTATTATAACATTCCGACTAACCAACAACTTTCATTGTCAGTTTTCTATTTTACGAGAGAAGCCCTCAGCCAGTACAAACACCTTGCCACCAACCAACTCCTTACCACCTGGTTAGAGTTTACACGCGCCCTCGAACTACACTTTGGCCCTTCTTCTTATGAAAATCACCAGGCTACCCTTTTCAAACTCAGGTAAGTAGCCACAGTAGCATGTTATCATGCCAAATTTGAACAATTAAACAATCAGGTCAATGGCCTCACACCTATTGCTATCCGTAATTTTTTTATCTTCGGGTTTTGCGCATACGTCTAGAATGAAATCGCGTTATACCATTCCACCTCTCTGCATCAAACTTACGGCCTTGCCAAGTTGATTGAAGAAAAATTAGCTTCAGCCAAACCTCGCTATACTACCATCAAAACATATACCACACCATTTACTAATGCCAATTTCATTAATACACAAACCACTTCTACACCTCCTCTCCTCCTAAAACGCCCCAACAACTCACACTTCCCTTCAACCAGATATCACCCGAGACACTCTAGAAAAGAAAAGGTAAAGGCATTTTTTTTCATTGTCCTGCCAAGTATAGTCCCGATCATAAATAGAAACCCCTCATTTTATGGACATTGTGGATAATAAAGATGACCAACTGATGTAACCACCCTCATGTGAGAATCTCTCCCTCAAAGACAATGAGACACCTGTAACAACACCGCCAGACCAGTTTCTATCTCTGTCCGCAACAACTTTATATGACCCTACATCACCACAAGCCCTCCATATTATCGGGTTTATTAATAACACACTAGTGAAGATCTTGGTTGATTCCAGGAGTACGCACAATATCATCCAACCCTGAATGGTCACGACACTGAAATTAGCTCACACCACCAGCATATCATTTCTTGTGATGGTTGGAAACTAATAGTTTCATTTTATTACTTTTTTTTCTAGTTTAATTTAGATCATTCCTTCTCATTTTAGTTAGTCTTCATGCATATTTTAACTTTTTGTTATTTTTCAACTTTATCAGGTACTTTCTAGTCTTTTGAGCCCAATTGCATGATTTACCAAAGATTATTCGACATGTTGGAATGGAAGGGGTACGGGACCTTTGGAAGCTTGTTGTGTGCTTATGGACTTGAAGATATGTGATTGGGCTTATTTTCGATATGATGAAGGAACAAGTTTGGTTTAATTTTAGACAAAGAGTGATGATGATGTGAAGAGAATTTATGTTATAAAAGATCAAAGGAGGAATCGACTATCTTGGGAGAGTTAAGAAGATACAATTGGGATATCAAGAACATCTACATGTGGGTTGGACCAAGGAATGAAGGAGAAATTAGAAGGCCAATCAAATGGGCCAAATAGCCCATTCAGCAACGCCCACACGGACTGTGTGGATCCACAAACGGTCCACATGGATCGTGTTATGAAAGATCCTGATTTTTGCATTAACCCTTTGTTTGGAGAAAGTTGGTGGGATACTTTTGGAGAACCTTTTGGTCCGGGTTTGGATGACCTTTTATTGGAGTTTTTAACAAGGAAAGAAGGGGAACTCTTGAAGAAAAGAAGACATTTTTCTCTCTAGGAAAACTTAAAGCTTGGTGGATTTCTTTCATTTTTCAATCTTAAATAATGTTTGGTATCTCTGATCTACTTTGTATTTCTTTAATCTCAGCCATGCTAGGCTAAATTTATGTTTGGTTGATGTTGGTTTAACCCATGGATGATTAGTTACTTTGAAGACTTCATATAATGTTGTGTTTGAAATTTATGGAAATGTTTCCTAGTTAAACATCTTCTTGTGTTTATTTATCTTTGATCATGATCTTGGATTAATGAATGCATATTTTGTTGGCTAATTTCTTGGTTAAGTAATGGACCCTCAAATTAGTAAGCAACAATTGGTTTATATGTTTGTTTTCATTTCATTTAACCATGGAAACATTTCCTCCATAATGATAATGTAAGCATTTGATTATCTGTTGGACTTGGTGACTCTTAAAACTTAATGCTAGTTGATTTTAAAAAGATTACATACTTCATTGGTTTTGTGACTTTTATTAAGGAAATGTGTTTTGAGCTTCTCTAACCATTTTAATAACAAGGAAGAGTTGAGGTGATTTGTGCTTATGAATTGCTATATCCAAGTTAAATTAATCACAAGTATCATTGTTCCATTTTCTCTAATGATAAGTTAACTAGGATATCCATGTGGTGTATTCCAAAATCAACCAACTTCCCTTCATTGATTTTAAATCAAATCACTTACTTGTTTATTTATAGCCTCTACATTCTACCATAGCTTTACTTTTCTCAAAACAATCAAAAAAATTTAACCCCCCCCCCCCCCAAACACACACACACACACACATATTTTTTGTGTTTTACAAGTACTTGAACAAGTGATTTTCATAGAGATATAAATTGAACCAATCTATGTGGATACGATCCATTTACTAGTATACACTATTTTGTGTACAAGATATAGGGTTATTAATTTTGTTTTGAAAACCACTAGAAGAGATGATTACCTACACTGCGATGGCGTTTGCCTGGACTTAGAAGTTTTCACCTAAAAAACACCTTTTACCATACTATTCTTTATTTTTCTGCTTGCAGGAGCCGACGGTATTTTAGGTCTTGCATGGCTCAGTTCTTTGGGCCCCTTCCCCGTGGACTTCTCAATACCCCAAATCACTTTCAACCATGGGCCCAACACCATCACCCTTAAAGGTGAGCCATTTCATCCACTGCCTCTAATACAGATATCCAATCGTTGATCCATCATAAGAGTGTTGCGTCACTACATGCCCTATATTTTCAGTTTCAACCTCATACGCAAGCCACCTCCACCTCTGACCTCCATCATAATGATCCTATAATCGCCACACTTCTCCAAACCTACAAAGATATATTCGCCATTCCGACATCCCTACCACCCACACGAACCCAAGACCATCGTATACCTACACCTCCCAACACCACCCCAGTCAACGGCCGCCCCTATCGCTACCTTTACTGTTAGAAGCAAATCATGACAACTCTCATCACTGAGATGCTTAAATATGGCATCATCAAACCAAGTACCAGCCCCTTCACTTCACCGGTACTCCTCGTTAAGAAAAAAGATGGCACATGACGCTTATGTATTGATTACAGAGCCCTCAATTTGACAACAGTTAAGGATTGATTCCCTATCCCAACAGTGGATGGACTATTGGATGAATTACATGGCGACACGGTCTTCTCCAATTCGACAACAGTTAAGGATCAATTCCCTATCCCAACGGTGGATGGACTATTAGATGAATCACTCCCGAAGACACCCACAAAACTGCATTCCGAATTGTGGATGGACATTATGAGTTTCTTGTAATGTCATTCGGTCTATACAATGCGCCCTCCACCTGTCAGTCCACCACGAACGAGCTTTTCTGTGACGTGTCACAAAGGTATATTCTCTTCTTCTTTGATGTTATACATGTCTACAGTTCTTCCATGGCCAACCACTACCATCATCTGGAACAAGTATTTTAGAAGCTCGGCCAAAATCACTTCAAAGAAAAGCTCTCCAAATGGCCCTTTTTAACCACAAGCATCGATTATTTGGGACACGTCATATCCGAAACTGGGGTGCAAGCCAATCCAGACAAAATTGAATCCATCCAACGATGGTAAGAACTGTTAACTTCACCACCTTAAATGGCTTTCTAGGGTTAACTGGCTATTACAGGCGGTTTGTTCCGGGATACGCCACCACAGCCACCGACTTAACCGATCTATTATGAAAATCAACCTTCTCCTGGACCCCGGAGGCAACAAAATCCTTCCAACGCCTCAAGTAAGCCATGACCAACCTTGTTACACTAATTCTTCAAGATTTTATAGGCACGTTCGATGTCACCACTGATGCATCTACTGTTGCAGTCGAAGCACTCCTCACTCAGCAAGATCGGCACATATCCTTTTTCAGCAAAAGGTTTTGCCCTCGCATGCAGGTAGCATCGGATTACTTTTGCGAGATTTTCGCCATCTCCGAGGCTATAAAGAAGTGGCACTAGTACTTAATCGGATGCAAGTTTCAGATCTTTATAGACCAACAGAGCCTCCTCTAGATTCCTATGAATTTTCCCCTTCGACAATAACTGTTGGAGAAATACCATGCAACCCCACTTGGGGGACATTCGGGTGTCATGCCTACTATCAGACGGATCTTCGCTAGTTGTCTCTGGCAGAAATTCAAAACCGATGTGACACAGTTTATTCGCCAATGTGATATTTGCCAACTAATCAAAGTGTCAACCAACAATCCTTATGGCCTGTTACAATCCCTTCCCATTCCTTCTATGGTATGGAACGATATCTCCATGGATTTCGTAACCCACCTTCAGAGCTCAGGAGGCAAAACAACAATTTGGGTCATAGTCGATCAATTCTCTAAATATTCCTACTTTATTTCCCTTCCAAACCAATTTGGTGTTGTCTGTTTAGCGAACCTCTTCATGAAGCATATCTACCGCCTTCATGGAATTCCCAGCAGCATTGTCTCTGATAGAGATCCGATTTTTCTGAGCTTCTTTTGGAAACTTATGTGCACCAAGTTATGAAATTTGACGGCCTACCACTCACAATCTAATGGACAAACCGAGGTGGTCAATATGTTCCTTCAAAACTATCTCCGGTCATTTGCTAGTGACATACCACGAACATGGAATAAATTCTTACAACTTGTGGAATTCTAGTACAATACGTCATTCCATAGTTCCATCAAAATGTCACCCTTCCAAGCTCTCTAAGGGTATCTGGTTCCCAACTTGAATAGGTACCAACCCAGGAGTGCCACCATAGTATCCATCGATGACCCCTTATAAGAACAATGTCTCAAAACCTTACTGAACGACAGCCTCAACATAGCTCAAAAATGTATGGCGACACTAGCTAACTCACACCGGATGGATAAAAAGTTTGATGTAGGTGATTTAGTCTATCTCCGCCTACAAGGCTACCAACAAAAGTTTGTACAATCCTGTGATACAAAAGAGCTCAGTAAACGTTTCTTTGGCCCCTTCAAAATATTGGAATGCATTGGTCACGTAGCATATCGACTAGAATTACCACCCGACTCTCGCATTCATCCAGTGTTTCACATTTCACTACTTCGACAAGAACATGACATGCCGACACCGATTCCTCTTCCACCGAGTGCATGCAATATAGTTGCAACAACCACTCCAACCGTTATCCTCAAACATCAGAATACCAATTAGGAAACCCAAGTCCTTGTTACATGGGAGAATTCCAATCCAGAAGAATCAACATGGGAAAACTCTGAGGAATTTTGGCTATGCTTCCCAAAATTATGTATAAATGATATCTATGCATCACAGCTCGAGGAAGACCTGATTACAAAGGGTGGGGAAGTTGATATAAGCACATAGGTGGAACCTACAAGTACAATAATAAACAAACCAATTGTGAATTATAGCAAGCCCAAACGGATATCAAAGAAACCAGCAAGATTATTGGATTAAGAGCTCAAACAAAGAAGAATGAGTCAAAGGTGCAAGAAGTCTCCTGCATTTTAGCATCAATTGCATTCACGTAGCTAGACGTTTAGAGTAACATCCCTAAGGTCCATGACAAGCCACTAGTTCTAAATTTCTAGCTTAGCTTGCATATTTAATTGATTGTAATGTCTAGTTAAAGGATATGAAATATTACAGATAATTGCTCCAAATATTCTGGGAGAACTGCCATCTCAAATCGGCATATATCAAGGAGACTATAATATATCGTTTAAAACTGCATCTGAATAGTAACAGTTATAGGCATAGGATTTAGTTCCCTTCACTTTCATGAATGCCTTCTTTTTCTTTTATCTCTCTTCTCATTTCGTCTTAGTACCAAATGAAATTGAAGGCAACACAACAACAATAAGATTAACAAACATCAACCAATTTTTAGTAGAAATCCAACAATACCTAGTAACAAAAAACCCTAAAAAACCTAAAATAAGACAACATATACTCATTGCAGTTTTGCCTTGGTCTTGTAGATTTGGAAGAACACAATATATTGCATGAGTGGAGCTTTGTATTGGTGGAAATGATGGCTTACGGTTTCTAAATGATGACATAATGTCATGGAGGTCGATGGCCGTGACCAAGAACCAGTGACACCGGCTCCCCTCTATGTCGATTATTGGAAATTGTAGAACCCAAATATCTCCTAATTGCAAAACATAGACATCGAGAATGCGATTTAGGGAAATAAATGGAGAAGGATCAAACATGTGATAGAAGGTGAGCGAAGCGATGGTTCTATCATCGGAGAGCGAAGCGGTGAAGGTTCGACCAAAAAGCCACCATAGCAAAGAAGTCGGGGGTGGAGAAGTCACCTAGAAAGATTTGAATGCGCGGGTGAAGATTGAAAAGTTGAAGACAAATAATAAGTTGACTTGCAGCAATGAAAAAAGCGATGTTGAACGTGTTTATGCCACTAATCATCTTTTTATTGGATGTGTTGGACTTTAGGTTTTATGAAAGCAGATTATTGAAGGAGAATGGTGGTGGATTTAGACTGGGGCCAGGAAGTGAGAACAAAAAATTTAAGGGCCTTTTCTGCTAACCGATACAAAGTATTGTTGTAAAGACCATAAAAGGGCCAATTTCTAAAGACCATAAAAATTATTGTTCCTAAGAGTTTTTTAACGACCCAAAAATCATGGGTAATTTTTATTTCATTTTTGTTATAGTCAAAACACGGATATCTTTTAAATCCAAGCATTCCAAAAACATTGTTAATTAAAACCCTAATCAGAGTTCGTCCCGAAATCGTATATTGCCGAAAACATGGGTGTGCACTGCGATCAAACCGGGCCCTTCCCTTCCAAACCGATGATACCTGAAACAATAAACAAAACTGTAAGCACGAAGCTTAGTGAGGTCCCCAAAGCATACCCACACAATCCACATAATTTGTATTAGCTACAGAAGCTACATAAACCATAACGATCACATAAGCCATGCATATAAACATATACTGATGTTGTGGGCTCGTCCCCAGGGTCTTACTCCAAGACGCCATGGGCTTTCCACATGGTCTTACACCTAAGTTCCATGGGCTATCTTGTGGTCTTTAATTGGAAAGCCATGGGCTCTCCACATGATCTTACATCCAGGTGCAATGGGCTCTCCCATGGACCTTAAATGGGAAAACCATGGGCTCTCCACATGGTATTACATCCAGGTGCCATAGGCTCTCCCATGGTCTTCCATGGAAGTATCACAAAGACAACTAGCATACTACATACCACATCGTCAACTAGCATACCACATAATCACTAGCATACTTCCCATCACATAACCAGCTAACATGCCACATGATACAACTTCAGCTAGTGTATCACATAACATAAAATTGGCCAGTATTGGTGCCTTTGACCCATTGGTATGTTGAGGAGATTCACCTCGGACTGCTGAAGTCTGATGGATAAATCTCTAGCTGCTGGTTGACAGAATCCCGAATTTTCAACATCAAACAATACCCAATTAATAATTGGGTTCCAATACGTAACCATAAGTCATTGCTTGGGGTAAAAAAAACTACTTTACCTCTAACTTAGCTTTATTCAGTCCAATGACCAATCCAAAGGCCCAAAATTCAAACAACAGACCAAAGCCCAACACATCCCAATTTTCCAAATTGGACCCAAACCTCTACATGGGCTTATCTTATAGCCCAACCATTTAGTCCAATCCAACCACTTGGTTTTCTAATGGTTCAACCTCTCATAATCCGCAAGGCCCATTTATGACCCATCTATGGCCCAATTTTCCAAATTAGACCCAAACCCTCACATGGGCCTTACCCTAAGGCCCATCCATATATTCTTAGTCCATATGATTATTCTTGGATGGCCCATCTATAGCCCAATCACCAAAACCCAATAGAAAGGCCCAACTTAAGGCCCAAGAAAGATTAGGTTTTCACATAAAATGACGATTATGGTTAAGTGTTTCTTACTTAACCCATTAAGGACTTAATCCATTAAGTCCAGTAATATATTGGGTCAATCATATAATGTGGTCGGGCTTAATATATAATCCCAATCCAGTCATCTAAAATGTGTGTCCCGACAGTCCAAACCCATATATATCCGAAATTAGGGTTTTCTAAACCCTAATTAGGGTTTCCAACCCAATCATAGCCCAATAGGCCCAAAACTAAGTCTTTAGATCAATTAGGGTTTTATTAGGCCCATTAGAGTTTCATTAGTCAGGCACTACCCACTACCACCTCGAGTAGTGGTAGTCAATGGCGGCTCACGGTGGTGGTTATGGTTCTAGCCCATTTTGTCCAAGCATCCCAAACGAGTCAAAACACAAACAAGGCACACCGCCACCCAACACGGCGGCAAGAGGCGACAGTCACCACCTCAAGGTGGTGGTTATGATTTTCTTTTCATTATTCTAATCTCTAATTACATTTTACATTGCTTTAACCGAAAAATAACACATCCAAATAAAATACACACACGGCCACCTTGTTGTGGCCGGCGGTGGCGCATGGCAGCAGCAACCATGGCTGGCGGCCATGGTAGGTATCTTTTCCGTTTTCTGGCCATCAAACACCATCTACAACCCATATACGCGATTCTAATTTGTTCAAATGGATTAGCCACCCACCTGGTGGCTCATAGCGATGGCAACAACTGTTTTATGATGGTAGCCACCACCTCATGGTGGTAGCGGTGGTTTCTTTTAGTTCCCAATCAAGCAGAAACACACACCAGCAAACCCTTGCTCAGAATTATGGACGCGACCACCACTTGGTGGTGCATTATGATGGCAGTAGCAGTCCTAGTGGCCATAGTAGTGGTTAATCGTGGTGGCTAATTGGAAAAAGCAAAGAAGGTGGTGGCGTAGCAGCAGCAAACGACAGCAGTGAAGTTCCAGCACCACCGGTTTCATTATCGTCGGCGGTGATTATGGTTATGGATGACAACAACACCTACGATCCATGAAGCTCCGATCACCTCGACTGACCCACATCGTGATTTCGACTCATCTTCTTCTCCGGTAGCTGATAGGTGACACAACACCCACCTGGTGGTCCTCCGATGGCGAAAAGGGTTACTCGACTTGGTGGTATTCCAGTCCCAACATCGGTGGCGGCAGCTAAAAGTGGAGGAAAGGAGGTTGGCGGCTGGAGAGGTTCCTTAGGATTAGGGTTTACACAAGTTGTATTATGAATATATATATATATATATATATATATATATATATATATATATATATATATATATATATATATATATATATGTAAGCTAAATGAGGGTGTCGGGTTTAACCTGCGTTCACCATTAAACATGTGCATATTAACACGTTTGGTCCCTCCCCATAAGAGTCTTTTCAATTTAAGTCTGAAACTTACTCCTTCAGTCGTTGTCTTTTAAAAATCCTTACAAATTAAGTTCGGATGATACCAAAAACCCCATGCCTTCTAAAATCTTTACAAAATAAATCTCGGAACTTACACTTTTAACCGCCAACTTCTAAAATTGTGATAGTTAACTCCTCGAGACCAACCCTTGTTATATAATTATTGATTTTAGGGCTACTATTCGTTTATTAATTAATTTATTTATTTATTAAATAAACTGGGTGTTACAACTCTCCCCCACTTAAATTAGATTTCGTCCTCGAAATCGTTCCTTACACGCCAAACCACTCAAGTAACATAGTCACAATCCTGGGCACATCCTACCAGGATAGTTATGTCCAACCTTCGCATGGCCCTAAAATCCGCAGATGAATGAATTCCTGACAACAATCACATCTACTCCATCTGAAACCTGCAATCTCAAGGAGGTCTGATCCCTGGCAGACCACCCATACTGAATCATTATTGTTGAACCTAGTCCACTCATCCCTCAATTGACTACTCCACTTCTTATAACTCAAGGTTCCCACTATAAAACAGGATCACATACCCAATTATTCCTGCATATCACTTAGGATAACCCAAGCAATCTGTTATTCCTTCCGTACTTGCAACCTAAAACGCAAATACCAATACTGCCCAAACACTTAAACTAAACAGCATGCTGCTACATGGCTACTTTCCAAAATCTACCGAGACCTTCCTGGTCTCAATTCATTCGTCAGTCATCTGCAATACCAGGTTCCATATCGGCTACGGAGCCAAAGGATTCCCACTTAGTCGCCTCACACAACTTCTTAACGAATCCTTTTTTGGAACTAGTTCCCACTAGTTATCATGTCAATGTGGCTCTAACAACCTTTTGATCTAACTAATCGGGTCCCTACATCGAGTCTTGACGTCACCAATTCCAAGGCTAAAAATGATTTCTACATGACCAATGGTAGCCTTGTATCACAAGCGACCTTAAACAGTCCATTGCTTCCTTGTTTTGTTATCAATAATGGCATTCCCACAGTCTTATCACTAGCTCAACCAGATCTAATACCTTTAGGGATATCTATAAACCAATCCATGGATTTCAATATCTTCACTGCTGCACCCAAGCTGATGGGTAATATTGTTTCTTCCGTGATCTAACAACACACTCATGCTATCTACCAACCTAGTGAATACTACGGCTACACCCGTAGCCTTACAATGCTCTAGCACTATCTGACAACCTTGTGAATGTTACGGCCACACCCGCAGATTTACAACACTCTAGCACTATCTTCCAATCTTGTGAATGCTACGACTACACCCAAAGACTTAGAACACTCTAGCACTGTCTGCCAACCTTGTGAATGCTACGGCTACACCCGCAGTCTTACTACACTTTCCATATTATCTGATCACTAGTGAATGATACGGCTACCACCGCAGTCTTACAACACTTTCCATACCGGTCGAACACGCACTCAACTGAACTTGAATTCTAATTGGACCTCTAACCTGGTTTTCGAGACTTGCTATCCGATGCCAAAGAAAATCGTGACCCAAGAATTGGAACGTTTTCTGAACTCCCAACTCACCCAATCCTCAATCAAGACGGCCACTCGACCGCCTTCCTTCCTGACGAGGATGCGAAACTCATCCTAGTATTACACTTATTTCTACTCCCAAATACCTGATCGATTCTCCCCCACTTAGATTCGACTAAGTCTTCACGGCATGTGAGAATTGAAGGATTCCCAATCCTTCTTCCTTTCTAGTAATCCATTGATGACAACCTGTGCTTACCAATGCTAGAGATCACTTACCAGTTAAACCTTAAGATTGCCTATCCTCTGAAATCTTGAAGAGTACTCTTGAAATTTGGTCTAGTCCGATACCTCAATCTGCTTCTCCGGCTACTATACCAACTCCTTAAGTTCCCATGTTGGTGACTAGAAACCTTAACCTTTACTCTGGCTGACAAATCCTTGTTGAACCAATAAACACTAATCAAACACGAACCATGCAAAAAATACAATTCCCTTGGACATCCACTGGCCAAAACCCATGCAACTAACACTCGTAACTGACACCACCATTTTTTATGTTCGATTGGGTGTCTATGCCCATAACTATAATTGGTATATACTTGCCCCGACAGTAGCATGGTCCATTTGGGTTGCATATCACCAAGACAATTTGATAGGATGGAATGTTGAGAAGAGGTGATTTATGATTTATTAATATATTATAAGTTCTAATATATTAATATGAAATCATATGATTTAATTAGTATTGATCAAGAATTAATTTGGAATTATTTTAATGATCAAAAGAGACTAATTAAATTAATGGGGACTAAATTATGTAAATTATATATATATATATATATATATATATATATATATATATATATATATATATATATATATATATATATATATATGTTTTCGGCTTATGATAGATGATGAACTAAGTTTATGGAAGAATCCATAAAGAGTTCGCCAACTTGATTCACTGATCATGGATAATAAGCCCAAGAGTATCGGTTAGGGTTTAGCCATGACTCTTGGATTCCTAACACACACACACACACACACACACACACACATATATATATATATATATATATATATATATATATATATATATATACGACCCCATAGCTAAAATCAGTGGACTAGTGTATTCTTGGTGTTCCATGAACCGATTTTAAATGCAAAAAACTCTCTCAAAAGTTATCCTTTGTCCAAAGGTGTGTTGTGATTCCATTTGAGGCATTCATACTATTGGTGCTAAGTTCTTAAAGGCCAAATATAACAAGTTCTACAAGCTACATAAAGAGGTAAACTCCTAACTAGTATTTTATGTTGTTTATGTCATTTGTATGCCAGTTGGAGGCTTAATGCTTTGGAAACAATATTGCATGTATAATTAGAGAAAATATAGATCCAAAGCATTTAGGGTTGTTTTTGCACCATAAGATGTTGTAGTATACCAAAATCCAACAGTGGTATCAGAGCCAGGTTGGTTTTCTATATTATATTTGATGCAAAATGTTTTATTTTCTAAAGCTGAAATGTTGTCTGATTGCCCTACTCGACGAGTCCATGCTTGAACTCGACGAGTAAGTGGAGTTTGCCTTGGACTCGTCGAGTGCAGTATGGGGCTTGACGAGTTGCTTGTCCAGAAAGAAGTTTTTCAAGTTTTTTTGGCCTGTTTTGGTTAATAGAATCATTACCACAAAATGTTTTAGTTCATAAAATCTGATTTTGTTGATATGGTAATGATGATTCTCATCCAAATTAAAAGATAATTGCCAAATTTTCATAATTTGTATTAGTTTATATGATTAGGCTAATTTCTTGAAATTTGTTTGATATGAATTATCTTAATTTATGAGTTTAATTAAGTCATAGACAAATTGTTTGATTTGGTTAGGTATAATTTTTTGATCTAAATGTTTTTGATGAAATCCATAACTTTTCCTCAAGTTATGGAAAGTGAAAATTATAATTTGTAAATGTCATCATAAAATGGTTTTAAGTCTTCCATAACTTGTCCTCAAGTTATGGAACTTGAAAAGTCTTACATAAATGTTTTTTATAAACTCCATAACTTGTCCTCAAGTTATGGAATGTCAAGAGTCTTTTCATAGAACCTTTATTAAACTCATAAGCTATGAAAATCCAAAAGTTTTTTTGAATAGTTCAAAACTTGCCCTCAAGTTTTGGATTTTTAGTAAATGCAAAGTCTAACTTTGAAACATTTAGTTTTAAACCCTAGAATTTTAAAAGTTTAAAATTCAATCCTTATACTATTATAATATTATAGGTTTAATATATATATATATATATATATATATATATATATATATATATGTGTGTGTGTGTGTGTGTGTGTGTGTATGTGTGTGTATAAGAGTAACGTTAGTCTTACCGTTAGTAGGCCTCATTCACGAAGCTGATCTATAAGAGGGTATAAGGTTACTACCTATAAAATGGCAGTTTGACGGGTGCCACTCTCACCCACCGCTTCCTTGACCGGTGGAGGGTTGTTAGCTGAACGGGTAGGATAGGACATTGATTCTCATTATAAGTATAATGATAATTGTAAAGTAACTAAACTTTTATTAAATTCCCAATCTTAGTTACTTTAGGAAAATGTAAAAATGGTGCCATTCCATGAAATTGCACTTTGCATCTTGTTAATTCGTTAGTGGAGCATGTGTGGTTAACCGACACACTAATTTGAGACTAACAGTGCGTGGCAAAGGGTAGCTTGATGTCAATCATTGATCAATGGAGCATGTGTGATTAACCGTAACATTGATTAAGTGGTTTGTAACATTGTGTGTACCAAGTTAATTTGCATGGTTAATCACATCGTGTTTGTGATCCTCGACATCCCAGTTTAGGCTTCGAGCTTTTGGGCCTCGGTGTGGGCTGTGCTTTGGACTTAGAATCTTTGGGCCTTAGGAATCATTAGAATTCAATGAATATGGGCCTTGTTTAGGTGTTGGGCCTAGAGAAAGGCCCAATAAAGAGATTTGGGCCCAATGTAGAAAATGGGCGCCATTAGTGGGCCTTTAGTGGGCCATTGGAGGACTTAGAAGGAATTGAGGGTTTGGGACATGGTTATTTTACCCCAAGGTTTGTTATCAGTTTTTGATTTTGTATTTATGGGATTTGTTGCCGAGGAATTTCGGAGCGGCAGTCAGACAGTTTCAAATTTACCATCTCAGCAGCCAGCGTTACGAGGTGAGTTTTCCTTCCAGTAGGAACGGGTCTACAGCCACAATGCTGACCCGTTTAGTTAGTAGTAGTTCCGGACTGCGGTCCGATATAGTAATTAGAGTGCTTGATGTCTTTGTGATTCAAGCCTGTTTTGTGTTATGTGTTCGGGACTTTGGTCTGATGCAGTATGTAGTATATGTGTTCATGCTAATTGATATGTTTATGCTATGCTATGTTCAGTCAGTTTTCGGACTTCAGTCCAATGCAGGGGAAAAGGTCCCAGTCAGTTCCGGACTTCGGTCCAATGCAGTTTCCGGACTTCGGTCTGATGCAGGGGACAAGGTCCCAGTCAATTCCGAACTTCGGTCCGATGCAGTTTCCAGATTTCGGACCGATGCAGAGGGTAAGGCCTTGGTTAGTTCCGGACTTTGGTCTGATGCAGTGGGCAAGGCCCGATAGTTGTTTATATGTTATTGTATGGTATGTGGTAGTTTGGGGGAGCTCACTATGCTTCGTGCTTACAGTTTCAGTTTGTGGTTTCAGGTATTTCCGTTAGCAAAGAGAAGAGCTCGGGTTGATGGCATTGCACACACCACCGCTTCAGTTTTATCCTGGGAGTTTTATCCAGATATTTTGATATGATTGATACAATATTTGTTTTGACACACTTACTATGAATTTTGAGTTACTTATTCCATGGTTCTTATTATGTATGACATTCAATGATGTGATTTTTAGTAATATTAAAACAAAAAATTTTGGGTCGTATTTTGGGTCGTTACAAGTTGGTATCAGAGCCTTGGTTTTAGGGATTCGGGCCCACTTTCGGGTATGTCTGAACTCAAACTAAGGAAATGGTAAGAGATCTTCAAAAGAGAAACATTTTCAAAAAGAATTTTTGAAAAAGAACTTAGAAAGAAAACGAGTTTTCTTAAAAATAGAAAAGGGTGTGGTGCATGTGATCAGTCGAGCTCAAGCAAGTACTCCCAAATTACCCATACAATTTTATGTTATGATTATCAGTTTCAATTTCAGTAGAATAGCCTGCTAGAATAGGACTAAGGATCTAGGAATGATGCCTTATGTGCTTGCTTTATGTGTTTCAACTTTATGAGAATTGCATGCTAGTATTAAGTAGACAGAAGTAGGATAGCCTGTTTAGGTTATGCCTGATAGTATGAGCTTAGCATTGTATGCTAGTATAGTTTCTCGTTATGAGAATAGATTTGCTGAGTAGTTCATGTGTCCGAATGCTACTTGCTTTGTTCTTTGTGGGAATCTAAGTGATGGGAGTTAGCCATTATGTGAATACGTCACGTCACATGTGATCATGGTTGAATAATCTCAGAGTGCTGGATTTGGCCCTATTGCGCAGCTCTCATTTGAGTCTAACCGTTGTGGGGATGAGTCTTTTACTTGAAGGATTATATGAGCCTCTTCACATGTGATGGTATTCAGGTGATACTAATTGGCATTACAAGGAGGCCTTCAGCAGCTGAGGACTGGTTTGGGTCAGAGATTTCCCCTAGGGTAAGCCTAGGATGAGAGTAGCAGAGATATGTAATAGTATAAGTGACTTGGTAAGTCGAGGCAGTTCTTGAGGAAAGTACAGAGAGATGTGGAAGGTAGTATGGGCCCATACTACTGAAAGCAGAGGATCCGTACTTGAATCGAGGAAGGACGAGGCGAGACCAGGAAACCTATAGCAATAGCTATCCCTCGAGATATATCTGTGTTTATGTAGTTTGATGTGATGTGTTTTCAGAATGGTGGTTTTACGCCCTAGACCAGTAGGCGGCAGTTCAGGTGCCGGTGAGGGATCAGGATCAGGCTCGGGGGCCGAGCACTTGGATGAGTAGAAGAGGGAGTTTGTCTCCTCAGAGATTACTTGTATCATACTTGAACAGACTCCTGTGATCTTTAGTTCGATCAAGGAGGGTATTTTGGAGCTGATGGATGAGAGGTAGATCACATTCTGGGCTGAGGTGGCGACCATGATGGGGTCGCGCACACTCACTTTCAGGGAGTTCAAAGCTTGTGGAGCTCCTGACTACCATGGTGCGCGAGATCCCATTGCGAGTACTAGATGGTTGGCAGATGTCGCCAACACATTCCGCACTAGCAGATGTCCCGAGGCAGACAAGGTCAAATTAGCATCCTGTCTTCTGAAGGACAGGGCACGCGATTGGTGGGAAGAGATTAGGCATTTCATCGGGGATAACGTAGCACTTGATGCAATGACGTGGGTTGATTTTACTACCAGGTTCAGAGCCGAGTTTGCACCAGTTATTAAGGTGGAATAGTTAGCCAGGGAGTTTCAGGATCTTACTCAGACTGTAGAGACGGTGGCGGAGATTACCGCGAAGTTCAGGGAGAGGGCTCTTCTTGTTCCTCAGTACACAGTTGATGAGGAAATGAAGAAGGCCCATTATCATGAGATGTTGCGGAGTGATATCCGCCAGTTTGTGAGCCGATCCAGCTGTAAAACGCTGGATGACATGATTGCTAGGGCGAGAGAGAGAGAGAGAGAGAGAGAGAGAGAGAGCGAGAGAGAGAGAGAGAGAGAGATTGATTTAGAGATGGAGAAGAAGAGGAAGCCAGAGGCGGCATTTGGTATTGGGAGTTCGGGCAAAAACCCAATCGGTGTGGCAAGTGTAGGAGATTGCACGATCGGGCGTGCAAGGAAGGTAGTACTGGTTGCTACAAGTACGGCCGAACAGGGCATATGAGTAGAGATTGTACAGCTACTACTACCACCACATCATCTGATTTGATTTACTTCCATTGTAATCAGAGGGGACATAAAAATTCCCAGTGTCTGAGTTTGACAGCCGTAGGGAAGGTGGTAGCACCTTCCCCTGCAACATTGAGGATTACAAACGGCCGTCAAGCCCAAAGTAAGGCGCCAGTGGCGAAGAGTAAAGCTTTTCGGATGACAGCAGAGGAGGCGCGAGTGACTCCTGATCTAGTGACGGTTATGTATCTTCCTTCCATCCCTTTATTTGTTATGAATTGTTTCTTATGATTATACGTTCTATATAGGTTCATTCTTAGTGAACGACATTTTAGCTACAGTCTTGTTTGATTCTGGGGCTACCCGATCATTTGTTTCGCTTGCGCTTAGCAAGAGGTTTAGCAGAGCTCTGGTGGAGCTGGATTGCCCAATTGAGGTTGAGATGGCTGATGACAGGACCGTCAGGGTCGCGAGAGTGCATAAGGGGTGTTCGCTTCGGTTATTTGATGAGCAGTTTTCGGTATACCTGGTTCTTATTCCTCTACGAGGGAACAAGGTTATAGTAGGTATGGATTGGCTGAGCCCCAATCAGGCAGTGATTGATTGTGAAAACTGCAGTTAGTGAGGGTTCTCACTCCAAGTGAGGGAGAGTTAGTGATTTAGGGCGAGAGGCCACAGCACGAACCGATTCTTTGCTCAGTAGCAAGAGCGAGGCGCTACTTTCATCTGGGTTGTGTGGGGTTCGTCGCCTATGTTTTAGATGCCCGGGAAAAGGGTAAAACGTCAGTCGAAGATGTTCCGGTAGTGCGAGACTACCCGGATGTATTCTCGAAGGATTTGCCTGGGATGCCTCCGAAGAGATCGGTTGAGTTCAGGATTGATTTGGTTCCTGGTGCGGCTCCGATAGCCAGGGCACCATATCGGTTGGCTCCTCTAGAGATGAAGGAGTTGTCTACGCAGCTGCAGGAGCTGCTAGACAAGGGTTTTATCAGGCCGAGCAGTTCACCTTGGGGAGCCCCGATCCTGTTTGTGAAGAAGAAAGATGGGTCGCACCGTATGTGCATAGACTACCGGGAGTTGAATAAGGTGACGATGAAGAATCGTTACCCGCTTCCGAGGATAGACGACCTATTTGATCAGCTTCAGGGAGCATCTCGGTTCTCAAAGATTGATTTGAGCTCCGGGTATCATAAGATGCGAGTCAGAGGTGAAGATGTGCAGAAGACTGCATTTAGGACCCGCTATGGTCATTATGAGTTTGTGGTGATGCCGTTTGGGCTCACCAATGCTCCAAATGAGGATCTCATAAACCGCGTATGTAGACCAATGTTAGATCGGTCTATGATAGTGTTTATCGACGACATCTTGGTGTATTCCAAGACTCAGGAGTAGCACGAGGAGCACCTAAAGGATGTGCTAGAGACTGTGACGAGGGAGAGGCTTTTCACGAAGTTCTCCAAGTGTGAGTTCTGGTGGCATGAAGTGCAGTTCCTTGGGCACCTCGTCAACCAGAAGGGTATTCTAGTAGATCCGGCCAAGATAGAGGCCGTGATGCAATGGGAGGTCCCAAGGTCTCCATCAGAGATTCGGAGCTTCCTAGGGTTGGCAGGGTACTACAAGAGATTCATTCAGGATTTCTTCAAGATATTTTCGCTCGCCCAACTGACTAGGAAGTCGGTAGTGTTTCGTTGGGGAACTGAGCAGTAGGCATCATTTGAGACCCTCAGATAGCGATTGTGTGAGGCACCGATTTTTACCCTGCCAGAGGGAGTGGATGACTTTGTATTCTATTGTGATGCTTCTATCACAGGAATGGGAGCAGTGTTGATGCAGAGAGGGCATGTGATAGCGTATGCCTTCAGATAGTTGAAGCCTCACGAGGCAAACTATCTGAAACACGGTCTAGATCTGGGGGCAGTGGTGTTTGCCCTCAAGATTTGGAGACATTACCTTTATGGGGTCCATTGTACCATTTACACGGATCACAAAAGTTTGAGGCACCTCATGGATCAGCCGAATTTGAACATGAGGCAGCGCAGATGGTTAGACATGGTAAAGGATTATGATTATGAGATCCTCTATCACCCAGGTAAGGCTAATGTGGTGGCCGACACCTTGAGCCGTAAGGCGGTAGCAGCCCCGATCAGAGATATTTGTTTGAGGATGACAGTGATTACTCCCTTGTTGGAGCATATTAGAGAGGCACAAGTTGAGGTCCTGAAGGAGGAGAGGCAGAAGTGTGAGGATTGTGGGCCGAGTGGCTTCCTTTGACTATGATAGTCGAGGATTGTTGACCCTTCATGGGAGAGTATGGGTACCATACTGGGGTGGCGTACGGCAGGTGTTGATGGATGAAGCTCATAAGTCTCGTTTCTCCATCCACCCAGGGGCAACGAAGATGTACAAAGATCTTCGACCTGATTATTGGTGGCCCTGCATGAAGCGGGACGTAGCTTGGTACGTGGAGAGATGCCTGACCTGTAGGAAGGTCAAGGCGGAGCACCAGAGGCCCCAAGGCAAGATGCAGCCATTAGACATTCCCGTGTGAAAATGAGAGGATATCACTATGGACTTCATTACTAAGCTCCCCAAGACCGCACGTGGAGTGGATTCGATTTGGGTCGTAGTGGATCGGCTAACCAAGAGCGTGCATTTCATACCGATCCTGGAGAGTATATCGGCTGAGAACCTAGCCGATATTTATGTGCGCGAGGTAGTGGTTTCATGACGAGATGGGGACTCGTCTTCATTTTAGCACCGCTTTCCACCCTTAGACGAACGAACAGAGTGAGAGGACGATTCAGACTCTCAAGGACATGATTTAGGCATGTGTCCTAGATTTCGGTGGCAATTGGGATACATATCTTCCACTAGCTGAATTTTTGTATAACAACAGTTACCACGCTAGCATTGACCGCCCTCCTTTCGAGATGCGCTACCGGAAGAAGTGTATGACCCCGATTTGTTGGGGCGAGGTCGGTCAGCGAGTCATCGGGAGCACTGAGGTGGTGCTCAAGACCACAGAGTTGATCTAGCAAGTCCGTAGTAGACTGCAGATTGCGCAGAGTCGGCAGAAGAGTTACGCCGACAGGAGGCGTTCGGACCTAGTGTTTCAGGTCAAAGATGTGGTCCTCCTGAAGGTATCACGCTGGAAGGGTGTCATCAGATTCCAGAAGCGGGGAAAGCTGGGCCCCAAATTCATTAGTCCATTTAGGGTTTTGGCCTGGGTGGGCCGGGTTTCTTACCGTTTGGATCTTCCAGCAGAGCTCAGCCAGATCCACAACACTTTTCATGTTTCTCAGTCGTGAAAGTGTTTGGTGGACGAGTTAGCAGTTGTACCATTGGAAGATATTCAGGTTGATAGTAGCCTGAATTACATCGAGAGACCCATTGCGATTTTGGATCAGAAGACGAAGGCCTTGAGGAACAATGTGGTTCAGCTAGTGAAGGTACAGTGGCAGCACCGAAAGCATTCAGAATGGACATGGGAGTCTGAGGAGGAAATGCGGGAGCGTTATCCGGAGTTGTTTTCAGATTCAATAGCAGCAGACTTCGAGGACGAAGTCTGATTCAAGTGGCGGTGAATTGTAACGCCCGTCTCTCGAGGTATTAACTATTTAAATTTTTCTTAAATTATTGTTGGGCTTAATATGGAAGGAAAAGAATATTGTTTTGGGTTTATGCATTTGGGCCAAGTATTGGGCAGCCCATAAAACGTGCACTAGGCATAGCCTAGACGTACACGGGGTGTAATGGACTATGAAGGAAGCGGGGATGCACACACTTACGCGCAGCGTACCACTAGGTACGCGCAGCTAAGTGAGCAGATAAGAAACCCTAATTTAACAGTTTAAGACCTATAAAAACCCCATGATAGCCTCCCTCGGGATTCTTACCAGCCTCCTCACCCCCAAAGAAACCCTAATACGTCCTGACCTTTTCTTTTGTGTGATTTTTCTCCTTGTGAGGGTTTTAGTGAGAAAGAAGTTGTGAAGAAGGAAAGCAAAGGTTGGAGAAGAAGCTTGAGCTCAGGGATCCGGTCTAGACTCACTCTTTGTCACCAAAAGAAGGTATAAAGTACTTAAATTTCTTCCTCATATGCTAGATCTAAAGTTATTGAAGTTTTGGACCTTTTTAGGTCCAAAGGTTGGACCTTGATCATGTAGTTTCGTTTTTGAGCTTCGGATTACCATCATTTGGGCTCAAAGCACCTCACTAGCAATAAAGTTTCGATCTTGGAGGTTTAGATGAGGCCATGCGAGAGATCTAGTCATTTCTTTGGAGTTAGGCTATTGCTTTTTGAAGTTTGAGTGTTTATGAGTTACCCAAGCAATCAAGTAAGCAACTTTATGGCTTAGGACAGAGAATAACACATGGATCTGAATTTGTAGCTTTTGAATCGAAGGATTAAGCACTTAATAAGAAGGTGGCTTAACTGGGATGTACGTTGGGCATACAAGGAGGTACGCACGGTGTACAAGCCAGCAGCCAGTACACCCAGCGTACCTTGGGGTACGCCCTGCGTATGTGATCAGTTTGGGCTTCAAGGTTTTGGGCTTCGGTGTGGGTTGTGCTTTTGACTTAGAATCTTTATGCCTTACGAGTCATCAGAAGTTAGTGAATGTGGGCCTTGTTTAGGTGTTGGGCCTAGAGTAAGGCCCAATAAATAGATTTGGGCCCAATGTAGAAATTGGGCGCCATTAGTGGGCCTTTAGTGGGCCATTGGAGGAATTAGAATGAATTAAGGGTTTGGGCCACGTTTGTGACCCACACCATACCAGGGGTAAAATGGTCATTTTACCCCGAGGTTTGTTGTCAGTATTTGATTTTGTATTTATGGGATTTGTAGCCGAGGAATTTCGGAGCGGCAGTCAGACAGTTTCAAATTTAGGATCTCAGCATCGAGCGTTACGAGGTGAGTTTTCCTTCCAGTAGGAACGGGTCTACGGCCACAATGCCGACCTGTTTAGTTAGTAGTAGTTCCGGACTACGGTCCGATGCAGTAGTTAGAGTGCTTGATGTCTTTGTGATTCAAGCCTATTTTGTGTTATGTGTTCCAGACTCTAGTCAGATGCAGTATGCAGTATATGTGTTCATGCTAATTGATATGTTTATGCTATGCTATGTTTAGTCAGTTTTCGGACATCGGTCTGATGCAGGGGACTAGGTCCCAGTCAGTTCCGGACTTCGGTCCGATGCAGTTTTCAGATTTTGGACTGATGCAGAGGGCAAGGCCCTGGTTAGTTCCGTACTTTGGTCCGATGCAGTTTCCAGACTTTGGTCCGATGCAGTAGTCATGTAACGACCCAATTTTTCACGCCAAAAAAAAATCATTTAAAATAAGTGGTTTGTAAAACATTTGTAGTAAAACATCATCCGATCATATCATTTCATAAAACATATCTCGTCTCTGAAACCCAAAACATGAAAATAATAATAATGTCAGAGTACAATCCCAGAACATCTCGTAATGCGGAAAACCCATGTGTGTGTGTATGATGTGCCGCTACCGCGCTAGCTCCTTCCCCTTCGCTGAAGAGGTACATGAAACCAAAACTGAAAACTGTAAGCACGAAGCTTACTGAGTTCCCCTATCGTACCACATACCATACAATCATATCACATACATACTGCCAGGCATTTCTGGGGAACCCAACCTACCCGGTACGGCCATTCTGGGGTGCCGACCTACCCGTACGACCATTCTAGGGTGTCGACCCACCCATGCGGCCATTCTGGGGTGTCTTCCTTCCTGTGTCAAGCCATTCTGGGGCGCTGAACTACCCATGTCGAGCCATTCTGGGGTGCTGACTACCCTTCGGTCCTAACAATCGAACCTCGGGGACTATTTCACCCCCTACTACTACTATCGCATATAACATAACATAAACATATTATCAGACATATCTGGGGTGCCTGAACTACCCTTCGGTCCTAACAACCGAACTCGGGGACTGGTCCCCTCCTACTACCTCTATCGCATATAACATAACAAGCCAGCATGCAAACATATCATCACATACTGTCAGACGTATCTGGGGTGTCTGACTACCCATCGGTCCTAACAACCGAACTCTACTACTATCACATACAACATATCATGCTAGCATATAACATATCAGGTAGTAGAAAACCTAGATGATATCACAAAAACAATCATCTATAATACGTCTCCTACTGGTGGGTCAGCATTGTGGCCTTAGACCCACCGCTACTGGAAGGTAACTCACCTCGTAGTAGCTGCTGAACTATTCGGGAATCCTCTGACTGCTGCTGCTACTGCTCCGGAAATCCTCCGGCTATAATTCCCACAAAACACTTAGTCAGAAACTGACATCTACTCTTAGGGTAAAATGACCATTTTACCCTTGACCAAGTCAAAGTCAAAGTCAACTTCTAGTTGACCTGACTCGCCGAGTTGGCTTGCCAACTCGCCAAGTCCCTATCCTTACATTAGACCTCAAACCCGTCTCTACTCGTTGAGTTAGGCGATGACTCGACGGGTTTTCCTTCTAAATAAACATCGACCGAATCCTCATCCGACTCGCCGAGTTGTATGAACAACTCGTCGAGTTCATCATCAATAGATACTCAGGTCCTGCCCTTGACTCGCCGAGTCCAAGACCAAATGCAAAATATTTAAAGATTTAATAAAAAGAACACGTACCAAGAACCAGGTGCTACAAATCTCCCCCACTTATTCTACACTTCGTCCTCGAAGTCTGCTGCTCAATCCTGAAACAGCTCGAGGTAATGCTCCATCATCTCGTCCACTGGCTCCCAAGTCCACTCCGACCCCTTCCGGTGCTGCGCCATTGCACCTTCACGAGTTCTACTCTTTTGTTCCTCAGATCCTTCAACTTCCGGTCAAGGATCACTACAGGCCGCTCAATGTAGTTCAGGCTTCCATCAACCTGAATGTCCTCCAAGTGTACCACTGCTGAGTCGTCCACCAGGCACTTTTGCAGCTGAGAAACATGGAAAGTGTTGTGTATCTGACTGAGTTCGGCAGGCAAATCTAGCCTATATGCCACCTTTCCCACCCGGGCTATAACTCTGAACGGTCCAATATACCTTGGGCCCAACTTGCCCTGCTTCCTGAATCGAATGACGCCTTTCCAAGGCGACACCTTCAGGAGAACCATATCTCCGACCTGGAACTCCAGGTCGGATCGACGCTTATCGGTATAACTTTTCTGCCGACTCTGAGCAGTATGAAGCCTGCTTCGGACCTGCTGAATCTTCTCTGTCGTCTTGAGCACTACTTCGGTGCTCCCCATGACCCTCTGGCCAACCTCGCCCCAACATATCGGGGTCATGCACCTCCTCCCATACAACATCTTGAAAGGAGGACGGTCGATGCTCGCATGATAGCTATTGTTATACGGGAACTCCGCCAATGGTAGGTAGGTATCCCAGCTACCTCCGAAGTCTAAAATATAAACCCGCAGCATCTCCTCCAGAGTCTGGATGGTCCGCTCACTCTAGCCATCCGTCTGCGGGTGAAAGGTGCTGCTGAAATGTAGACGAGTACCCAACTCGTCGTGGAATTTCTTCCAAAACCTGGATGTGAACCACACATCCCTATCTGAAATCACCGAAACTGGCACTCCGTGTCGGGCCACCACCTCTCTGATATAGATATCGGCCAATTTCTCGGCCGAGATGCTCTCCTGGATCGGGATAAAGTGGGCTCTCTTGGTCAATCGATCCACGATGACCCATATCGAATCTACTCCCCGCACGGTCCTGGGAAGCTTGGTGATAAAACCCATCGTAATATCCTCCCATTTCCACAACGGGATATCTAATGGTTGCATCTTGCCAAGAGGTCTCTAATGCTCGGCCTTGATCTTCCTGCAGGTTAAGCACCGATCCACGTACCATGCCAGATCCCGCTTCATGCAGGGCCACTAATAGTCCAGACGAAGATCCCTATACATCTTCATCGCCCCGTGATGAATGGAGAATCGGGATTTGTACGCCTCCTCCATCAAGATCCGGCGCACGCCTCCGAGGTATGACACCCACACCGTGCGGTGTAATGTCAATATTCCCCTGCTGTTATAGTCGAAGGAGGAAACCTGACCCACTATGCGCTCACTCTTCCGATGTTCCTCCTTCATGGCCTCCTGCTGGGCCTCCCGAATCCGCTCCAATAGCGGAGTCACCATTGTCATCCGCATGCAGATATCCCTGATCGGCGCCGCCTTGAGGCTAAGCGCATCGGCCACTACATTGGCCTTACCCGGGTGATAAAGGATCTTGCAATTGTAATCCTTTACCACATCCATCCACTGACGCTACCTCATGTTTAGATTCGGCTGATCCATGAGGTACCTCAAACTCTTATGGTCCGTGTAAATGGTACAGCGAACCCCATAGAGGTAATGACGCCAAATCTTGAGGGCGAACACAACAGCCCCCAGCTCCAAGTCATGTGTCGGACAATTCGCATCGTGAGGCTTTAGCTACTTCGATGCGTAGGCGATGACATGCCATCTCTGCATCAACACCGCGCCCAAACCTGAGATGGACCCATCGCAGTACACAACAAAATCCTCCATGCCCTCTGGCAGGGCTAAGATTGGCGCCTCGCACAATCTCTGTCTCAGTGTCTCGAACGTTGCCTGCTGCTCAAGCCCCCAACAAAAGAGCACGACCTTCCTTGTTAGCCTGGTCAGCGGTACGGCTGTCTTGGAGAAATCCTGGATGAATCTCCAATAATAGCCCGCTAATCCCAGGAAACTCCGAATCTCAGATGGAGACTTCGAACCTCCCATATCATCACAGCCTCCACCTTGGCTGGGTCTATCGAAATCCCGTTCTAGTTGACAAGGTGCCCAAGAAACTGCACCTCGTGCAACCAAAACTCACATTTGGAGAACTTGGCATACAAGCTCTCCCTCCTGAAAGTCTCCAGCACCTCCCGCAGTTGCTCCTCGTGCTCCTCCTGCGTCTTGGAATAAACCAAGATATTATCAATAAACACTATCACTGACTGGTCTAACATAGGTCTACACACGCGGTTCATGAGGTCCATGAACGCGGCAAGAGCATTGGTGAGCCCGAAGGGCATCACCACAAACTCGTAGTGGCCATAGCGCTACCGAAACCCAGTCTTCTGCACATCCTCCTCCCTGACCCTCATCTGATGATATCCTGAACGCAGATCAATCTTGGAGAACCAAGATGCTCCCTGCAGCTGGTCAAAGAGGTCATCAATCCTCGGGAGTGGGTAACGGTTCTTCACCGTTACCTTATTCAGCTCCCTATAGTCTATACACATACGATGCGACCCGTCCTTGTTCTTCACAAACAGAATCGGGGCTCCCCATGGCGAACTACTTGGCCTGATAAATCCCTTGTCTAGTAGCTCCTGCAGCTGCGTAGACAACTCCTGCATCTCGGGAGGAGCCAACCGATAGGGTGCCTTGGCTATCGGAGCCGCACCAGGGACTAGGTCGATCCTAAACTCCACCTGGCGCTCCGGAGGTATCCTAGGTAGATCCTCAGGGAATACGTCCGCGAACTCTCGCACTACAGGCACCTCACCCACCGTCGCTCTACCTGCCTCTCGGGTATCCATAACATATGCGACATAACCTGTGCAACCCTGCTGGAGGTAATGTCTAGCTCTCGCTGCCGAACATAGGGCTGGTCCTTGCTGTGGCTTCTCGCCCTGAACCACCAGCTCTCCCCTACTTGGGGTCCTGATCCGCACCAACTGTTGCGCGCAATCAATCACTGCCCCATTGGGGCTTAACCAATCCATACCGATAAGAACCTTGTTCCCCCGCAAAGGTATGAGAACCAGATCCACCAGGTAACGCTCCTCAAATATCCTCAGCACACAATCTTGGAACACCGTCGATGCTCGCACCAAACGGTCATCTGTAATCTCTACGTCTAGAGGACAATCCAACATGCCTGAAGACTCGGAAAATCTCTTGCTGAGCGCAAGAGAAACAAATGATCGGGTAGCACCCGAATCAAACAATACCTGAACTGGGATACCGTTCACATGGAACGATCCTAAACAAAGCACATACATAACATATCAAAATCACAGCAGCATGTCATAACAGCATAAATAAGAAGTCATACCTGTCACCACATCGGGTGCAGCGCGTGCCTCCTCGGTAGTCAACTGGAATGCCCGGCTCCTCACCACTAGAGCCTCTGCCTTGCTCTGTCGGCCATCAGTGATCCACAGGGTCGCTGGAGCTGGCACCTTCACTTGCACTGATGCTGCTATCAATTAGGGACAATTGGCCTTCTTTTGGCCCTTCTGGTTGCAGTGGAAACACAACAACTCAGACATCTGAATAACCAGTGCAGGGGCAGTACAATCCCTACTGAAATGCCCCGTCTTGCCACACTTTTAGCAGCGCGACGGTCCTAGTCTACATGGCTCCTCATGTGGCCTGCCGCATTTCCTGCAGCAGCCTGGTCCTGACTGGCCTTTCGGCCTACCATTCGATCCCTTGGGCTTCTTCCCCGAAGCCCAATCGACTGCCCCTCCTCTACTTTCCTCTTCCGGACATGCTCCAGATCAATCTCCCTCTCCCTCGCCCTGGAAATCATAGACTCCAGGGTAGGGCAAGCTGAAAAACTAACATGCTCCCGAATGTCAGCTCGCAGCATGTCGTGATAGCGGGTCCTCCTCATATCCTCATCTCCCGCATACTGGGGCACCAGCAATGTCCTCTCCCAGAACTTGGCAGTGATCTCCGCCACAGTCTCCGTCGTCTACCTCATGTCTAAAAACTCCGTGGCCAGCTACTGAAGCTCGACAGCCGGCGCAAACTCTACCCTGAACCTAGTCACAAAGTCCGACCAGGTCATAGCCTCAATAGCCAAGGCTCCCAATGAGTCACCGACGGACTCCGACCAATCTCAAACTCGATCTCGTAAACATCCCGCTGCATATCTCACCTTCGACCCCTCGGGGCAGAAGCTGGTCAGTTGTGCGGACTCAATGTCCGCAATCCATCGTCTGGCAGCAATGGGGCCCTTCGCCCCATCGAAATCCGGCGCACCACTGCCCCTGAAGTCCTTAAAGGACAGTGTGCGAGATCCTGTCTGGCCAGATGCCATGTCACTCCTGAACGCCCTGAGGTGGTCCTCCATCAGCTCAACTATCCCTTCCTTGATCGACCCGAAAATGATGGGGGTCGACTCAAGGATGCCTCTGGTGATCTCTGACGCGATGAACTCGCGTAGCCTCTCATCTGCTGGCTCGGAACCTGATCCTGAACCCGATCAATCTGACGTAGTACCACCATTCTGTAATACATACAGGCAACTATTAGTGATAATGATATCTTTAAAGGGATCACATCTATTACAAGTTCCCTGGTCTTGTCTTAGCCATCCTCAAGTCGGGTACGGATCCTCTGCTTTCAGTAGTACGGGCCCATACTACCTTCCACATCTATCCGTACCTTCCTCAAGGACTGCCTTGACTCCACCAAATCCCTTTTACCACTGCTGATCTCTGCTACTCTCATCCTAGGCTTACCCTAGGAAACCTATGACTCCACCCAAACCGGTCCTCAGCAGCTTAAGGTCTCTTTGTAATGCCAATTAGCCATTACCTGAATACAATCACATGCAACAAGGCTCGGATAATCCTTCGAGTAAGGGACTCATCCCTACAATGGTTAGGACTCAAACAAGAGCTACACAATAGGGTCAAATCCAACACTCAGAGATTATTCAACCCTGATCACATGTGACTTTAACGTATTCACCTAACAGTTAACTCTCATCACTCAAAGCCCACATAGCACAAAGCAAACATCATTCAGACAAAAAGGGAACAATCTCAAGCAACTCTATCCTCATAACAGGAACTGCACTAGCATACAATGCTAAGCTCATACTATCAAGCATAACCTTGAAAGGCTATCCTACTGCTGTCTACTCAAATCTAGCATGCAACTCTCATAAGTTGAAGCACATAAAGCAGGCACATAAGGCATCACTCCTAGATCCTTAGTCCTATTCTAGCATGTTGTTCTACTGAAACTGATAAACGTAACATAAACTTGTATGGGTACTTTGGGGAATACTTACTTGAGCTCGGCCGGTCGCACACGTCACACACTTTGTTCTTTTTCAAAAACTCTTTACTTAACTTTTAGAAAACATTTCCTTTTTCAAAATCTTTTAGTCCCTCGACTTCAGTTCAGACACCCCCGAGGGTGTGTCCGAATCCCTCAAACCAGGGCTCTGATACCAACTTGTAATGACCCAATTTTTCACGCCAAAAAAAATTCATTTAAAATAAGTGGTTTGTAAAACATTTGTAGTAAAACACCATCCGATCATATCATTTCATAAAACATATCTCGTGTCTGAAACCCAAAACATGAAAATGATAATAATGTCAGAGTACAATCCCAGAACATCTCGTAATGCGGAAAACCCATGTGTGTGTATGATGTGCCGCTACCGCGCCAGCTCCTTTGTCACACCCTGAAACCGATGGCGAAAACGTTCCGGGGCGGAGGACGTCATGTAAGTATCACAACCAATGTACATAGTAAGCATAGTAAACACGAAACATTACATTACATATGAATAATTACATTTGTTTAAAAGTAACATGATACATATTTATCTATACAAAAATTTGAACAAAAAGTAAGATGATTCTTCTAAAACGCTCCGTCTTCTCCAAAAGATTGCGGGTACCTGTCTAATGTAGACCTGAGAATACAAGCAATTTGAAAATCAGCATAAAGCTGGTGAGTTCATAAGTGTTTTGTTTTCTGAAATTGAACATGTTTCCTTTAGTTTTCTGAAAAAGTTGTTATCCAAGAAAATCCCATATTTTCTTATTAAGACAGTTTAAAACGTATAACTCTAGATTGAAAACCATGGGAATACCATCCTTTATCACAGTAGGTAGTCTTAATACATAAAACTATAGATTGAAAACCATGGGAATACCATCCCGTACTAGATCAACGATAGATATAACAATCCGTGAATAAAGTTATATTTTGATATTAATACGTATTGTGAGTCGGGTAACCATGCTAATATGACCACGAGGCCTCCTTGGCGTTCTTCAATCATCGGATGATATCCAAAATTTGTCACCCCAGGCGTGCCCGCCTAACTGTAGCTAGTAGTTTAGGTGTGGGATTGTCAGTCCCGAATAGATCTATTCACAAATTCCACGCTCTCCCTCCAGGAGACTCTGGTAACACTTCCGGGGAGGATTTACTGATAACCCGAAAGGTTTAATGAAGATACATCTCACAAGCTAGTATTAAATTATTCATGGTATACTCAGTAGTTATCAAACATCTTACAGTAAAACATTCTAATACAATGAAATTATCTGGCATGATATTCTAAAATAAACAAAGACAAACTGAATCAGACATGGTTTATCTATTAACCTTGCATGAAATCTGTGTCCGTAAAACAAGAACAAAAGATCCCAAATTATTCCCATAATAATTTGATTGGTTTGATTGTTTTCTTTACTGTAATTGAAATCCACGTGACTATATTCAATAAAACATCCCTTATATTCCGCATAATACATAAGGGGTAAAGATATCTAAAAGTTTTCAATATATTTATAGAATTTCATCAGTTTTAAGTTTCGAAAACATTTATATTTTGCTTATATTCCCCCCCCCCCCTAAAAACATTGAAATTACAGAAAAAGGCATAGGGGTATGAACTCACCAGTCAAGAAACTAGTTGGATTGAATGCTAAGCGTCAAATCGGGGCTTGATAACACGCGAGGTTCCTGTGTAATATGAAATGATACATAATTGTATCTAATTAGACTTTGAATCACTAATTAGATAGGAGTAAACACTTCTAGACGCGAAAACACTTCAATTCAAGTGTTTGGAGTGACTCGGGTAGCATCTATGGACGTGTATGGCTTGGATATGGAGTTTACTCTTCAAGAGTAAACTCCTTTAGGAGTTTATGGTCCAAATGACCAACTCCCCATGAGTTTACGGCTGTAAACTTATGGTGGGGGTGTTCTTGGTTGCTAAATGGCCTTATAAAACTTGCGGGTTGATGCTAGACTTGGTTTCAAGGTTTTTGAATGAGATTTGAACACCTTAAGGACCATTTGAGGAGTTTATGGCAGTAAATTATGAGTTTACGGCCATAAACTCTTATATGCCACGTTTTAATGTGTTTTAGTGGTCCTAGATCAATTACAATGCACGAGGGAAGGTTCTAGGGTTGATTCCATAGCTTAGGAAGTGATTGGGACATGAATTGACCTTGGAAAAGTAGTTTACGGTCTATGAAGATGTTCTTGGGAGTTTACTACCTTAAACACATGATTTTACAACCGTAAACTCATGTTTGTCCATGATTCATGGGTTTTAGTGGTTGTAGGTTAAGCATACAAAGTTCTAGGTCCAATTCCAAGCCATACAAGGTGTTAAAGGCACTTTAACACCCATTGGAGGAGTTTATGGTCTTAGGAGGTGTGTTTATAGTCCAAGAATGTTCTTGGGCTGTAAACTCAAGTTTTTCCCATTTGTGTATGTTTTGGTGCATTTCTTGAAGGATTATAAGGTTCTATGCACTCATGGAAGTTCATGGAGGCTTTTGGAGGTGTTTAAGGGCAATTTAACACCTTAAAAAGGTGTTTATGGTCCATGAATGAGAGTTTAAGGTCCAAGCATGTTCTTG
The DNA here is from genome assembly GCF_002870075.4 of Lactuca sativa. Lineage (NCBI taxonomy): Eukaryota > Viridiplantae > Streptophyta > Magnoliopsida > Asterales > Asteraceae > Lactuca > Lactuca sativa. The sequence goes on along the minus strand of NC_056624.2, from coordinate 129,752,375 downwards.
GGCCGTAAACTCATGTCCATACATCAAATAGTACAATTTTGGTGCTCTAAGTCCATTCCTTCAAGTTCAAAGGTCTTAACAAAGCACTAGAAGTGATTCGGAGGGGTTTTGGGGCTACAAAACCCTCTTTAGAGGTGTTCACGGTTTTGGGAGGGTTCCCAAACCATAAACACATGTTTATGGGTGTTTTGAGTAGTTTAAACACAAATTTGAATGATAAACAAGCTTAGAAACATGCTAGGATAGATTCCTTACCAAAATGAAGCTTGAAAGGGGGATTTTTGGCTCAATTTCGAGTTTTAGAGAGAGAGTAGTGAGAGAAAGTTATGAGGTGGGCAAAATTCTTCAAAATTTGTCCGCTCAACCTTTATATAGGGGTGGGGTTTGAGACCCGGTGGAATTCTACCCGATACTGACGTAAAACGGGGTTTTTGGTCGTACACGATTAAGTTACCGTAATTACGACTTAGATGAAACTAAATATTTTCCAAATGAAAATAGAAAATATTTTAATGTTTTAAAGTGTATCCCGACACTTCTAAAACCTAAATAGAAGTTGCAATAAATTAAATTAAAACAAAGCTAACGGAAAATTTTGGAACGTAACGGCTTTATTAACGAAAACGGGTTACAGTGACGGAATAAATCACGGGTTGTCACATTATCCCCCCGTTAGAGAAAATTTCGTCCCGAAATTTAAAAAAAAATTAAGATACAAATCATGGAATGGAAAAGAGATGCGGATATTTCTGTTTCATCGAGTCTTCACGCTCCCAAGTGAACTCAGGTCCCCGCTTGGCATTCCAGCGAACCTTCACTATCGGGATGCGACTTTGTTTCGTACGCTTGATCTCTCGATCCATGATTTCGACGAATTCTTCCACAAAGTTCAAGTTCTCATTGATCTTGATCTCATCAAGGGGAATCACGAGGGTTTCATCGGATAGACACTTTTTAAGATTTGAGACGTGGAAGACAGGATGGATGTTACTAAGTTCTTGGGGTAATCGAAGTTTATAGGCTACAGGACCGATCCTGGCTAGGATCCCAAAAGGTCCGATATACCTCGGGTTAAGTTTCCCACGCTTTCCAAAGCGTATCATGCCTTTCCAAGGCGAGACCTTTAACAAGACGCGATCTCCAACCTGGAATTCTAATGGTTTCCGTCGTTTATCAGCGTAACTCTTTTGTCGATCTCGTGAAGCTTTCAGTCATTCTCGGATTTGGATGATCTTCTCGGTGGTTTCGTGAATGATTTCAGGACCAGTGAGAGCACTGTCGGGGAATCAACTCTTAGCTAGCTGCGTGTCCCCTGTCTCGGCCCAGCACAGAGGGGATCTACACTTGCGACCGTAGAGAGCTTTGAATGGGGCAGCCTTGATACTGGTGTGGTAGTTGTTATTATATGAGAACTCGATCAAAGGAAAATGTGTGTCCCACAACTTTCTGAAATCAATGACACAAGCTCTAAGCATGTCTTCCAGGGTTTTGATAGTTCTCTCACTCTGTCCGTCTGTCTGAGGATGATAGGCCATGCTCATGTCTATTTTAGTTCCAAGAGCCTGCTGAAGAGACTGCCAAAATCAGGAGGTAAACCTGCTATCTCTATCGGAGATAATGGACACAGGTACACCATGCAGTCGAACTATTTCTTGGATGTAGATACGTGCAAGTCTTTCCATCTTGAACGACTCTTTAATCGGCAGGAAGTGAGCGGACTTTGTTAGACGATCGACAATTACCCAAATGGTATCGTACCCACTCGGACATTTGGGTAACTTGGTGATGAAATCCATGGTAATCATCTCCCATTTCCACTCAGGTATCTCGGGTTGCTGGAGCAGACCCTAGGGTTTCTGGTACTCGACTTTTACCTTGGCGCAAGTCAGGCACTTGCCCACGAAGATTGCTATCTCGGCTTTCATGTTCGGCCACCAGTATTGTTTCTTGAGATCCAAGTACATCTTGTCCGAACCTAAGTGAACAAAGTATTTAGTCTTGTGAGCTTCGGTCATGACGACGTCTCTGAAACCTTCGAACTTTAGGGTCCAGATTCTATCCATGAAACAGTAGACTCCATCACCTCTGATTTCAAGTTTCTTCTCCATTCCTCTCAATGTTTCGTTCGACATGTTTTCTGGTTTTAGAGCTTCCAACTGGGCTTCTCGGATCTGTGCAAATAAGTGAGAATGGATAGGTATCGTTAATGTCTTCGCCTTGTGGCTTGAGCTCTCCTTTCGGCTCAAGGCATCTGCTACCACATTGGCCTTAGCGGGATGGTAGCGGATTTCGCACTCATAATCACTGAGTAGTTCTACCCATCGCCGCTGCATCATGTTTAAGTCTTTCTGATTGAAGATGTGCTGCAGGCTTTTATGGTCAGTGAAGATCGTGCACTTAGTTTCGTAGAGATAATGTCTCCAAATCTTCAATGCGAAGACCACTGCTCCTAACTCCAAGTCATGAGTCGTATAGTTGACTTCGTGTGCCTCTAGCTGTCTCGAGGCATAAGTAATAAATTTTCCTCTCTGCATAAGCACACAACCTAATCCCTGATTGGATGCATTGCAATAAAGCACGAAGTCTTCTATCTCTTCGGGTAGGGACAGGATAGGTGCGCTGCACAAGGCTTGCTTTAACGTTTGGAACGCAGTTTCTTGCTTTTCGCTCAAACAAAAGGGTACGCCTTTCTGTGTTAGAGTGGTTAGGGGTTTGGCAATTTTGGAAAAATTCTGGATGAACCTGCGATAGTAGCCAGCGAGACCCAAGAATTGACGGATTTCTGTGGGTGTCTTCGGTGCTGACCAATTCTCTATCGCCTTGATCTTGGACGGGTCCACGTGTATACCCTCCTCGCTTACCACGTGACCAGGGAAAGCTACCTTCCGAATCCAGAACTCGCACTTAGAGAACTTCGTGTATAGTTTCTCCATCCTAAGTGTTTCCAACACTAACCACAAGTGTTGCTTGTGATCTTCTTTGCTTCTGGAGTAGACAAGTATGTCATCAATGAACACAATGACGAACTTGTCCAGAAAAGGGCGACACACCCGGTTCATTAGGTCCATGAACACTATCGGTGAATTGTTTAGACCGAAGGGCATTACTACGAACTCGTAGTGTCCATACAGAGTCCTGAAAGTTGTTTTGGAAACATCACTCTCATGAACTCGTAGCTGATGGTACCCTGATCTGAGATCTATCTTCGAGAAGTAACTGGCTCCCTGAAGTTGATCGAAGAGGTCGTCTATACGAGGAAGGGGATATCGGTTTTTGATGGTTAACTTGTTCAGATCACGGTAGTCGATACACATTCGGAAGGATCCATCTTTCTTCTTTACAAACAATACCGGAGCTCCCCAGGGTGAGGAACTCGGTCTGATGAACCCTTTGTCGAGTAGCTCATTAAGCTGACTGGATAACTCCTTCATTTCTGCTGGAGCTAAGCGATATGGAGATTTAGCTACAAGATTGGCTCCAGGAATTAAGTTGATGCGAAACTCGACTTGACGTTCAGGAGGAATTCCCAGGAGCTCTTTGGGAAAGACATCGGGAAAGTTGCGGACTTCGGGGATGCTCTCGAGGTCTTTAACTTTTTGGTTCTCGTTAATGACATGGGATAGGAATGCTTGGCGCTCCTTCCGCAAAAGCTTTTGAGCTTTGATGCAGGAAATGATACGAAGATTGGAGCTGAGTTTATCACCATAGATCATGAGGGTCTGGCCAGAGGGGAGGTTGAGATGGATGGCTTTTTCATAATATAGGATATCATCATGATTGGGACTCAACCAATCCATGCCAATAATAACATCAAAGCTCTTAAAGGAAATTGGCATTAGGTCGATGGGGAAGGAACGATCGTTTAGCGTAAGGGTACAGCCCATTAATATGTCGATAACGCTTTCTTTCTCGCCGTTAGCCATCTCAACGGTAAATATTTCGGTTAATGGTTGGGGATTATGTTCAAGAATGCGTTTGAATGAATGGCTAACAAAACTACGTTCAGCACCAGAATCGAAAAGGATACTAGCATAAGAGTTGTCGAGAAGGAACGTACCCGAGACAACAGTGGGGTCGGCGACAGCCTCCTCTCGTCCCATTGCTAAGACTCTCCCCGTATTTCCAGTTGATGTTGTCTTGGGGCAATTTCTCTTGAAATGCCCTACTTCCCCACATCTGAAGCAGGCCTGACCGACACCCGCTCCGGAAGATTGCTCTGTTGATTGGGTTGGTTTCCTGCAGTTTCGAGCAAGGTGCCCCTTCTTGCCACAGTTGTTGCAGAGTCTTTCACGACAGGGCCTGGGAGTACGATGATGATAGCTGCACTTGCTACACCATGGAAGAGTACCGGTATATCCGCTGGTAGGAGTCTGAGCAGTGGATCCGACGGCAGAAACAACAGCAGGGGCAATAGCAGCGTGGACTGCTATCGTTTGTTGTTTCTTAGAGGATCCTTGTGAACTTTGGGCCTTCCGTTTGTTCCAGAATTTCTTTTTACTACCACCACTACTTTTAATCGGCTTGGAAGTGGTGACCTTCTTGTCAGGATCGTCTTCATGATCAATCAGGGTTTGTGCCAGACATTAAGCGTTGTCAAACGTGTCTGGCTTTGCGGCCAAAACATTCCCTTTGGTTGGCTGGGTCAGCCCCTAGATAAATCTTTCGATCTTTTTACTTTCCGGGGTAACCATTCCCGAACAGAGAAGCGCCAAGTCTTCGAATCTGGAGGTGTAAGCGGTGATGTCGGAACCCTTCATCTTTAGATTCCAAAGTTCATGTTCCAATTTCTGCAACTCACCCCGCGGGCAGTACTCGGCAAGCAGAAGATCCTTCATGGCTTCCCAACCTATGGCATTGGCTACAGGTAGGGTTAGGGATTTGACTCAGCCGTTCCACCAAGTCAAGGCTTTATCGGTGAAGGTCCAGGCGGCAAATTCACCTTATCCGATTCAGATCAGGCACAGATCTCAAAAATAGATTCGATTTTCTCGAACCATCGGGTTAAGGAAATGACACCTCCAGTGCCATCGAAATATGTGGGCTTCGCGTTCATAAAATCTTTATAGGAACACTCCTTTCTGTGTCCCTGGATGCCTTCTTGGTTTTGAGGTTGGGTACCACCTCCTGGACCACCGGAGCCACCGGGATTCATTTGAGACATGGCGGCTGCTACTGCGGCAGTAACAGCTGCTTGGAACATTACAGGATCAAATTGAGGAGGAGGTGGTGGTGGCGGAGGGTTGTTATTCTTCGAGCTGGGTCTCTTTCTTTGAGGCATCTTGATCTATAATAGCCAGGAAAGAGAGGATCATAAGTCCTCTGAATTGAATCAAGAGATATGGAACAAGAAATATCTCTTTATGACAGATATAAAGTTCTAGTAAGCGATAAAACAGGAAAGAGTTATCAAAGTAGATAAATTATTGCTAAAGGAGGAAGGAGTAGCATCACTCTAAATGAATTTCTACAAAGTACTCGGTTCTAACTAAGATACTCCCATAGTATCTTATGTTTTGCTGAATCGATGAATCATTGTTTGGATCTTAGGTAAGTTTTAGGCATGCTGCACACCACAGTCACTCCCAAGAACATGTTGGCCATGTCTCAAATGAATATAGTTGATCAGGCTATATTGATCCTAGACACGACTACATAACTGCTCAGGTTTAACCGAAGCACACAACACCCATTTACTTATGTTTTATTCTACTCATAGATACGGATTCCGGCGGTTAGGTATACTTGTATAATTTTGAAAATACTTATATTTTAAAAGTATACTTTTAGTTTAGAGCACCTAGGCCCCTTAGTGTTTATAGTCTTATACCATGTAGGGTTTGGTATACTAGTTCACTATAAACAAGGGCTCTGATACCCACCTGTCACACCCCGAATCCGATGGCGGAAACGTTCCGGGGCGGAGGACGTCATGTAAGTATCACAACCAATGTACATAGTAAGCATAGTAAACACGAAACATTACATTATATATGAATAATTACATTTGTTTAAAAGTAAAGTGATACAAATTTATATATACAAAAATTTGAACAAAAGTAAGACCAGTCTTCTAAAACGCTTTGTCTTCTCCAAAAGATTGCAGGTACCTGTCTAATGTAGACCTGAGAATACAAGCAGTTTGAAATTCAACATAAAGCTGGTGAGTTCATAAGTGTTTTGTTTTCTGAAATTGAACATGTTTCCTTTAGTTTTTTGAAAAAGTTGTTATCCAAGAAAATCCCATATTTTCTTATTAAGACAGTTTAATACGTATAACTCTAGATTGAAAACCATGGGAATACCATCCCGTATCACAGTAGGTAGTCTTAATACATAAAACTATAGATTGAAAACCATGGGAATACCATCCCGTATCACAGTAGGTAGTCTTAATACATAAAACTATAGATTGAAAACCATGGGAATACCATCCTGTACTAGATCAAATATAGATATAACAATCTGTGAATAAACTTATATTTTGATATTAATACGTATTGTGAGTCGGGTAACCATGCTAATATGACCACGAGGCCTCCTTGACATTCTTCAGGCGTCGCACGATATCCAGAATTTGTCACCCCAGGCGTGCCCGCCTAACTATAGCTAGCAGTTTAGGTGTGGGATTGTCAGTCCCGGATAGATCTATTCACAAATTCCACGCTCTCCCTCCAGGAGACTCTGGTTACACTTCCGGGGCGGATTTACTGATAACCCGAAAGGTTTAATGAAGATACATCTCAAAAGCTAGTGTTAAATTATTCACGGTATACTCGGTAGTTATCAAACATCTTACAGTAAAACATTCTAATACAATGAAATTATCTGGCATGATATTCTAAAATAAATAGAGATAAACTGAATCAGACATAGTTTATCTATTAACCATCCAAGAACGGACTCGCCGAGTTGGTCACAACCACTCACTGAATCTTCGCTTTCTGATGTACAACACTTGATCAAAATGTAGATCTATGCTTCTATAATCGATCTAGCACATAAAGTTACAACCTTTACGTGCTTGCATGGGACTTTAAGCTCAAAAGGTACTAAAACAAGCTCTCAGAATGCATGGGGCCTTCCTTTGAGTGCAAAAGCCACTCCTTTCTGCCTTTTAACCCCTCAAAGGACCTAGATCCGAAACATCAACCTCAAACCATGCTTGCAATGATGGTTGGTGACCAAAATGGCTTAGAAAAGCCCTAAAACTCCACAAAATGGGATCTATCAAAAGAGCAAGCAACGTATAGACTTTATACCTTCTGAAGTCCGCAAATGATGCTCAAAACCGAATCCTTCTAGCCTCCTCCTGATCCTTCAAGCTTTTCCTTCCTTCCTTGGATCACAAAAGCACCAAAATCACTCCAAAGGCCTTGGATTGCTTCAAAAACGGCTAGGGTTTCCTATGGGGGTCTTCTGGGAGCAAATTGGACTAAGGAGGCCGAGTTAAGGTGTTTAAATAGGGTGCAAACCCTCGGATTAGGGTTTTTGCCCAAATAGGGTCTACTCGCCGAGTCCGGGACTCGACTCGCCGAGTCCACAACTTAAACTCTACACCTCATCCCGCTTCTACTCGGCGAGTTGGTCCTTCAACTCGCCGAGTCCAAGACCAAATGCAAAATATTTAAAGATTTAATAAAAATAACACGTACCAAGAACTAGGTGCTACAGGGCAAGCCCCAATAGTTGTTTATATGTTATTGTATGGTATGTGGTAGTTTGGGGGAGCTCACTAAGTTTCGTGCTTATAGTTTCAGTTTGTGGATTCAGGTATATCCGCTAGCAAAGGGAAGAGCTCGGGTTGATGGCATCGCATACACCACCGCTTCAGTTTTATCCTGGGAGTTTTATCCAGATGTTTTGATATGATTGATACAATATTTGTTTTGACAGAGTTACTATGGCTTTTAAGTTACTTATTCCATGGTTCTTATTATGTATGACATTCGATGATGTGATTTTTAGTAATATTAAAGCAAAAAAATTTTGGTCGTCTTTTGAGTCGTTACAGCATTAGTGGAAATGGAAATCATACTTCACTTTCTCGACCTCCTCTAATTATTCTCCCTAACCCACAAGTTCAAAGACTTTAAAACTTCAAGATCACTCAAGCCCTATTGGATAGCAAACACAAGGATGGAAAGTCTGTGTGTGCACGTCTTGAATATAAAGTCACACATTCACAGGCTGAGAGTGTTGGATGTTGTGTTCCCAAGGAAGTTAGTTATTGACTGGGTTCTTCAGTCACTTCCCAGTCATATAGTGAGTTTGTTAAAGACTACTACGTGAAAAATCATGACATGACCCTTATTGATCTTACTTAATTATTTGCTAATTGCTGCTGAATCAGCAATGATTTGGCGCAATGGTCAAGCAAATTTGACTGGAAGATCTACCTCTCAAGCTGACATGGCCAATGACATGGATATCCCATAAATGATTCCATCTCCTTAAGGAAAGGAATTCGCCATGATCAAAAGTTTTGATCATAAGGGAAAGGCTAAATCTAATATTGTTCCAGATGCCATTCCTAATGAGTCAGTTTGTTTCTCTTGCCAAGGAAAGGGACATTGAAATCGAAGTTGCCCTGACTACCTGAGAACTTTAGTCAGATTGTATGGCTCTACTTCAGGTAAGTCCACTATCTAACTCTATTAAGTTCCTAATTTTTGACTCCTAATACATGATATGACAAGGTTGCTGTCACACCCCAAAACCGGAACGGCGGAAACGTTCTGGGGTGGATGACATCATGTCAAGTATCACAACACATGCATTATAATAATCAAAGTACAACAAAACATTGCATTAATAGTAATAGTTTTACATGGTTACATTACAATACATCAAAGTAATACAAGTAAATATAAATAAGTACGGCATGGTACTAAGCTATCTTCATCAACAGCTCCGAGGATGTATCTGTCTAATGCTAACCTGAGAATACAAGTTATTTGAAAAGCGAGTATCAGCATTTTTACAAATGCTGGTGAGTTCATAAGCATTTAGTGACTTTTTATTCAAATAACTTTATAATGTAGTAGTTTAAGAATTTACAGGGTATTAGAGTTCTTTCCAGAAAATCCTATATTTTCTTTAAATAAAGCAGTCTTCTACCAAGACTGGACGGCGTTAGTGTGGTAAAAAGTAGTTTTCCCTTAATCACTATCATTATCAAATTACTGAATTTGATTATTAGAGAAAGCAAGAGAAGTCAGGGAAAATAACACATGCCTTAGCAGTGAGGACTGCTGACTAAGGCAAAGGAATCATAGACTCTAGGAGAGTATCGAACGAACGACACGCCTGGTTCCGTCTAACAAATGGAGACACAGACCCCAGAAGGTACCAAATGAAAAGTACAGCTGGTAAGGTCTAAAACAGTGAATACAGACCGCAGACAGTATCAAATGAAAGATACATCTTGCAAGGTCAAACAGAGAATACAGACCGCAGATAGTATCAAATGAAAGATACATCTCGAAAGGTCAAAACAGTGAATACAGACCGCAGACAGTATCAAATGAAAGATACATCTTGCAAGGTCAAACAGAGAATACAGACCGCAGACAGTATCCAATGAAAGATACATCTCGCAAGGTCAAAACAGTGAATACAGACCACAAACAGTATCAAATGAAAGATACAACTTGCAAGGTCTAAAACAGAGAATACAGACAGCAGACAGTATCAAAGGAAAGATACATCTCGCAAGGTCAAAACAGTGTGACTCTGAAAATGAGTTTCCTAGCAAACAGTGTAAATTGCTGGTGAAATACCATTACCTTAAGACCATGAATTATAAGGTAACCCAGGATACTCGTAACCATACTAACCGACACCAGAGTACCAGACACCCTACAAGTGTCTAGAGAATGTGACATTTTTCACCCCTTGGCTTGGTAAGCCGTGGACTGTAGCTAGCAGTCAGGGTGCGGGGGTGTCAATCCCGTATAGATCTATACACACAATGTCCGCTCTCCCTACAGGAGACTCTGGTTACCAACTAGACGACGGAGAAGGCCGTGTCCTGAATATGCATCCCAAATAGTGGGTAGAGACTTCCAAATAGTGGGTTTCTAATGTAAGTGTTGAACTAGAGGTAGAGACTCATAACTGAACTGACTGAAGTAAACCCATATGTCTATGCTTGTGTACATAATATATAACTAATGAATCAACGACCTTCGGATGGACATCCGATCCCACCAGACCACATCTCAACGAAGAAAATGAAATAGGGCGGACAAGCCTTCCTAAGTCCTTCAATTATTACTTATATGCATCTAGACAAGCACAGACATACATCTAACTACACTTGAGTGTGTAACAAGTGGATTCATATCGTGAAGTATAAGTGTATAGTGTGGAATAACCGAATCGTGAAGTATAAGCGTGCCAAAAGTAAGTGTATCACGAAGTAGAAGCGACAACAAGTGGAGTAGGAGCGTATCACTAAGTAAGAGTGTGAAAAAGTATAAGCGTCCAACAGGTATAAGTGTATCACGAAGTGGAAACGTTATCAAGTATAAGTGTACCACGAAGTAGAAGCGACAACTGGTGAAGTAAGAGCGTCTATCAAGTATAAGTGACTACCAGTATAAGTGAAATAGAGGCAATAACAGGTATAAGCGCTTCAAGAAGTGAAAGCGCTACCAAGTAGGAGTATAAAATAAGTGAAGGCGAAGCAGTAGTAACTAACAAGTAAAAGTATAAGACGTGAAAGGGAAACTTTGATGAAAACCTTGGAAAAACCTTTATACTTAGGAAAATCAAATTTTTGGTATTCTTTGGTAAAATAAGTTTCAAAACTTGTATAAGTCTTTGGAACCTTTATAAACCAGTTTGAAGTTATTTTAGATACAACAGTATAAGTCAGAGTTTTGAAACAATTGAAAACCATTATAGTATCCTACTCGGTAAAACAGTGTACAGTATGGTAAAATCTTGTGCATGCGGGTTATCAATCACATATGATTGACATGATAACTGGCATGTTTAACTTGTATTCCCCCCTATAAAACATGTAAAAACATTTAAAAGGTTCATTCAGGGGTATGAACTCACCTAGCATAAGTGGATCTGACAAAGGCACCGATTGGGTGCTCGGTGTCAAGTAAAGACTTGGACACACTTAGTGACCTATTTAACATATGATAACATATGTTCACATACAATTAGCATATTATATACCAGTTAAACAAGTATATACACTCTAAGGAGCGGAAAACACTTTGGTTAAGTGTTTGGGGTGTCCCGGGTAACATCTAAGGGCTCAAATGGCTTAGGAATGGAGTTTACTCTCCAAGAGTAAACTCTACACTTAGAGTTTACGGCCCTGGGACAACTCCCATGAGTTTACGGCCGTAAACTCATGGTGAGGGGTTCTAGGGTGTTTTAGGGGTTCAATCTTGTTTGTGGAATTATTCTAGGTCCAAATCTAAATGGTATGAATGAGTTTAAGGTCTTTAGGGGCTCCATTGTGGAGTTTACGGCCCATGAACCAACCCTAAAGGAGTTCACGGCCGTGAACTCTTATTCTTTGAGTTTAATGAAGTTTCAAGCCCCTAATACACTCCTAGTAATTTATAATGAAGTGTGAGACCATTTAGGGGAATAAAAACCAACATTTTGGCATGTTTGAAGGTGTTTACGGCCTTGACAAATGTCTGGGCCGTAAACTCCTTTTACCCCTTCATTTCATTGTGTTTTATTGATCTAAACCCAAAATAGAAAGTCCCTAAATTATGTATTAAGCCTAAGGGTGGTTTGGGAGTGTGTTTGGGGCATTTTTACAAGGTTTAGAGGTGTTTACAGCCTAAGCATGTGCTTGGGCCGTAAGCTCTCTTTTATGCCCTAAATTGATTGTTTTAAATGAGCAAACACTCCTAGGCTAATTCCTCTATTTATTTCCAAGCTTTTAGGGGCAAGTTTGGGTCTTTTTGGCCTCAAATAAGGGGTTTACGGCCTAAGGAGGATCTTAGGCCGTAAACTCCATTCTAACAGCTTCCAAATCGTAAGTCCACTTATACTAGCTTGTTCTAAACATTATGATTCGTGTTTATAGCTTAAAAATGGTCTTTTTGGCCTCAAATAAGGGGTTTACGGCCTAAGGAGGATCTTAGGTCGTAAACTCCATTCTAACAGCTTCTAAGTCCGATTTTTAAGCTATAAACACAAATCATAATGTTTAGAACAAGCTAGTATAAGCGGACTTACGATTTGGAAGCGTTTGGTTGCGGATTTGGCTCGAAAACGGGTCTAGTGAGAGAGTATAGAGAGAGAGGGTGGAAAAGTCTCAAATGGGGTTTACTCCCCCTTATATATGGATGGGAGTTGGAGCTCAGTGATATTCTACCCGATACTGTCGTTTAACGAGGCTTTTGGTCGCACCCGATTTAGTGGTCGTAATAATAAAAACTAACTTTTCCATTTAAATGGAAATGTGTATCACGGGTTTTTATTTATTTTATCACGACTTAACGGCATAAAGATATAAATAAATGAAACATTTAGTTATTTGACGACCTCATATTAACGGAACTTTTATACAGTGGAATATTCCGTTAACGGTAACGGGATAATGTAACGGAATAACTTTGGGTTGTCACAGTTGCATTTTGATTTTTGTAGGATTATGCAAAATGAAGGACACTTAAAGGTATAGTATGTTGAATCTGGTCGCGAAGATGGATTTCAGTCGCATGGTTCAATGACCAGATTTTTGAGTTGCTGCTTAAGAGTTCTGATAGATTGCTTAGAAATTTGTAATAACATAGTTTTCATTTGTAATTGCATTATATTTCCTTGCAATGGCATTTGTGAAAATTGATGTTTGTATGTTTCTATGTTAGCAATATGAATTTGATTCATTCCTTTGTGGTAGTGTCGAGAATGTACCAAATAAGAAAACACTCTCATAACCCAAGCTTCAGTTGGATAGAAAATTAGAATCGTGCAACTTGTAATGTGTGATGAATGAGAACCTTTGTCTTTGGGAAATTAAGACTAATTCCTTGATCACATACATATGTGAGTCAAGTAAAGGACTAAGGGATCGAGTACACATTCTTGTACACTAATCAAGGTTCACCACAAAGAATGATAAGTCTATTTGCCATGATTTACTAAAGTTTAGTAAATATGGTTATACTTACAAGTTCAAGTATAATTTTGAATATTGGAAAAGTTTTAATGTATCGTAGAACGAATAAGAAGAATCAAATTAGGTAGAAAGATAAAAGTTTCTCCAATCTGAAAAGATGGGATAGTACTTTAGTATCGTGTTTTATGATTAGCTTAATGATTATGTAAACCATATCACAATTGATCCTCTAAGGTCATATTAGTGCATTTCTATGACTAAGAAGAGGAATCGTGAATTGTTGGAATGGATAAATAAAAAAGGTGAATCATACTTTGTTCCAAATCAAGGCTTAGAGTCATACTCCAAGATTGAGGCTTGAGTGACATAATCTTAATAAAGGTTTATAACATGTATCAAATGTAGAGTAAAATGTTTTCTACTCTTCTACATTTGAAATTGGTAAGTTGTGATGTTTTGGATAAAACAAAGACCAACTAAGGCTAATTGTGTGAAGTGTTAGTCTTGATTAGAATCCGCACCAAATCTTGAATATTTGTTTGTCAAGGAATGGTTCTTGACAAGAGAGTCTTATATGTCAAGAGTTCAGAGTGAGTCTTAAAGATCTTGACAAGTTTCAAGAACTAATCAAAAATAAACCTATTTTTAATCGCTAGCACATGACTTGAGGTTGTAACCTATCGTGTTGACATATTCTTGTTTCGGTGCCCATTCCAGTTAAAGTTGAATATTCATGTGAGTTCTATGAGTTCCTAATTGTTTGCATAATAAACTGGAAGCAATGGTAGGCCCTTGTGCTGCCAAGTGGCAAGAAATTAAGATTGAACAAGTTCAGTCCATATGGGTTTGGATTTGTCACTAACCATGTCTTGTGATTATGGTTATGACAAATTCACATGGATAGGAACACATATATGATAAAATATAACTTTCACAAGGTTTCTCTCTAATTCATGAAAATGACTTTGAGGAAACGCTTTCACTAAGTAGATTTTAAGGAGATAAAATTGTGATGTTTGCATTCTCCAATTCAATTATGATTACGGTATTGATGGGTTTTGAGCATTCTAACACTCCTATGGTGTACATGCAACCCTAGAAACCTTCGATCTATGTTTTCTCTATTATACATGAAAACTTTCATTTTCCAAGGTTTTCATACAAACTAGCATATCATGGGGTATATGTAATATAAAAACTAGTAGAATGACATACCTTTCTTGTAGCTTGGATTCCTTAAGACCTTGTGAGCCTAACACCCCAAATATGATGCCTCAAATGCTTCACACAACACCACCAACAATTGGAATAACTTGAGAGAAGATTATATGCACCAAAAATCGGCTAGCCCTCAGTAGAATCACTTAAGTGTCGATTTGCTAACATGAGGCTTCTTTGAATAGTGTGCATATTAGGGTTACGCCATGTAACTCATGTCTTTCCACATTCCTCATGATCCATGGGTTTTAACCTCCATGGAGTATCCATGGGTAACCACATGGGTTTAGCCCAACATGAAGAACTATGGATCATAAGCCCACTATATAAGAATGAATGATTTACCAAATTAATCCCCATTTATTTAATTAATATCTTTTGATCAGAAAATTAATTCCAAACTAAATCTTGATCAATACTAATTAAATAATCCATATTAATATATTAGAACATATAATATATTAATAAATCATAAATATCCACTTCTCACAAAAGTCTATCCAAATTGTTCCGATGTCATGCAACCCAAATGGACCATGCCAAATCGGGTCAAGTACATACCAAATATAGTTATGGACTTAGACACCTTATCAAACAGCATCCCACTTGGATAAGTCTAACAAATATAGCTGCAATTACGACTTCAGGATCCGACCAGCAATCGTAGCTCTTTCAAAGTCTCGCGGAACTAAGTTATGCCTTTTAGATAAGTGATCATATAATCCTCTGTTCAAGATATCAGTCGGAAAAATACACGGAACAACATCGTACTTATTGTCCAGCAGTTTGTTTCCCGATTTTTGATTAGTTTGACATAGAACTTAATCGAACACATCAATTCAATTCTGACTGGGCCTGGCACATAAGCCAAAAAAAATTATCAAGGGGCCCAAGATATCGCTTTTAATCCTACAAGGAGTAAAAGGAACAGATAAACTTTGACTCATATGCTTGTACTAACTAATCATCAAATTGTACACAACAGCACGTTTTATAACATCAAGTTACTGATGCGTTTTCGTACTATCAATGTACAACCAACTCATAGTCAACAACTCATATCTCTTGGTTTGAAGACTTATATGATATTACTGTCTCACGATCACTCGAGATAAATTCCATGAAGTGATACAAATGAGTGTGGATTGATTCCAATACTCAGAACTTATAAGCACTCATTAATTTTACAGTAAGAATTGTTATGTCTAATACAATTCAGACAAATCCACAAACCCAATTCAGGACAGTCTTATTTCAATACCTACTTCCAAATTATGATCGACTGAGGATAGTTTGAATAATATGATATACCATAACATAATTATTCTAGAAGTCGAAACATGCAAAATGAAACAATAGTAAATGATTGACACAAGACAGTACCATACTAGTAAATAAAAATACCTTTTATTTAAACATCAAATGTCAATTAAATTTCAACTATTACAAATTTTGAAAGCTATCTAATTACTAAAACTAATATCATCCTTCAGCTCAATGCGCCTCGCATGTTGGAAATGCTTAACCCTGCACAGTCCCTCCGTGAGAGGATATGCTGGGTTCTCATCCGATGATACCCTCTTTGCCATGAGGAGTCCTTCTTCGATTCGACGTCTAATGAAGTGGTATTTTCTGTCGATGTGCATGGATCTGTCGTGATCCCTTGTTTCTTTGGCTAAGGCGACTGCACTCTCGTTATTACAGAAAATCTCCATAGGCTCCTTTATAGCTGGTACAACTCCAAGGTCACCAATGAAGTTCTTCAGCCATATTGCCTCCTTCACCGCCTCGCTTGCTGCTATATACTATGATTTGCAAGTTGAATCAGCTACTGTCTCCTGCTTGGAACTTTTCCAAGTAATTGCTCCTCTATTTAGGGTAAATACACAGCCCAACTGAGAGCATAATTTACACCTATCAGTCTAAAAGCTAGCGTCACTATACCCCACTACTCTCAAGTCATCACTCCCACCAAGGGTAAGGACCCATTCCTTAGTCCTCCACAGGTACTTGAGAATGTTCTTCATCGCAGTTATGATTATGATTACGACATCCCACTTCATAATCAAAATTATGAGAACATGGCAAATAGAAATACTATAGCAAAAGACTGATCAAGTATCATGTCTTTATGTTAGACAATATGAATTGTGTCCCATATGCTTAGGGTATAGGATCGATTGCATATGCTATAATATTCTCGTGTTCTTCCAAATTCCTAGGGTATTTAGAGGGAAAAAGGAATAGAACCAAATATGAGTAAAGTGGTTAAACAACTATTAAGGACAATCTAAGGTTCGCCAAGGATTGGTCGCTTAAGGACAGTTGCAAGTATAGTAATGGATGGACCATATTGACATTATTATGAATAGACAGGAGTCTATTAATAATGAGTTGTCGTATGGCAAATATGGAATGTTTCCATATTGGGAGTTGAAGAATAGATGAGAAAGTTCGAAACTTTTATGCAAGAAGGATGTTGAAAGGAATGTACTTTGAATTTGAGACTTTGTTTCCATGGAATTGTCTTGTAACAATCTCTAGAGGAATATTTTGTAATATCATTTTTCAAGTCACTGTAACTTTTGGTACCTAGACATTACAAAAGAATCATTACATGATAGTTTAGAATCGAACACTTTCTAGCAGTGACAAGAATTTGGAATTCTTACACTTGCAATAAGGATTTGGAATTGTGAAATGAGCATCATTGAAATGTTTTTCAATTGATCTATTTCACAAAGTCAGGACCATAAACAAACATACTATGTATGCTTGGAGCATGACATAGCTATTATTTTAATTCGAGTATTAAGTTGATTATTCGAAACATTATACAATGAATAATGAGTAATTAGTATGACGCTAAAAAGTTTTAGGGCCATATAAGATTAGTATTATTCTTGTGTTTCACTTTTCATGTTTTGACTTCCTGAATAACTAGGTTATTCAAACCATCAACAACGAATCATACTTTGGAAGTAGGTGTTAAGGCATGATTGTCATGAATGGGTCTGTAGTTTGTCTAGGTGTTTTAGATATAGTTGTAGTGTTCATGAGTACTCTTGGAATAACATTCGAGTATTGGATTCAACCCATGCTCATCTGAATCACTTCATGGATTTTATCACGAGTGATTGCGACACGATAAAATATTATATTCTTGAAACAGAGACATGTGAGTTGTAGTTACAAGTTGGATGCACATTGTGACATCCCCAAAATCTCGGCCAGAAAAGACAGATTTTCATTTATGCTTTTAAATAATTTCAGAGTAAATCCTTTTGATTTGAAAGAGTTGCGGAATTTGTTCCCAAAAACAAAACATGATAAAACAATGTTTACCAAAGCATTTCATAAAAGAAATGTATTTTTCATTATATAATCAAAACTCGGGGTGTCATGTTCCGATACAGACCAATAAGCATAAACGATAACATTACAAGTCATTCAACAAATATATACATATACAGACTTGTAAACAAAACAACTTGATGGTTCATCCATCTTATGCCCTCGCGCCACTTCCTGTAATACAAATAAAACTGAGTGGGTCAGGCTTGGGAGCCTGGTGAGCATATAGGGTTTTCAACCCACAATAAATAATTATATTTAATTTCCACCAACCAACAATAACCCAATTACCCATTCCCGTTATTCTCACTTTATGTCCCTAAGACAACTAACATAAGGGACCTAGTCTAAGAATATTTCATCGGGGCGACAACACATGCTTCGGGGGTTCCTCAGCAATATAAGTCAAATAAGGCAACCATGAGGGGGATGGAGTACAGCGAATGAACACCCAAGTTCATTAACACCTACAGGTGGCGAACCTGCTAATGTTTCCACAAGACTATCTAGAAAAGTCCGTGGTCGTCATCTAAACTACGCTAGATGACTAAATCAAACAACAACGAGGCCTCTCATCTGTTTATTACACACCAACTATCTACCCATGTTCTACCCAACATATTAGTAGATAAAAATATACATTTTTATACATAGTTTAAAAACCTGCATAGCATGCTTTAATCAATACATATTCCACATAACAGATGAGGCACACACACACATAACACGTATTTCATAGAGAAATAATCAAATCTATAAGATAGAAGAAAGTGAATACACATTCACACATATAAACAACAATATACTTAATACACTCAAACCATACTTGTATTATTATCGTGTTTATGAAAGGTAGTATACACTCACTTGATCAGAAGATGATCGGACAGCACTACGACTTGCAGAAGTAGTAATCCTCAGCAGATCTGGAGGATCTTCACAAAAATCGAACTTCTCGCAGGCAGAGCTTCGGCTCGGGAACCGCACTTCTCAGGATCTTTGGGATCTCGGGACTTGCCTCGGGGCTCGAGAATAATATCGGGGCTTCGCGGTATTTCTGGCACACAAAATGATGCAAAACGGGAGAGAGAAGAGAGAAAATGAACAAAAGAACCGGCTGCCCTTGCATCCTATTTATAGGAGGCTGGAGCCTCGGAGTACGCGGGGCGTACTGGTCCGAATTCGTCACTGCGTTTGTCATCTGAAGCCACTTGCTGCGAGTGTCGACATCTTCGGTGTACGCGGGGCGTACTTCGGATCGGATTGCTGACTCCCCTTCGGATAATGCCGGATTTTCCAATTAAAATTAAATACAAATTATTTAATAAACTTCGGAAATTCATATCTTCTTCATACGAACTCCGTCTTCGACGTTCTTTATATCCATGCGAAGGTAAGACTACGCTCTACAACTTTCGTTTAGACTCGGTCGGCTAATTTTGACTTTATTTTTATTATTTATTTTTAATAGTCCGCGACAGAAAAACTTCGTTATAAATTCATAACTTCTTCGTTTGACGTCCGTTCTCGCCTAACTTTTTATCGCTTCGATACCAACAACAAGACCTTCGATCCTCGTTTAGATTGCTTCGACTCAAAACCGCTCGATCTCAAATCGAGTATTTCGGGCTGCACACCGCTAAGTCGACACTTCAATAAATCATAACTTCCTCATACGAAGTCAGATTTGGGCGTTCTTTATATATTCGGAAACCTAGTTTCAACTACTACAACATTATCCAAAGATATCAAGTTTATTTTAAACTTTAATTTTGACGCTTATTTTTTATTCTTAATTAATCAAACCACATAATTAAGCAATTAAGCACAAAACACGTAATACTCAAATAATACAATCTTATTATTTCAAAATAGGTTACAAAGGTTAACCTAGACTATTACATTGCTAAAAATGGCAAGCCTGGAAACACAGGCGTTACAATTCTCTCCACCTTAGAATGATTCCGTCCCCGGAATCACACGTCAACAAACAAATGCGGATAGCGACTCAACATGTCACTCTCCGTCTCCCAGGTGAGATTCGGCCCATTCGTGTGTTTCCATCGGACAAGCACTAACCCAACCATTTTGCGTCGCAACTTCTTAGTCTTTCGGTCAACAATTGCCTCTGGTTCTTCAATCAACCTTTTGTTCTCATCAATTCTCAATTCAGAAATTGGAACTATGTCGGGAACTTCTCCCGTGAACTTCCTCAAATAACACACATGAAAAGTGTTGTGAATTCCATTCAGTTCTTCTGGCAATTCGAGCTTGTAAGCTTGGTTCCCAATCCTCTAAAGAACTTTAAATGGTCCAATAAACCTTGGACTCAACTTTCCCCTTTTACCAAAACTTATAAGTCCCTTCCACGGCGAGACTTTAAGCAAAACCGAATCTCCAATTTCAAAAGTCATCGGTCTTCACTTCTTGTCAGCATAGCTCTTTTGACGATCTTGAGCTGCTAACATTCTTTCTCTAATTATTTTCAACTTTTCAGCAGTTTGATGGACCATCTCGGGCCCCATAAACTGCTTTTCTCTAGCCTCAAGCCAACAAGACGGCATACAACACTTCTGTCCATACAAAGCTTGATAAGGTGCCATCTTAATGCTTGAGTGAAAACTATTATTATAGGAAAACTCCACCAATGGTAAACGTTCATACCAATTACCTAAAAATTCCAAGGTACATGCTCTCAGCATATCTTCAAGTGTTTTTATTGTTCTTTCACTCTGACCATCAGTCTGCAGATGGTAAGTTGTACTTAAACATAACTTCGTACCCATTTCCTCTTGTATACTTTTCCAAAACCTTGAGGTGAAACGGCTATCACGATCCGATACAATCGTTAACGGAACACCGTGAAGCCTCATAATTTCCCTCACGTAAGAATTCGCAAGCTTTTCCATAGACCATTTCTCCTTGGCTGCTATGAAATGCGCACTCTTAGTGAATCGATCAACGACCACCCAAATCATGTCGTGGCCATTTTTTGTTCTAGGCAGTTTAGTGACAAAATCCATAGCAATGTCTTCCCACTTACCTATAGGCATAGGCAATGGTTCTAAGCTCCGGTACGGTTTCTGATGTTGTGTCTTGACTCTCGCACAATTCACACACTCGGCCACATACTTTGCAACATCAAGCTTCATCGTCGGCCACCAGTAGTAGGGTTTTAGGTCCCTATACATTTTAGTGCTACCGGGATGAATCGAGTACATGGTCTTGTGAGCTTCTTCCATCAGAAGATCTCTGACTCCTCCTGTCTTAGGTATCCAAATCCGATCTTGGAACACCTTCAGTCCATGACTGTTTACACCGAACACCAACGTTTTGCCCAAACGTTCCTCCTTTCGGTCATTCTTTTCAGGAGCTTCGCTTTGAGCTTTCTTTATACTTTCCAAAATAGTCGAGACAACTTCAATTCTCAACGCTCTTGGCCTTTTCCTTTCAAGATTGACTTTCCGACTAAGAGCATCAGCAACAATATTAGCTTTACCGGGGTGGTAAAGTATCTCGCAATCGTAGTCCTTGAGTAACTTTAGCCAGCGTCGTTGCCTCATATTCAATTCTTTCTGATTAAATAGATATTGGAGACTCTTATCATCAGTGAAAAGTTTGCACTTCGTGCCATAGAGGTAATGCCTCCATATTTTCAGAGCGAAAACTACCGCTGCCAACTCCAAATCATGAGTCGGGTAATTCTTTTCATGCTCTTTCAGCTGTCGAGACGCATATGCTATCACCTTTTCTCTTTGGGTCAAAACACAACCCAATCCAACCCCAGACGCATCGCTATAAACAGCGAAGTCTTCAACTCCATCGGGTAGAGAAAGTATCGGTGCCTCGCATAGCTTCTTCTTTAGCTTCTCGAATGCTTCTTTATGCTTATCACTCCAATCATAAGTAGCTCCTTTGTGGGTCAAAGCTGTTAATGGAGTAGCAATCGAAGAAAAGCCTTGGATAAACCTTCGGTAATATCCGGCTAATCCTAGAAAGCATCGAATCTCCGTGGGACTCTTCGGTTGTTCCCACTTCATCACAGCTTCCATCTTTGCTAGATCAACCATTATCCCTTCTTGGTTGACCACGTGACCCAAGAATTGGACTTCACGAATCCAAAAATCACACTTAGAGAACTTTGCATATAGCTTCTCCTGCTTCAAAACTTCTAACACTTATCGCAAGTGTCTGCCATGCTCCACCTGGATTTTCGAGTAAATCGGAATGTCGTCTATGAACACTATCACAGATTTATCAAGGAACGGATTACAAACCCTATTCATTAAATCCATAAATGTTGTCGGAGCATTGGTTAGTCCAAACGACATAACCAAGAACTCGTAGTGTCCATATCTAGTTCTAAATGCAGTCTTCTCGATATCTTGCTCTCTTACTTTTAGCTGATGATATCCTGACCTTAGATCGATCTTCGAGAAATAGCTCGAACCTTGCAATTGATCAAATAGGTCATCAATCCTCAGCAACGGATATCTATTCTTTACTATTGCCTTGTTCAACCCTCTATAATCGATGCACATTCACATACTTCCATCTTTCTTCTTCACAGATAACACCGGAGCTCCCCAGGGCGATGAACTAGGTCTAATGAAACCTTTGTCCAATAACTCCTGAAGTTGCATCATCAGCTCCTTCATCTCCGTCGGTGCTAATCGATAAGGTGCTTTTGCTATTGGCGTGGTTCCTGGTAACATGTCTATTCTGAACTCTACTTGTCTATCAGGTGGTAATCCATGAAGATCCTCGGGAAACACTTCCGGATAATCACACACCACTGGAATACTCTGCATCACCTTCTTTTCCTTCTTAGCATCAATCACAAATGCTAGATATGATGTACATCCCTTGGTCAAACACTTTCTGGCTTTCATTAGAGAAATGATTCCAGAATTCACTCTGTGTTTGTCCCCATACACCATAAATGAATCCTTCCCAGGCGGGTTTACTTTAACTATCTTCTTCTTGCACAAGATCTCAGCATCGTTGGCGCTAAACCAATCCATTCCCATCACGATGTCGAAACCATTAAGTTCGATAGGCAATAATTCCTCGTGGAACTTATTCCCATTCAGATCAATTAAGATGTCTTTCATACGATGGCTAACAGGTACAAACTTGCCACTAGCAACTTCGACTAATAAAGCATCATCTAGTCTATCAACAGGCAAAGCTAGCTTTCTACCAAACTCATGCGAAATAAAGGAGTAGTTGGCTCCAGAATCAAACAAAATTTGAGCAGGTAATTCGTTAACAAGAAAGGTACCTGAAGCGACATCAGCTTCATCTTTCGCAGCCTCAAGTGTCATCTGGAAGGCTCTCGCCTTCGGCTTTGGTGGAATGTTGGGCCTAGCTGCCTCCTTCTTCTTCGGACAGTCTTTCAAAATATGCCCCTCTTCATTGCAACCAAAACACATCCTTTTGTTGTTCGGACACTCATTGGCAAAATGTCCAATCTTTCCACACTTGTAGCAGGTTACATCCTCGCTACATTTCCCAAAGTGCTTCTTCTTACACTTATCACACCACTTCGCTTCGCCTCCTTTTCCTCCAAACTTTTTCGAATCAGATTTCGAAGATTTGCTTTTCTTACCGGAACCAGATGTTCCCTCAAACTTTCTCTTCTCACCAACCTCAACCTTGTCGGTGGTTCTTCCCTTTATCATGTTCTCAACAGACTTGGCAGCCCAGATAGCTGCCTCTAGAGTATGTGCCTGACGTACTGGAACCTCGTACTCCCATGGGAGTCCCTTCGCATACCGGTCCACCTTTGTCAACTCGTCTGGGACGATACGCAAGGCAAACTCCATCTTATCGGTGAAGCTATTGGTGTAATCATCAACTAACATGCTGCCTTTCGTCAATGTCAGAAACTTGTTCTCCAATTCCAATAAATTTTGAGCCGAACAGAACTTGCGCTTGAACTGCACCAAGAACTCTGCCCATGTCAATTGTAGTGGCTCATTAGGGCTCAACGTCTTCCCTAGAGTGTTCCACCAACGAACGGCTCCACCTCGAAATTGTCGCACTGCATAGATAGTCTGCAACTTGCCTCTACAGCCACAAGTCATGAAGGCTAACTCCATTTCGGAGATCCAATCCATAACTCCAATCGGATCCTCCTTTCCATTGAAGGTCGATGGTTTGCAAGTTAGAAAGTCTTTGTACTTGCATCCTATTCCATCATTCCTTCCATCATGGTTGTTTTGCCTAACTATCGGTGGGTTGGCTTGACCAACAGACCCACTGAAGTTTCCCCCTTCCGAGTGCCCTTCATTTAATTCAGGCTCCTCCACACGAATTGACAGTTCTTCACGATTATGTTGAAGCAACCGTCTAGTTTCATCCATCTGACGATCCAACATCGTCTGAATCATCATTTGCACACCAGCCATGGTTATTGGCTCAGGTGCTGCTGCTACAACAGGTACTTGTTCAATCACTGGTGGTTGATTCCTGTTTTCATCAGCATTTCCAAATCCACTTCTTGTTCTCACCATTTTGATCTACACACCGAATAAGGTGAAATTAGATCCTCAATTATGATGTATATTCAAATCATCCTTATCGCTCCGAAACGTTTACATGCTAGTTCTAATATCGTAGACGTATGCTTAGAATCCTACACACATAAAGTTTCTAGATCCGGTCGGCAACAGACCATAGATCCGAACAAATAATATCATATATGGCAACATATAACATTTAGCACATAAAAGCATTTTAGGCAACTTTCCTAAAATAAACCACTGCTTGTGTCTAAAACATAACAGACACACATCTCAAAACTTCACTTAGCATTCTAAGTTTAAGTCTATAAATCCTACAAATTCATAGTTCGCTTAAACTAATGCTCTGATACCAACTGTGACATCCCCAAAATCTCGGCCAGAAAAGACAGATTTTCATTTATGCTTTTAAATAATTTCAGAGTAAATCCTTTTGATTTGAAAGAGTTGCGGAATTTGTTCCCAAAAACAAAACATGATAAAACAATGTTTACCAAAGCATTTCATAAAAGAAATGTATTTTTCATTATATAATCAAAACTCGGGGTGTCATGTTCCGATACAGACCAATAAGCATAAACGATAACATTACAAGTCATTCAACAAATATATACATATACAGACTTGTAAACAAAACAACTTGATGTTTCATCCATCTTATGCCCTCGCGCCACTTCCTGTAATACAAATAAAACTGAGTGGGTCAGGCTTGGGAGCCTGGTGAGCATATAGGGTTTTCAACCCACAATAAATAATCATATTTAATTTCCTCCAACCAACAATAACCCAATTACTCATTCTCGTTATTCTCACTTTATGTCCCTAAGACAACTAACATAAGGGACCTAGTCTAAGAATATTTCATCGGGGCGACAACACATGCTTCGGGGGTTCCTCAGCAATATAAGTCAAATAAGGCAACCATGAGGGGGATGGAGTACAGCGAATGAACACCCAAGTTCATTAACACCTACAGGTGGCGAACCTTCTAATGTTTCCACAAGACTATCTAGAAAAGTCCGTGGTCGTCATCTAAACTCCGCTAGATGACTAAATCAAACAACAACGAGGCCTCTCATCTGTTTATTACACACCAACTATCTACCCATGTTCTACCCAACATATTAGTAGATAAAAATATACATTTTTATACATAGTTTAAAAACCTGTATAGCATGCTTTAATCAATACATATTCCACATAACAGATGAGGCACACACACATAACACGTATTTGATAGAGAAATAATCAGATCTATAAGATAGAAGAAAGTGAATACACATTCACACATATAAACAACAATATACTTAATACACTCAAACCATACTTGTATTATTATCGTGTTTATGAAAGGTAGTATACACTCACTTGATCAGAAGATGATCGGACAGCACTACGACTTGCAGAAGTAGTAATCCTCAGCAGATCTGGAGGATCTTCACAAAAATCGAACTTCTCGCAGGCAGAGCTTCGGCTCGGGAACCGCACTTCTCAAGATCTTTGGGATCTCGGGACTTGCCTCGGGGCTCGAGAATAATATCGGGGCTTCGCGGTATTTCTGGCACACAAAATGATGCAAAACGGGAGAGAGAAGAGAGAAAATGAACAAAAGAACCGACTGCCCTTGCATCCTATTTATAGGAGGCTGGAGCCTCGGAGTACGCGGGGCGTACTGGTCCGAATTCGTCACTGCGTTTGTCATCTGAAGCCACTTGCTGCGAGTGTCGACATCTTCGGTGTACGCGGGGCGTACTTCGGATCGGATTGCTGACTCCCCTTCGGATAATGCCGGATTTTCCAATTAAAATTAAATACAAATTATTTAATAAACTTCGGAAATTCATATCTTCTTCATACGAACTCCGTTTTCGACGTTCTTTATATCCATGCGAAGGTGAGACTACGCTCTACAACTTTCGTTTAGACTCGGTCGGCTAATTTTGACTTTATTTTTATTATTTATTTTTAATAGTCCGCGACAGAAAAACTTCGTTATAAATTCATAACTTCTTCGTTTGACGTCCGTTCTCGCCTAACTTTTTATCGCTTCGATACCAACAACAAGACCTTCGATCCTCGTTTAGATTGCTTCGGCTCAAAACCGCTCGATCTCAAATCGAGTATTTCGGGCTGCACACCGCTAAGTCGAAACTTCAATAAATCATAACTTCCTCATACGAAGTCAGATTTGGGCGTTCTTTATATATTCGGAAACCTAGTTTCAACTACTACAACATTATCCAAAGATATCAAGTTTATTTTAAACTTTAATTTTGACGCTTATTTTTTATTCTTAATTAATCAAACCACATAATTAAGCAATTAAGCACAAAACACGTAATACTCAAATAATACAATCTTATTATTTCAAAATAGGTTACAAAGGTTAACCTAGACTATTACATTGCTAAAAATGGCAAGCCCGGAAACACAGGCGTTACACACATTGACATACGTAAACGCACCAGCAACTTGGTGTTATAAAACGTATCATTGTGAGTAAGTGCAAGTAAGCGTTTGGGTCGAAGTTTATCCGTTCCTTTTACCACACCTGGATAAAAGAGATATATGTGGACCCTTCAATGATTTAGTGATGACACCCCTAAGTACTTGACCAAGCTTGGACTGATTTCATTTGTTCAATTAGTTGGTCGCCCTAAATCAGAAATCGGGAAACAATAGATAGACAGAGAGAATGATTATAATCCATGTCTCAGTCCATATGATATCTATAATGGAGGAATATATGATCCCTTATCTAATAAACACGTCATTAACTAGGATAGAGTTCGATAGTGGCTTGTAAGAGCTACGATTGCTAGTCGGATTTTGGAGTCGTACTTGTAATAATAGTTATTAGACTTATCCAAGTGGGAGCCTGTTGGATTAGATGTCTAATCCCATAACTATAGTTGGTATGTACTTGACCCGAGAGTAGCATGGTCCATTTGGGTTGCATATCACTAGGACAATTTGATAAGATGGACTTCTGAGAAGAGGTGATATATGATTTATTAATATATTATATGTTCTAGTATATTAATATGAAATCATATGATTTAATTAGTATTGATCAAGAATTAATATGGAATTAATTTAATGATGAAAAGAGACTATTAAATTAATGGGGACTAATTGTGTAAATTAGTTTTATATATATATATATATATATATATATATATGTGTGTGTGTGTGTGTGTGTGTTTTGGGCTTATGATACATGATAGACTAAGTTTATGGAAGAATCCATAAAGAGTTAGCCCACTGGATTCATAGATCATGGATAATAAGCCCAAGAGTATGGATTAGGGTTTACCCATGACTCTTGGATTCCTAACATATATATATATATATATATATATATATATATATATATATATATATATATATATATATATATATATATATATATATTTGACCCCATATCTAAAATCGATGGACTAGTGTATTCTTGGAGTTCCATGAACCGATTTTGAGTGCAAGAAACTGTCTCAAAAGTTATCCTTTGTCCAAAGGTGTGTTGTGATTCCATTTGAGGCATTCTTACGATTGGTGCTAATTTCTTAAAGGCCAAACACAACAAGTTCTACAAGCTACATAAAGAGGTAAACTCCTAACTAGTGTTTTATGTTGTTTATGTCATTTGTATGCTAGTTGTAAGCTTAATGCTTTGGAAACAATATTGCATGTATAATTAGAGAAAACATAGATCCAAAGAATTTAGGGTTGTATGTGCACCATAGGATGTTGTAGTGTACCAATACCCAACACTTTATGCTACAAGTCCTTTCCTAGCACGGTAGTGCCTTGAACTCTAAAATTCTTCCATAGACAATTGTCAACCATACGCGAACAAATGATAGAACCATTAAACTATGACTTCACTAGAGAACTATCCCACTAATCCTAACCTAATATACTCTAAATTATACTCCTTGACAGATCCCGAAAAAGATCTGGAATGATAATGGTACACGCGGAACTCAGTTCGCAAGATACATCCCTTTGTAAGTTCATCAAAGACTTTTCGGCATGCAGATTCGCATATGACAATCCTTGATAACCCAGACAATAGTAGAGAACCAACCTGAGATCTGACTTATCCAAACTCACTCACAATTCCAAAGCGATACAGATTCCCGACATCGAACTAGTAGCAGTAGAAGATGATATACCCGCAACATCTGGAGGTATCCTGATCACCTTCTCCTAAGATACCTCAACCATTCTGAAGACATGGTGCATAACTTCCTTCCGATCTTGATTACAGGAACTAACTATTAAATCCTCCTTCCTAAAGGATTCTAAGGATCCACAGACCTTGGGTTTTAGATGAACCCCTAACTTCCTCAAGACAAATCTGGCCCGAAAGGCCCCGAGACGACTACCGAGAACTCCCAAAGTCCTTTCATTGGATGAATGAAAGACCACCGAGGTCCATTTCCAAAACTCTGTGAGTAAATTCCGATGAGATGAACTCCCACGATCACGCATCGACTGGCTCAGGCCCTACTCCTAAGCCGGAACCAGAATTTGAATCTCATTCTTAGGTGCTCAACGCCATATCGAACTGACATTCCAAAGAACTGATTATACCCAAGAATCCTTATCCCACAGGCTTCCTGGATTCTCCAAGACTCTCTCTAATTTGAGTATGGATCATGTGCTAAGTAGTATGGGCCCAATACTACCTTCCACACCTATCCATACTTTCCTCAGGAATCATCCTGAATCCTCCAAGTCACCTTCTCACACCGATACACCGAATGCTCACTAACAATGCAACTGAATCCACTAAAGCATTTCCTAGGCTTTCCTAGGTTCCTGAACCCACCCAGTCCTCAATTGCTAAAAGATTTCCCACTAATGTTAACTAGCTACCTCATGAACATAGCCACATACGATAGAGATCAAATAATCCTTCGAGTAACAGACTCAATCCTAGAACAGTTAGACTCAAACGAGAGTTGCGTAATAGGTCCAAATCCATCATTTTGAGATTATCCAGCCAGTGCCACATGTGACCTAGCATATTCACTTAGTATCTAGCACACATTGCTAGAAGTCCCACAAAGCGCAAAGCAAGCAGCATTCATACAACAGAAAAACTAACCATCATATTCCAATCAAACAATTCTATCTATACATACCACAACCCATGCTATCCACATCCACCCTCACTGTCGGCTGCCTTATGTATGCAATTTATACGCAGAACATGATATAATAGACTGTCGAATAATAGACTCTACCCTAGGACCATAACTAGACAAGGAACAGGAAATAAGGCCAAATCAATTATTCTAATGCTATAAGATCCTAATCGTATACAATTTTAAAAGCATACACTTAGCAGTTACTAATACCAATAATCATTCTCATTCTAGCATGGCATCCAATATTCCCAAGGCTACAATCATCACATACCAGGCCAATTTATCGTTGACTACTCAGCACTAGCATGCAAGTCTACCAACTCATATAATACAATAAGGCATCTCTCCTAGACCAAACTAGCATGCAATTCTCATATTCATAAATCATGTCATAACATATAACATACATGGGTATTCTAGGGAAACTTACTTGAGCTCAGTTGATTGCATGCACCACACTTTTTCTTGTCTTAGAAATTCTTTACTTAAAAACATTTTTCTTTAGAAAACATTATAGATCCTCAGTTTAAGTTCAGACTCACCCTAAAGTATGCCTGAATCCCTCAAACCAAGGCTCTGATACCAACTTGTAACGACCCAAAAATCAAGGGTAATTTTTTTTTCATTTTTGTTATAGTCAAAACACAGATATCTTTTAAATACAAGCACTCCAAAAACATTGTTAATTAAAACGTTGATTAGAGTAAGTCCCAAAATCATATGTTGTAGAAAACATGGGTGTGCACTGTGATCAATCCGGTCCCTTCCTTTCCAAACCGATGATACCTTAAACAATAAACAAAATTGTAAGCACGAAGCTTAGTGATTTCCCCAAAGCATACCCATACAATCCACATAATCACATAATCTGTATTAGCTACAGAAGCTACATAAACCATAACAATCATATAAGCCATGCATATAAACATATACGGATGTCGTGGGCTCGTCCCCAGGGTCTTACTCCAGGATGCCATGGGCTCCCCACATGGTCTTACACCTAAGTGCCATAGGCTCTCCCATGGTCTTTAATAGGAAAACCATGGGCTCTGCACATGGTCTTAAATCCAGGTGTGATGGGTTCTCCCATGGTCTTTAAACATGGGCTATCCATATGGTCATACATCCAGATGCCATGGGCTCTCCCATGGTCTTCCATGCAAGTATCACAAAGACAACTAGCATACCACATACCACATAGTCAACTAGCATACCACATAATCACTACCATACTTCTTATCACATAACCAGCTAACATGCCACATAATACAACTTCAGCTAGTGTATCACATATCATAAAATGGGCCAGTATTGGTGCCTTCGACCCAATGGTATGGTGAGGAGACTCACCTCGCACTGCTGAAGTCCCGCAGATAAATCTCTAGCTGTTGATTGATAGATTCCCGAACCGTCAACATCAAAAAATACCTAATTAGTAATTGGGTTCCAATACGTAACCATAAGTCCATGCTTAGGGTAAAAAGAATACTTTACCTCTAACTTAGCTTTATTCATTCCAAGGCCCAATCCAAAGGCCCAAAAGTAAAACTATGGACCAAAGCCCAACACATGGCCTAATTTTCCAAATTGGGCCCAAACCTCTACATGGGCTTATCTTAAGGCCAAACCATTTAGTCCAGTCCAACCATTTGGTATTCCAATGGTTCAACCTCTCTCAAGGTCCAGTTATGACCCATTTATGGCCCAATTTTCTAAATTGGGCCCAAACCATCACATGGTCCTTACCCCTAAGGCCCATCCATATATTCTTAGTCCATATGATTATTCTTGGAGGGCCCATCAATAGCCCAATCACCAAAACCCAATAGAAATGCCCAACTTAAGGCCCAAGTAAGATTAGGGTTTTCACATAAAATGACGATTAGGTTAAGTGTTTCTTACTTAACCCAGTAAGGAATTAATCCATTAAGTCCATCAATCTATTGGGTCAATCATACAATGTGGCAGGGCTTAATACATAATCCTAACCCAGTCATCTAAAATACGGGTCCCGACAGTCCAAACCCATATATCCAAAATTAGGGTTTTCTAAACCTTAAGTAGGGTTTCCAACACAATCATAGCCCAATAGGCACAAAACTAAGTCTTTAGATCAATTAGGGTTTTATTAGGCCCACCAGGGCTTCATTAGTTGGCCACCATCCACTAACACCTCGGGTAGTGGTGGTCAATGGCGCCTCACGGCAGCGGCCACCACCTCACGGTGGTGGCCACTGGTTCTAGCCTATGTTGTCCAAGCATCTTAAACGAGTCAAAACACAAACAAGGAAGAGCGCCACCCAACACAACGGCTGGTGGCGGCAGGAGGCGACAGCCATCACCTCATAGTGGTGGTTATGAGTTTCTTTTCATTATTCTAATCTCTAATTATATTTTACAATGCTTTAACACAAAAGTAACACAACCAAATAAAATACACACACAACCACCTTGTTGTGGCCGGCGGTGGCAAATGGCGGCAACCACCATGGCTGGTGGCCATGATGGGTATCTTTTCCATTTTATGGCCATCAAACACCATCTACAACCTATATACGTGATTCTGATTTGTTCAAAGGGCTTAGCCACCCACCTGGTGGCTCACGGCGATGGCAACGACTATTTTGCGATGGTAGCCACCACTTCACAGTGGTGGCGGTGGTTTATTTTGGTTCCCAATCAATCAGCAACATACACCAACAAGCCCTTGCTCAGAATTCTAGACGCATCCACCACTTGGTGGTGCATAATGATGACAGTAGCAGTCCTAGCGGCCACAACGGTGGCTAATGGTGGTGGCTAACAGGAAGAATGTGGTGGCGTAGCAGTAGCGAAGTTCAAGCTCCTCTGGCTTCATTGTCGTCAGTGGTGATTGTGGTTGTGGATGACAGCAACACCTACGAGCCATGAAGCGTTGACCACCTCGACTGACCCATGTCGTGATTGCGACTCATCTACTTCTTCGGTAGTAGAACGGAGACACAACACCCACCTGGTGGTCCTCCGACGGCGAAAATGGTTACTCAACTCGGTGGTATTCAGATCGAAACATCGGTGGCGACGGCTGAAAGTGGAGGAAAGGAGGTTAGCGGCTGGAGGGGTTCCTTAGGGTTGGGGTTTACACAGGTTGTATTATGAATATATACTTGTAGGCTAAATGAGGGTGACGGGTTCAACTCGTGTCCACCATCAAACATGTGCATATTAACACGTTTGGTCCTTCCCCATAAGAGTCTTTTCAACTTAAGTCCAAAATTTACTCATTTAGTCGTTGTCTTTTAAAAATCCTTACAAATTAAGTCTGAATGATACAAAACGCACCCCCTTGCCTTCTAAAATCTTTACAAAATAAATCCTGGAACTTACACTTTTAACCCCCAACTTCTAAAACTGTGACAGTTAACTCCTCGAGACCAACCCTTATTATATAATTATTGATTTTAGGGCTACTATTCATTTTATTTATTACTTAAACGGGGGTGTCAGTTTTATTCATATATATATATATATATATATATATATATATATATATATATATATATATATATATATATATATATATATATATATATATATAGTGAAGATCAAATAAGAAGGAAAATTTTAGTAGTAAGGTAAGAAGTTTTTGTCTACATATTTTTTTAACGAACAAACAAAATGAATCATTAAATGATTCAAAAGTTAGATGATTTACAAGAAAAAAATATTTTCCCAAAAAAACATCTTCATGATTTATTTTTAACTAAATTAAGAACAAATTCACTTTTATGATAATTTTAGTGAATAACAACAAAATCATTGTATAAATAATTATCGAGAAGTTTTTTTGAGAACTTTTATTTTGTGAATCATGTTATTTTTTATTCATCTAGTGATTCATTTTTTTTTGTTCGTCAAAAAAATATGTAGAAAAAAAAACTTTTTACATTCTTAACAGAAAATTTCTTATTGGATATATATATATATATATATATATATATATATATATATATATATATATATATATATATATATATATATATAAAGGGGAGGGGCCCATGCAAAAAATATAGAAATAAGAAAAAAACACCTACAAGATTATACCACTTCAACCTTAAATTTTGGACAGAAATCCTATCAAACTTTGAACTATATGTCGATAATAAATGATACATGAGAAATTGTTGCATAAGCACAACATATTTTTAACATTTTTATTATAAAAACTTAAATTTAAAAATGCTTAAGTACATGAAAAAAAAAACAGTTGTTAAAATCACCTTTAAATCTATATTACAATAGTAAACTTATTATCTTTAATTTATTGTTAATAAATTTATTTTCTAAAGTTCATGTGTTTGATATTTATAAGATAAAATATATTTTTATATTTTCATAAAACATTCATTAATATATAAGATAAGAGTTTTAAATATATATATATATATATATATATATATATATATATATATATATATATATATATATATATATATATATATATATATATATATATATATATATATATATATATATATATATATATATATATATATATATATATATATATATATATATATTGAGTTCTTGATAAGATAATCTGAATGGAAGTGATTCACATAAAACATGAAGTTCCTTGGCTGGTTAAACCCCTTGCCCCTCTTCTATTATTTATTTATTTATTTATTTTTCTATTTGGCAATACACCTACTGATTTTTGTGCCGTTACAATAGTTTATTATACAAACCATTAAATTATACGGGAGTTTAATGTATAAACCATTAAATTATAATACGGTTGACAATAATAAAAAATTCAAATAATAAAACAATAATTTATTTAACGATAAATTATAAGCAAATATTTATATAATATGTATATTGGTAAGCTTATAATATGTATGTATAAATAATATTTTAAATGTATATAAATTTAAAATAATGTTCCATCTGGTGCATAATAATAATTATTAAAATATTTAGGATATATATATATATATATATATATATATATATATATATATATATATATATATATATATATATATATATATATATATATATATATATATAGAATCCTCCTTAATAAATGATATTTTTTTTGCCTCATGTCAATCTGTTATGAGTTTTGACACTTGTCATTTTGTGGTATTTTTGAAATAAATATTATCCACTTGTCAATTTTTGGTTTGTTTCAATTTTTAAAATAAAAATCATATACTTATATATGTAAAGTATTAAATATCATATATATGATATTAAATTGCAATAAATACGTTTTTTCTTTTTTTATTTTAAATTTGTATATTAAAAAATATTTTATGTTTATTCTTTTTTTAAATCAACTTGTATATTACACGGGTCTGACACCTAGTCTACTATAATAAATGAAGGTTTTTTACCACATGTCATCTTCTCCTTCATTTGGACACATGACATTTTATAGAATTTTTAAATTTTTTATTTTCCACTTGTCATTTTATTATATTTTTCATTTTATTAAATTAAAATTTCACATTTAATATCTAAGGTAATATATATGTAAGGTGTTTATTAGAAATTGTTTATATATGTAATGTATTCAATATATTAAAACCTCATTAATTTTAATAAATTAAAGTTTTCTCATTTTTCTTATAAGTTCAAACTTTTCAAATTGTTAAGATTTCATGTTTAACTTTTTTTTAAATAAAGTCATATAATACATGTGTCTCTCAACTAGTATTGAACATATTAAAAACTCGGATAATATTATTCGAATTGAATACATTTGTTCTATAAATAAATGAATGAAATTTGGTTTTGATGAATAAAAATCAAAGACAACGATTTATTCATGAAATATTGTCTAACTAGTTGTGAAACCAGTATATTATACGGGTTGATTAAAACAAAATGTTAAATAGAAACGATTAAATGAGAAGTTTATTTGAATTTGAAATTTGAAATAAATAAAAATTCTGAGAAAAAAACATGCAAAAAATAAATAAATAAAAATTATTTTTTAGTTATCAGACCCGTATACTAAACAGGTTAATTATAACAAAATGTTAAACACAAAGGTTTAAACTGTAAATTTATTTAAAATTAAAATTGAAATTTAAAATTTAAAATTTGAAATTAATATCATTATGGTAGGTTTAATTTATGGAAACTAATTAATAATATATTAGAAATGGAAACTGAAATAAATGACAAGTAGAAAATAAATATATCTCTAAATTATGACAAAATGACATGTGACAAATTGAATAAGAGAATGAAATGTGGCAAAATCATTCTTATTTATTAGGCTAGATTTTTTCCTTATTAGGGATATGAAATTATATTGCGATTTCAAATGTAAGGGATTTGAATTTAAATAAATTTAGCAAGTCTTAAATAAGTTTAGCAAGTCTGACATTTATTAATATCAAGGGATTTGAAATTTAAAATGCAACATAGCCTTAGGGAAAAGATGTCATGTGTATAATATATTGTTTAATAGAATGACAAACGGTAAGTTTATGTTTTGTTTATTAAAAAAAGAATAAATATTATATTATTACAATTTAATTTAGTATTATGAATTGTTTTTTCCAACGGTGTCTAACAAATCAAAAAGATTTTATTTGAACTTTTCACATATGGATGAGTGTGCTATTTTAGTGGATTTAACATGATATAAATCTTTTGAAATACAAACATAATATTTTATAAATATATGTAGAATAAAATTGTCTTTCCAAAAAAGTTCTTACAGAAAGAAATGAAACTCCAATATATATAACCACTTATTGTGGACTGATATAAGACTTGTGGGCTGATATAAGACACATTAACATTCATTCTCAGAGTTGGAGGCTCGATAATGATAGACATGAATGTGCTGAGCCATTGGAATACGGGGCGCCTCTGATACCATGTAAATATATGTGGAACACAAAATTGTCTTTTCAAAAAAAAAACTTTTTAAAAAGAAATGAAACTCCAACATATATAGCCACTTATAAAACTTTCACTATAATTACTATAATTACGTTAGTGATGTAAAAAATTCTTCATTTTTTAAGTTGTGTGTTTACAACTTCCGAAATGAATGGATACAATACAAGAGCATGTAATAATGTTATGGTCAGAATTTATTTTTATAAAATATGAAACGTTCAAACTGTTAACTACACTGTTCATTGGGCCGGGCAAAAACCAAGGTCCTTATTTCAGGCTATCAGGCCTCAGCATCTCAATTCTCAAATAGGGATTTTGCAAAAATATTATATCCTTTTTTTTCTAAGTTTTTAGTAGACAAAAACTTATAAAACACTTATATTTCGACAAATATTAATTTTTTTTTTTCAGAAAAACTATGTATTTTTAGACTTTTCACAAATATGTCCATGTGAAGAACCTGAACAGCCGGTTTTAGGTAAATATTTTTACATTATTAAAAAACTATCCGTAAAAAATATCGAAGTAAACATAGTTTTTCCAAAAAAAAAATCACGAAAATGTATGTATAACAGTATAAGATAATTCATCTTAAAAGTAATAAAAGATTAACAGCTAATTGCGATGCTTGCAATACGCCAACACCCAACCAAGAACATATAAACATGCACACAATGGACTTGAGATGTAAAATTGTAAATGATGTAAAACATTCAAGAGATTGAAAACGTTAAAATAGATAAAGCAAGCTAACATTCGGTGAAACTTATATACATTTTAGATGCCATGGAGAATTATGATCCTATAACATTGGTTTGAAAAAAAAAAACAAAACAAAATTTCCAAGTTGACTAAATCACTACATTCTAATACAAGCATAACAATATAATCTTCAGATTATGTTAATATAATACTATACCTAGCAGATGTACTAGTATATACTAGTATAAAACTTATTGACAATTAAAACAATTTAGAACTTGTTATTTTGTGGTGTTAATATATATATATATATATATATATATATATATATATATATATATATATATATATATATATATATATATATGTGTGTGTGTGTGTGTGTGTGTGTGTGAATTACACCAATCGTCATTCGGTTATTTACCAAAAAGCGTGTTTACTTATTATTTTCTAAAATTAATTCGGACCGTTCCTCATGTCGGTAAAAGTTGCACGTTCATCATTCGTTAATTTAAATTTGTATGTTTAATCCCTTATGACACATAAAAGGACTATAATGCCCTTTTCTTTTTCTTTTTCATTTAATTTTAACATTTTTGACATTTTAATTATTAATAATTATTTTAATTATTTTTCTATTTTGTTGAAGAAGACCTGACCATCACCACCATAGGTAATCTACACCACCACTAGAAAATATAGCACCATCACCACCCCTCATCGGAAAGTGGAGTACCACCACCACCGCAACCCCCACTTCACCCCACCCACTCCTCCATTCAAAGCACATGCTTCACTAAATATAACATAAACCACCACCTCATTCACCGAACTAGAAATCTATACTCAAACCACCATCAAACAAACCCCATGTACTCTTAATGTCACCACCAACCTCCATCGCAAAGTCACCTACAAACAAGGAAAGAATAATCAGGGTAAATCAAGAAGGAAAAATCAGGGCATGGCAATGTTTAATTCGAAATCAGTAAAGGATTTAGGATTCTTAACCTTGACGCCGACGGTGGCAAAGACGGAGGAGGAGATGAGCAGCGGTGATGCAAATCTGATTCCGAGGTCGAGTGTCTCATGTAAGGCATCCACAATAACTTTTTTGCAGCCACCAACATCGGTGAACAAGGGGGCCAAAGTTAAAATTTATAGTGTTAGGCTTAATATGTAAAAGTTTTAATAGTTAAGGGCTAGTTATGAAGAAAAAAAACATGGGGGGGGGGGGGGGGGGGCACAGCCCCTCCTGGCCCTACATAATTTTCATCCCTAATCAACATCATCTTCTTCCCTGTCGACACATGTTTATACCACCACTGTCTCAAATAGTTTTGAATAAAAAAACGATATACCCCTTTCTTCTTCGATTTCAAATGATTCAATCTCGATTTCTAAAAAGTCCCCTTCCATGTGAGATAAAGAACCATGTCATAGGGTGTCGGAACCACCGTTTGCGTAAGATTTGAGCTCTATTTGGGGATTTCGTGATTTCGTGTGTGTTGGTACGAGGGCAAGACGGGAAAAAGAGACGGAAATTAAAAGGTTCACTACTAGAAAAAAGGCCTTTTACGACGCTCATTGCGCGTCGTAAAATGCTCAGACGACGCGCAAATGCGTGTCAAGGAAGGCCCTGTCATAAAGAGAGACGACGCGCTTTTGCGCGTCGTCTATAGACGACGCGCATTTACGACGCGCAATTACGACGCGCGGTTACGACACGCAATGCGTATCAAGGAAGGCCCTGTCATAAAGGAAGACGACACGCATTCGCGTGTCGTAACCTTACGACGCGCGTGTTAATGACACGCAATGCGTATCAAGAAAGCCCCTATCAAGAAAGGTCATGTCATAAATGAAGATGACATACATTTTTGCGTATCGTAAATTTAAATGTTTAAAAAAAATAAATTTATATATTTATTAATTTTTAAATTAAATTTTCATTTAATTTCTTATAATAGAAATAAAATACCATATACAAAAAATACAATCCATTGCATAATATAAAATAAATTGCACAAATTATAATGTCATACAAAGAATCATTCAAATGTTAAACAAAAATAATACATTGCTAACATGTGTTATACATTCCTATAAAACTAACAAATAATCATACAACTCTGTTTCTTACTGGAAAGGAATGTCAAACATGATTACAAGTCTCCCTTAATCTTGATTATAATCAAATGTATCTTTAATTCTTTATATAAATGAAGCTTAAATGATGTCTTTAAATAATGAACACAATAAATGTTATAAACCTTTTGAGGCCCCATAACATCAGGATCTGAGTATTCTATTTCAACTGCAGGACTACCGTTAGTTTAAGGATCACTTTTTGGACGCTTTTTCTTCTGCATACATTAACAAACATGTTAACTTTCAAGAAATATATTTAGTTTTTAGGCTCATAGTGGCATGCATATAGTTGAGGTGAGAGAAAGGTATACATACAACTAGTAAGACATCCAGACTATCCATAACAGGTGGTTTCAAATTTTCATAATCAACTGCATTGTAAGATAACATGAACACAAGAAAGGTAATCAAAGGTTAAAATATTACATATTTACATGTTAAAAGTGTAAAGAAAAGATGATGTGGTTACACAGCTTACCATCAGAATTTAAGAGGTCGCTACTTAATGTGTGTCCTACTTGTGCCATAGAAATCAACTACAATCACCACACACACCGAAAAGGGTCATGTATACAGAAATGGTGGATAGAAGAGAAAGAAGATAAAGCTAAAAAAACTACCTGCATTGTAGTAATAAACTCTTTGAAGCCAAGAAAGCCTTGTCGTCTAGAATCTGCAATTGCCCATACCTTAAGAAGTAGTATGAACAGGCGTAGAGAAATAGTTAGGACAGATTGGGATTAAAAGAGTAGAAAAGCAGAAAAAGAACTATAAGCTAACTTCTGTGCCCTTATGAGCACACTTAGCAATCAAATTAATGATCAAAACTTGAGGAGGTAAAACACTATCTAAAAAATAAATAATCATTTATTTAGAGAGTTAAATGCAAGAACTAATGCAGACAGAGCTTCCACTAGAGCTGAAAAGTAAAAAAAACATAAAAAAATATGACAAGATCTTTATAAATGTAGTTGAATAAACAAAAATCAGAGGAATGATGCACAGATGATGATGAAGCAGAGACAAATAAGAAAGTAGATTCAAAGAAGAAAGGATGGTTTTCATCCATGTTCCAAAGGTTAGTTTATAACTCGTATTTTTTTCATTTTTAGCATTTTTAATGGTCATTTAGTCTCGTTTAGATGGTCTATTCAGTCTAGAAAGGCAACACTCCTTATGTTGTAACAGAGTTGGAAAGTCAATAAATCTTGCCAAGGTATAAAAAAATATTAAAAATTGAATCTTGGCATACAAAAAACAAAAAAATAATATGTGAAATGTTGTGTGCATAATCTGGTAAATATATATATCATCAAGGATATTAATTATTATTTATTAAAATCAAATAAATCATTTTAAAAGCAAAAAGTAGGCTACTTACCACATTTTCTGGAAGAGATGTTGCCACACCGATAGCAGTAATTTGGTGCAGACCAAACC
Organism: Lactuca sativa; assembly: GCF_002870075.4. NCBI lineage: Eukaryota > Viridiplantae > Streptophyta > Magnoliopsida > Asterales > Asteraceae > Lactuca > Lactuca sativa. Next base: position 129,711,816 of record NC_056624.2, on the reverse strand, counting down.
TATAAGATGAAGAAAGAAAATGAAACATCAAATTTTTTGATTTTTGGGAGTGAAAAAAAGGGTAAAACAGGAAACTTACAGTTACAAGTCGTTTATATTGAAACATGTACTTTAAAGAATTGAATCTCTAAGGTTTTTGTTTGGTTCAAAAGTAAAGTTGAGGTGGATTTCTTCCCGAAGCCACTAATGTTGGCTGCAAAAACAACACTGAGTGTTACGTATACACTTGAAAGGAATTGAAAATATCTACAGTCATACACTTAGTTAGTTACCTGATTAAGGGTGGGATACTTATCTACTTTTTGGATCTTTGTTATCAGAGAACAATCTTTGTTATCAGGTAAGCCTGGTGACACATATGAAGAGTCATGATCATATTTTGCAATCCAGAATGTGTAGTAATCCTTTTCATTGAGGCTCTTGGATAGATTGAAACATAGTTTAGTGTTGTGTTTTCCTTCAGCCCATCGCACATAGACATTATGTCAAGCACCTTGTGGGCGTACATCAGTAACTGACCGAACAGAGACTAATTCGTGTTCATGGCTATACCATCCAAAGCAACTTTATGAGTAGACAAATTAAGTGTATGATATATCAACCATTAGTTCCGATATTACATAAGAAAATGATAACAAGTGCAATCACCATGGCCTTTGCATCATTCTTATACCCCTCCAGAGCTGTTGTAGTAATTGTCACCACCTAGTCAAAACAATAGCACACAACAGTGCCACATCAGCATTATCAAATTGCTATCATGAGTAAAAACAAGTACATTTCTCATATCAGTAAAAGAAAAAGAAAAAGGCAAAGTACCTCTCGTTCAAATGGAGGATATCTCCCAAGTCCTGGTGTAGCATTAGCTGAAGCTGAAACTATGTCCGCAAGTACACGATGAACCTGTACTCATTACAAACGATTACATAAATGAAATTAAAAGAATAATAATATTAATAAGAGAAAAGGGGAATTAATTAAAAATGAAAAAACAAAATAATGTGTAGTTTTTTTACCTCGTCAACACAGAGACGTGAGGGCTCTTAATCTGATACATAGCAGAAATCACAGGGACCATTTTGTAATTTATTCTTAATCGATTTTACTGATCACAGCAATGGATCTTGTTGCTATATTAGAAAAATTATATTTTAATAATTCATGAAGCCTTGACTGGATTGCAATTTGGGGAAACAAAGATTAGTTGTCCCAGATTACTTACCTTTCCTTGAACACTACTTGGAACAACTTATCACCATGACAAGCTAAATCAACTAGAAACTTTCCCTATTTACATTTTACAACAATACCTATCAATAAATGAAACAATTATACTACATTTCTTAAAAAAAAGCATAAAATTAGAATAAAATAATGAAATAGATGAAGAGAAGTTAAAAAATCACGCATATTATAGAACATATCCATATCTAATGCCTGAAGCATTCTAGTTTAATCAACTAGGATAAATGTCTAGCAATGTGATTACATTGCAATAATTTCATGAAGATTATTTATATAGCTTTGTTGTTTTGTATAAGGAAATACAATTACCTTCCCAACTAGTATCTCATTAGCATGCTGAACCCCATATACATCAACAGTATCAAAGAATGTAACTCCTCTATTAAAAGCTTCCTTTAGCACTTTGCTGCCTTCTTCCTTAGGGAGAGGATTGTTATAGATACCTGTAAGCCCCATGCAGCCATACCCTAGTATTGAGACTTGTAGAAAAGGAAAATGAGGTTGAATGTATAACGGATCTATATCTAATTTGCAATTTATAAAAATCTTTTCTATCCCTAATCATACAACTTTTTGTCCCAGAATTCAACTACCGAATGCATCAAACCCCTAAATTGGAAGTAGAATATAAACCTAGATAGAATTAAAGAGATGATTTAGGGAGAAAGGTTTTAACAGAAAAGGTAATCGTATCACATACTAGTTTTCTATTATGTTGCCCCATGCAGCCACATGGATAATGTTTTTTGCATGTATCAGACACATAGAAATTCAGAAGCCACATGGATAATGTTTCTTGCCCTTTAGAATTCATGCACATTCTAGTTTTCTATTATGTTGCTCCTTCATTCCAAACAGAATTACAATTTTTCTATAGGAAAAAGAATCTTTTGAACTACAGATTTGTCAATCTGTCTTGATAATTTTATGGTAACAGTTAAGTAACCCTAAATTTCCAATTTGTTTGTGTTTTGAACCAATTTGTCAAAATTAAGTACTATTCAGAGAATACAAGTCAACATGAGGGGGAGAATCACCAAATCAAGGGCAAAATCGACATAAACAAGCAAAAATTCGAACAATAGAAAAGAGAATTTAACAATATATATGAAAATTTAGTGAATAATGCCAATTTGAGAGAGACGTGGTTTGAAGTTTCATAAAATCTCATGTTTGAAAGCCCTATGTCGGCTCTTTGGACTGTGGTCTCGATTACTGTAGGTAGAATCACATATTTGTGGGTGCGATCGAGCCCACTAAGTTTTAGATGATATTATCATACCTTCAACACAAGGAAGACGATGTTATTGAGAGGGAGTCTTGTTGTGCGAGACAGATCACAAAGAAGATCTGATGGTCATTAAACCAGACCTAGGGCTTGTAAATTTGAGCATATGTGGCGGTCTCTGTCGAGGTAAGGTTATCCCAAGCTCTCCGGCTAAAAGAGATGAGTCGAGATCGTTGGTAGATGAGGTGAGCCAAGGTAGCGAGCGTTGTAGAGAGCCTTCCCATCTTGAAAAGAACCCTAGAATGATCCCTTCGATTTCAGGGGCAATCTTGTGAGGATTTCAAGAAGGAGAGACTCAGTGAGGTTTTGAATATCGTATGAGAACGTATGAGCAAGGAGAAGATGAAGGCCCTAGAGTTTTTTCTTGAGGCGGGGGGATTAATTTTTGGAATCCAATAGGCGGGAGTAATTTTAGTCGATTTCATTTCCCGCCTAAAACGCGTGTTTCACTTAAAAATTATAAAGCGACACATTTACACGACGCACATTTTATGAAAGGCGCCCTCCGCATTTCTTTTTTTTTTCTTTTCTGACACTAATTTTAGGGCGCGCACAAATGCGTGTCCTTTATCCTTCAAATTTTGCAAAACTGACATTATCTTTTAGGGCACGCACAAATGCGCATCCTCTATCAGCGAGTGTCATTGTTTGCGCGTCATTAAAGGCTGTTTTTCTAGTAGTGGTTGGTGGTTGTTGGAAGATTGACGAAGATGGAGTTGTCATTGCTACATGTGTGCTCCCATCTACACTCCTCATGGTGGTCCACAGAGGTGAAAGGGGACGTTGGTGGTGGTCCAGTGACTTGGTTTCCAGAGAGGGAGAAGGAAAATCGGAAACAGAATTATTAAAGGCAAAGTAGTCATTTTATGTGTTTAGGCCTCTAGGGTTTGTCTAAGTGAAAAAAAAAAAACATAACGGATTAATTTTTAAAAAATAAGAACTAAACGTTTTTTGACATTTGCATCAGGAACGATTGATATAATTTACTCTATATTTTTATTATTAATGATAAACACATACTTTTTAAAAAATAAAACATAATGAAAGTCTAGCGGTAGATCAATGTACTTTCACACATGAGTTACAACATTTGGACGACACACCCATAACATTAAGGGACACCAATAATATTGTTAATGTTTCACCATTAAACTCTCAAATGGTCATGAAACAGTTTAACCTAAGCTGTTAAAATGATGTTGTTTACCATATTAAAAGAAAGAAAAAAAATCTTCCTATTCTAATTCTAATAAAAAAATAGATATAATCTCATATTGACAATTGTCATACAATTAGAACTCCTCATTAATATTATATATCACTTATCATGCCACTTGTCAACCTATTAATTATCCAATTTAAATTTCAAATTTTCTATTTTCACTCTAATTACATTAAATTAAAATTGATTTTGCATTTCAAATTTCAAATTTTAAATTTTCCCACTCTAATTATATTAAATTAATAACTAATTCTTCATTTTAAATTTCAAATTTTAATTTTCTCACTCTAATTATATTATATTAATAACATTAGATTGAAAAATAAAATAAAATTAATACATATTATAAGATGATATAACTTCACGTATTTATTTAAATCAATGATTATAATTTTATATAACTAAAAAAATATCTCTTAAGTAATAATTTATTTAAAATATCAATTAATAATTTTGATTTTTTGATATGAAAATTTATTTAATTTTATAACCGTGGTTCTCACGGGTTATAAACTAGGGTAAATTACACCAATCATCCCTCGATCAGGTGTCGAAAAGCACGTTTAGTCCATATTTTCAAAAATTAACTCGGACCGTCCCTCGATTGGTTGAAAGTTGAACATGTCATCCCTCGTTAGTTTAAATCTGCATGTTTCATCCTTTGTGAGACATGAAATGACTGTTATGCCCTTTTTATTATTATTTTGAATTATTTTTTCATTCTTATAATTATTTATAAAATACAAAATAAAATAAAAAAACTCACCCTACCCACCTTATCTTAACCCCCTACCCTTTAAACCCTCTTTTCCCTAAGCTACCACCAGAGAAGACACTATCTCGCCGGAGAAGAGAGTCATCAGACCACCGCTTACCACCATCGACGAACCATAACCCAACCTCTCTCTCTCTCCGATCTTAATATGAAACACAAAAAAAATGAAATGCATAGACAAAAAACAGAGATCGATCGACACCTTTCTGGCGATTGAGGAGGTTTACATGTGGTGACGACATAGAAGATGAACGAACCATAAAGGGGCAGAAAAGATCTTTCTGATCAAAAGGAACCAGGTAGGTGTGACATCCCCAAAATCACGGCCAGAAAAGACTGATTTCATTTATGTTTTTTAAAATAATTTCAGAGTAAATCCTTTTGATTTAAAAGTGTTACAGAATTTGTTCCCAAAACAAAACATCATAAAATAATATTTATCAAAGGATTTCATCAAGAGATGCATTTTCATTATATAATCAAAACTCGGGATGTCATGTTCCGATACAGACCATAAAGCATAAACGATAACATTACAAGTCATTCAACAAATATATACATATACAGACTTGTAAACAAAACAACTTGATGATTCAACCATCTTATGCCCTCGCGCCACTACCTGGAATACAATTAAAACTGAGTGGGTCGGGCTTGGGAGCCTGGTGAGCATATAGGGGTTTCAACCCACAATAAATAATTATATTTAATTTCACCAACCAACAACAACCCGATTACCCATTCCCGTTATCCTCACTGTACGTCCCTAAAACAACATCTATCTCAGGGGACCTAATCTAGGATTTTCAACGGGACGGACATTACTGCTAAGGGGTTTCCTCAACAATAGATATCCTAAAGGCAACCATGAGGGGGATAGAGTACACCGGTGAACACATCGTTCACAACTACTAGCGTTCCACAGGACTGTCTAGAAAGAGTCTGTGGTTGTTATCCATACTCTGCTGAATAACTAGATCAACAACAACAACAACATCGAGGCCTGTCATCTGTTTATTACACACCAACTATCTACCCATGTTCTACCCAACATATTAGTAGATAAAAATATATATTTTCATACATAGTTTAAAACCTGTATAGCATTTTCATTCAATAAATATTCCACATAACAGATGAGGCACACCCACATAACACGTATTTCATAGAAAATAAATCAGATCTATGAGATAGAAGAGAATTAATATACATTCACACATATAACAACAAAATTATACACATAACACGTATTTCGTATAAAATACTTCATAATTATGCGTTAGAAGAAAGTAACTACACACTCACTTGATCAGAAGATGATCGGACAACACTACGGCTTGTAGAAGTAGTATTCTTCGGCAGATCTGGAAGATCTCCACAAAAATCGAACTTCTCACGGGCAGAGCTTCGGTTCGGGAATCTTACTTCTCGGGATCTTCGGGACCTCGGGACTTGCTTCGGGGCTCGAGAATGATACCGAGGCTTCGGGATAATTCTTGCACGAAAAACGATGCAAAAACGTGAGAAAAAGGGAAGAAATGAGCAATGAACTCGGTTGCCCTCGACCTCCTTTTATAGGGGCTGGAAGGTCGAATTACGCTGGACGTAACTTGAGATTACGATGGGCGTAATGACGATAAGATCGCTGACTCCCCCCCCCCCTTTCGGATAATATCGGAATATATATATATATATATATATATATATATATATATATATATATATATATATATATATAAATAAAATATCGAAAATATTTAATAAACTTCAAAAATTCATATCTTCCTCGTACGAACTTCGTTTTCGACGTTCTTTATATCCACGCGTAGGTGAGACTACGATCTACAACTTTCGTTTAGACTCCGTCGGCTAATTTTGACTTTATTTTTATTATTTATTTTTAGTAGGCCGGGACACGAAAATTCCGTTATAAATTCATAACTTCTTCATCCGACGTCCGTTTTCGCCTATCTTTTTATCGTTTTACTATAATTAATGAGATATTCGATTCTCATTAAGATTTTTTCGGCTAAAAACCGCTCGGTCTCAAATCGAGTATTCGGGCTGCATACCGCTAAGTCGAAACTTCGAAAAATCATAACTTCCTCATACGAAGTCAGATTTGGGCGTTCTTTTTATGCACGCTCTTGGTTTAACGAACTCTATGACTTTCGTTTAGATCACTAAGGCTAAATATTGCTCTAACGTAAGTTTCACGTTTTACGTCATTCAGCGTTGTCGGTTCTGTCGCGAAACTTCAACAGGTCATAACTTCATCATTATAACTCGGATTTCGGCATTCTATATATCTTCGGAATCCTTGTTTCGATCACTACATCTTTATGCAAAGATATTAGGATTATCCCACACTTCAAATTTGACGCTTATTTTATTCTTAATTCATTAAATTATAATTATTAAGAAAATAAACACATAATTCACATAATACTCAAATATTTCATCATTAATACTTCAAAAAGAGTTACAAGGGTTAACCTAGACTATTACATCAATGATAATGCCTAGCCTGGAAACGCGGGCGTTACAATTATCTCCACCTTAGAATGATTCCGTCCCCGAAATCACACATCAACAAACAAATGCGGATAGCGACTCAACATGTCACTCTCCGTTTCCCAAGTGAGATTTGGCCCATTCAATTGTTTCCAATGGACAAGCACTAATTCGACCATCTTGCGTCGAAGCTTCTTAGTCTTTCAGTCAATGATTGCCTCTGGTTCTTCAATCAACCTTTTGTTCTCATCGATTCTCAACTCCAAAAGTGGAATCATGTCGGGAACTTCCCCCGTGAACTTCCTCAAATAACACACATGAAAAGTGTTATGAATTCCATTCAGTTCTTCTGGTAGTTCGAGCTTGTAACCTTGGTTCCCAATCCTCTAAAGAACTTTAAACGGTCCAATAAACGTTGGACTTAACTTTCCCCTTTTACCAAATCTTATAAGTCCCTTCCACGGCGAGACTTTAAGCAAAACCGAATCCCCAACTTCAAAAGTCATCGGTCTTCGCTTTTTGGCAGCATAGCTCTTTTGACGATCTTGAGCTGGTAACATTCTTTCCCTAATTATTTTCAACTTTTCAGCAGTTTGATGAACCATCTCCGGTCCCATAAACTGCTTTTCCCCAGCCTCAAGCCAACAAGACGGCGTACGACACTTTTGTCCATACAAAGCTTGGTAAGGTGTCATCTTAATGCTCGAGTGGAAACTATTATTGTAGGAAAATTCTACCAAAGGTAAATGTTCATCCCAGTTACCTAGGAATTCCAGAGTACATGCTCTCTGCATATCTTCAAGCGTTTGTATCGTTCGTTCGCTCTGACCATCAGTCTGCGGATGGTAAGCTGTACTTAAACACAACTTGGTACCCAATTCCTCTTGTAGACTTTTCCAAAACCTCGAGGTGAAACGGCTATCACGATCCGACACAATCGTTAATGGAACACCGTGAAGCCTCACAATTTCCTTCACGTAAGAATTTGCAAGCTTCTCCATAGACCATTTCTCCTTGGCTGCTATGAAATGCGCACTCTTAGTGAATCGATCAACGACCACCCAAATCATGTCGTGACCATTCTTTGTTCTGGGCAGTTTAGTGACAAAATCCATAGCAATGTCTTCCCACTTACCCATAGGCACAGGCAATGGTTCTAAACTCCCGTACGGTTTCTGATGTTGTGTCTTGACTCTCAAACAAGTCACACACTCGGCCACATACTTTGCAACATCAAGCTTCATCGTCGGCCACCAGTAGTAGGGTTTTAGGTCCCTATACATTTTAGTTCTACCGGGATGAATCGAGTACATGGTTTTGTGAGCTTCTTCCATCAGAAGATCTCTGACTCCTCCTGTCTTAGGTATCTAAATCCGATCTTGGAACACCTTCAGTCCATGACTGTTTACACCGAACACCAACGTTTTGCCCAAACGTTCCTCCTTTCGGTCATTCTTTTCAGAAGCTTCCTCTTGAGCTTTCTTTATACTTTCCACAATGGTCGAGACAACTTCAATTCTCAACGCTCTTGGCCTTTTCCTTTCAAGATTGACTTTCCGACTAAGAGCATCAGCAACAACATTAGCCTTACCGGGGTGGTAAAGTATCTCACAATCGTAGTCCTTGAGTAACTCTAGCCAGCGTCGTTGCCTCATATTCAATTCTTTCTGATTAAAGAGATATTGGAGACTCTTAAGATCAGTAAAAAGTTTGCACTTCGTGCCATAGAGGTAATGCCTCCATATCTTCAGAGCGAAAACTACCCCTGCCAACTCCAAATCATGAGTCGGGTAGTTCTTTTCATGCTCTTTCAGCTGTTGAGATGCATATGCTATCACCTTTTCTCTTTGGGTCAAAACACAACCCAATCCAACCCCAGACGCATCGCTATAAACAGCGAAGTCTTCAACCCCATTGGGTAGAGAAAGTATCGGTGTCTCGCATAGTTTCTTCTTTAGCTTCTCAAATGCTTCTTTATGCTTATCATTCCAAGCATAAGTAGCTCCTTTGTGGGTCAAAGCTATCAACGGAGTAGCGATCGAAGAAAAGCCTTGGATAAACCTTAGGTAATATCCGGCTAATCCCAAAAAGCTTCGGATCTCCGTGGGACTTTTCGGTTGTTCCCATTTCATCACAGCTCGATCTTCGCTGGATCAACCATTATCCCTTCTTGGTTGACCACGTGAACCAAGAATTGGACTTCACGAATCCAAAAATCACATTTGGAGAACTTAGCTTACAACTTCTCCTTCTTTAAGACTTTTAACACTTCTCGCAAGTGTCTGTCATGCTCCTCTTGGCTTTTCGAATAAATCAGAATGTCATCTATGAACACTATCACAGATTTATCTAGGAACGGATTACAAACTCTATTCGTTAAATCCATGAATGCTGCTGGAGCATTGGTTAGTCCAAACGACATAACCAAAAACTCGTAGTGTCCATATCGGGTTCTGAATGCAGTCTTCTCTATATCCTAGTCTCTTACTTTCAGCTGATGATATCCTGACCTTAGGTCGATCTTTGAAAAATAACTTGAACCTTGTAGTTGATCGAACAGGTCATCAATCCTCGGCAACGGATATCTATTCTTTATTGTTGCCTTATTCAGCTCTTGGTAATCAATGCACATTCTTATACTTTCATCTTTCTTCTTCACAAATAACACCGGAGCTCCCCAGGGTGATGTACTATGAGGGGGATAGAGTACACCGGTGAACACATCGCTCACAACACCTACAGGTTATGAACCTGCTAGCGTTCCACATGACTGTCTAGAAAGAGTCTGTGGTTGTTATCCACACTCCGCTGAATAACTAGATCAACAACAACAACAACATCGAGGCCTGTCATCTGTTTATTACACACCAACTATCTACCCATGTTCTACCCAACATATTAGTAGATAAAAATATATATTTTCATACATAGTTTAAAACCTGTATTGCATTTTCATTCAATACATATTCCACATAACAGATGAGGCACACCCACATAACACGTATTTCATAGAAAATAAATCAGATCTATGAGATAGAAGAGAATTAATATACATTCACACATATAACAACAAAATTATACACATAACACGTATTTCGTATAAAATACTTCATAATTATGCGTTAGAAGAAAGTAACTACACACTCACTTGATCAGAAGATGATTGGACAACACTACGGCTTGTAGAAGTAGTATTCTTCGATAGATCTGGAAGATCTCCACAAAAATCGAACTTCTCGCGGGCAGAGCTTCGGCTCGGGAATCTTACTTCTCGGGATCTTCGGGACCTCGGGACTTGCTTCAGGGCTCGGGAATGATACTGGGGCTTCGGGATAATTCTTGCACGAAAAACGATGCAAAAACGCGAGAAAAAGGGAAGAAATGAGCAATGAACTCGGTTGCCCTCGGCCTCCTTTTATAGGGCTGGAAGGTCGAATTACGCGGGGCGTAACTTGAGATTACGTTGGGCGTAATGACGATAAGATCGCTGACTCCCCCCCCCCCCCCCCTTCGGATAATATCGGAATATATATATAAATAAAATATCAAAAATATTTAATAAACTTCAAAAATTCATATCTTCCTCATACGAACTCCGTTTTCGACGTTATTTATATGCACACGTAGGTGAGACTACAATCTACAACTTTCGTTTAGACTCCGTCGGCTAATTTTGACTTTATTTTTATTATTTATTTTTAGTAGGCCGGGACACGAAAATTCCGTTATAAATTCATAACTTCTTCATCCGACGTCCGTTTTCGCCTATCTTTTTATTGTTTTACTACAATTAATGAGATATTCGATTCTCATTTAGATTGTTTCGGCTAAAAACCGCTCGGTCTCAAATCGAGTATTCGGGCTGCATACCGCTAAGTCGAAACTTCGAAAAATCATAACTTTCTCATACGAAGTAAGATTTGGGCGTTCTTTTTATGCACGCTCTCAGTTTAACGAACTCTACGACTTTCGTTTAGATCACTAAGGCTAAATATTGTTCTAACGTAAGTTTCACGTTTTACGTCATTCAGCGTTGTCGGTTCTGTCGCGAAACTTCAACAGGTCATAACTTCTTCGTTATAACTCGGATTTCAGCATTCTATATATCTTCGGAATCCTTGTTTTGACCACTACATCTGTATGCAAAGATATTAGGATTATCCCACACTTCAAATTTGACGCTTATTTTATTCTTAATTCATTAAATTATAATAATTAAGAAAATAAACACATAATTCACATAATACTCAAATATTTCATCATTAATACTTCAAAAAGAGTTACAAGGGTTAACCTAGACTATTACATCAATGATAATGCCTAGCCTGGAAACGCGGGCGTTACAGTAGGTCAAGCATATTTTCCATCGGCTAGCGCTTCGTCAAATTTGTGCCGCCATCGACGTTGGTTAGGGTTTCAGAACCACTACATCTAAGATCTCTTTAAGGTGGGATTCAAATTGTCAAGGGTTTCGAATCAGCAGTTTAAGATCATTAACCACATCATCAAAGGGTGTGGATCGTGAAAGAAACCGTCGGGAACTACTCCGTCTGCCTGATAGTGAAAGCCACTGCCGCCTAGGGTCTCAAATCTAAGATCGTCGCTACTAGGTTTCCGAACAACCACCACAGGTTTTAGATCGAGCTCCACTGTCATATTCATCTCTTATTTTCACTTTGGGGGTTTGATTTTGATTACAAGTTTTAAGAGGTGGTGGTGCCCAATTTAAGAAAGAGGATAGGGAAGAGAGGGAGGTGATATAGTTGAGAGAGGATATGAAATAGAGAAAACTAAAGAGCTATGTGAGAGGAAAAGAGAAGGAGGGAGAGAAGCGATACTATTTGTTGGGTTTCGGTGGTGATGGATTGTGGTTTCCGAAGGTAGTCGGTGGTGGAAGACGGTGGTTCTAGTTTCAGGCAATGTAGAAGGAAAAGGGAAGTGGGAAGGGAGGGGTGGGTTGGGGTGTGGGTAGTTTTGGTTTATTTTTTTATTAATTTAAAACTGTTAAATATAAAACAAAAAGCAAAAAGAAATTAGTAAGGGTAAAACAGTCATTTCATGTTAATAGGGACTAAGCGTGCAAGAAAAATCAAACTTAGGGACGGACCGAGTTAATTTTTGAAAATAGAGACTAAACATGCTTTTCGGTACCTGATCGAGGGACAATTGGTGTAATTTACCCTATAAACTACTATATATATATATATATATATATATATATATATATATATATATATATATATATATATATATATATATATATATATATATATATATATATATATATATATATATCATAATCTCGGACGTGTAAAAGTAGTTTCAAAACTCCCGTTCCTGTTACATTATATAATAACAAAAATGTTTCTAGAAGATCCAGACTCATCATTTGTTTAACCAGGTTGAAATGTACCAAATGATTTAATTTTAAAAGAATAATTAGATACTAATCAAACCAAATGTTACCTTCTAATTGACTTAACCTACCTTCTAAGATTCTTTGAAAAAGTACACCTGACTATCTTCCAATATAATTGCTTTCTGTCAATGACACATTTCACACTTTCTAAGTATTTTGTTTCTTGAAGAAATTAATTGGGCATCATAGAGTACTTGTTACAGAGTCCTTTTATGCCTCATAAGGGATTTCAAGTCTTACTTTCTAGAAATAGTTTTACATCATTTCCTCGGGACTAAACTATACAAATGATTCCTGTGGTTTGTTTAAAATTGTCACTTTGGTCCAAAAATGTCTGTACTAGCACCAGAGGTCTAACGTTTTCATTTTGTTGCGAGTTCAGTCTAAAGTATTTTGAAAATATCTAAAATGACAAATTTACCCTTGGTGCTTTCTTTTTTCATTTTTTTATTAAACTTAGTTATTAAAATAAACAAAAAATAATATTTAAATCCCCCCCCCCCCCCCAAGGCATTCAAAACACCTTATATAAGTGCTAAAAGTCATAAGGATTGCATCTAAGTGCTACTCTCATCTGCCTTTTTGTTTTTATTAAGTTTATTTATCAAAGCACGACCACCACCACCACCACCAAGGATACCGCCGATAGCACTTTCCATTCTTATCAAAGCCGGTAGAAGGGAGAGGAAGAGAAACAGTAGATTGGAGCAGGAGACTCGAGAAGACAAAGGGTTCCCATTCTTTCTCTCCCTTCATAGTTGAAGATTGGTGAACAAATCTAGGAAATGGAGAAGACGAAGGGTGGTCCGATGGGGGAATGCAACATCGTCTTCGTCGTTTGAGAGGGAGGACAACGCCATCTTTTTTTTTCAGATAACAGATCTGGATACCACCTGAAACCTCGACGAAGACGAAGACAATGGTGGTGAATGATTCCATAGCTTGAAGCCAAAACAGGGAAGGTAGCGAACCAGGGTTTCGATTGAAAGATTTTTAGATTGGAGGGTCACCACTGTCGTTGGAGATTTGTAAACGTGAAGCCAAAATGGGAAGGGCACCTTACACCACCAGTGATGGTTTTAAGTAGATCATCGGAGACACTAGGGGTTTTGCAAAGAGGTGCAACTCTTCTTAAGTTTCTCGGAGGAAGAACATTAGAGAGAGAGAGAGAAGATCAATTGAGCTCTACCTGTAATTATCTCATGCATTCCACACACTATCTGATTGTTCTTTTCACAAATGTAATTGTTCTTGTGGGTTTAAAATTCCAGTAGTTCTTGATTTTATGGTTGCACATCAGGAAAGATGTAATGTTTTATTTTTCAGATATGGAAAATGTTTAAATTCATCAGATGGTGGTGGTAATTCTTGTGTTCCAGTTTATCTTGTAACGGTGTTGGTGGTGACTGCTGGGGCGGTGGTAGTGGCGGTTGTTGGTGACCAACGGTGGTGGTAGTGGTAACAATGGTGATTGACAATGGTGGTGATATCATAAATGTTAGTGGGATAAGAGAGAGGGGGTGGGGTGGGGTAGGGATAGGGGTAGTATTTTCTTTTTTTGTTTTATTTTTAATTATAAAAATTAAAAATGTATTTAAATAAATAAAGAAAAACTGAAAAACAAAAAGTAATGGCAAAATCGTCATTCTAAAATTTTTTAAATTAAATTGGACCAAACTCACAACAAAATAAAAACTTTGGACTTCTGGTGTTAGTCCAAATGTTTTTGGACCAAAGTGGAAATTTTGAACAAACCGCAGGGACCATTTGTGCAGTTTAGTCTTTCCTCAACTATTTTTATGGTGGAAGTCCCCTTTAAGTATATACTTAACATTTCAAGTCCCTAAATAATTACAAAACATTCAATACTAGTCCTTCAAGGCAAGAACATGTGATCTTAATTTGTTTTACATATTATTTCAAAACAAGTTCATTCGAAAGAGATAAAATTTCATGTCCTCACAAGGATGATCCATATGAGATAGATAAGATCGTTTAATAATTGTAATACCTCAAAAGCACTGAATTAATCTGTAACCAAACAATGATTTTAAAAACATTTTTGATATATGAGGATAACATAAATTAATATTAAAACATCAATTTGTTCAAGATTAAAACATGCAATGCTATAATAATAAATTTTGACTAAAATCTCATACGATTAATAAAAACCACAATAAAAAATTAAAGAATATTAAAACTAACTAGGTTTGAGGGCAAATTCATGCTAACAGCAACCAACTTTTTATGCTATTTAATTTTAGCAACACTCTTTTGTTTTCATTAGAAAGAGATAACGGTAACTTTATACCATGTTGTTTGTAATTTTAAAATATTAATAAGATATTAATCTAACCGAATGTTACCTTCTAATTGACTTAACCTACCTTCTAAGATTCTTTGAAAAAGTACACCTGATTATTTTCCAATATAATTGCTTTCTATCAATGGCACATTTCACACTTTCTAAGTATTTTGTTTCGTGAGGAAATTAATTGGGCAACTTCACAAATGTTTCACGAAGACCTTACTTTCTAGAAATAGTTTTACATCATTTCCTCAACTATTTTTATGGTGGAAGTTCCCTTCGAGTATAGACTTAACATTTCAAGTCCCTAAATAATTACAAAACATTCAATACTAGTCCTTCAAGGCAAGAACATGTGATTTTAATTTGTTTTACATATAATCTCAAAACAAGTTCATTCGAAAGAGATAAAATCAGTATTTCTGATAAAGACTTTTTTTTTTCTTTCATGTCCTCAAAAGCATGATCCATATGAGATAGATAAGATAGTTTAAAAAAATAAAATAAGACAGCGGAAGCACTGAATTAATCTGTAACCAAACCATGATTTTAAAAACATTGTTGATATGCGAAGAGAACATAAATTAATATTAAAACATTAATTTGTTCAAGCATAAAACATGCAATGCTATAATAATAAAATTTGACTAAAATCTCATACGATTAATGAATACCACCATAAATAAATTAAGGAATATTAAAACTAACTAGGTATGAAGGCAACTTCATGCCAATAGTAACCAACTTTTTATGTTATTTAGTTTTAGAAACACTCTTTTATTTTCATACCAAAGAGAAAATGGTAACTTTATAGCATGTTGTTTGTAATTTTTTTTTGGTTTTATTTGGTTAATGTCATTTTAGCCCCAAATGTAGTATTTTTAAATATTACATTTTTGACCATTGGAATGAGTTTTGCTTACAAAATGGCCTATAGTGGGATTGTCGTAATTTTTGGGCAAATCAGAGCACGCTGGGCGTACCAGCATGGTACGCGGGGCGTAAGACTTTTGATGGAGCGACGTTGTTTTGGGAGTATGCTGGGCGTACAATCCGTACTCTGGGATTACTCTATCTAGGAGAAAAACCTAATCTTGAGGGTTTGGACCCTATTTATTGCTCCTTAAGTTTCATTTCTTCACCCCATTCGCAGCCTCCGTCCTTAGATACGTCTTCTCTTGTAAACCCTAGCCCTATTATATCTCTTTGAAGCTTGAGTGTGTGTTTTATGTGTTCCAAAGAAAGAAGAAAGTAGTGATGAAGCTTGGAAGCTAGAAGTAAGCTTGGATCTGGCAGTTTTGCATCCTTATCCATCTCCAGAAGGTAAAAAGTTCCCACCTTGATGAATGAGTTGCTAGATCTAGTTTGCATGATGAAAATATGTGCTTTTGTCCCAAATATGTCCTTTCTTGTATATGACATTTAATGGAACATTTGGGCTATCCTTTTGGACGTATTTCCATGTCTTGAGCCATAAAAATATGACCTTGGCCCCTGAGATTGATTCATGCAAGCCATTAAGAGCTTTAGTGGTTAAGACAAGTCAGGGTTTTGTTGTTGGGCTTGATCTAGACATGTAGAACCATAAAGTTGGAAACTATATGATTTGGGATGCTATTTTGGGCTAAGACTGAAAGTTAGACGTAGTGTCTTGAGGAATTAAGCCCTCGAAATGAAGATATTAAGCCATTACATACGTTGGGCGTAACTGTAGTACGTAGGGTGTACACTTGAGGGGAGGCCAATCTAGATCATGAGTATGTGGGACGTACGAGCCGAGTATATGAGGCATGGGTTGAATTTTCTTGATTTTGACTTTGACCAAGGTTGACCAAGTTTGACTTTAGGTCAAAGTTGATGGTTTTTTATTGATGATTAATATTTCATTGGTTCTGATGTTAGTGGATTCGCGGGAGCAAACAGAGTAGCAGGGAGTGTATCATGGTGTTCTTGGGTTTCTTTATTCAGGTGAGTTTTGTCTCATTGTACCGTTGGTCGAAGGCACTAATGCTGACCCACTAGTTTTCAGTTATCTATTAGTAGAGGGATGCCTTAGGGACTATATATGGTTAAGTAGGATAAACTAAGGACTCTTGATCTAGGCTTTCTTACCTGTTCCTTGTTTAGTTATGGTTCTAGAGTAGGATCACTTGTCGGTGTGTCTATCTTACCCCTAATTATATATGGTCATGCATTTCTTGGGTTATTGCTATTTATTATGTCGCTATGTTGTAGTTATCTGTTAGAACTGTATTTTGGTATCGAGTATTATGTGATGCTGTATGTGACAACCGTCAATTTTCGGTCAAGTCAAAGTCAACTAAGGTCAACAAGCCAAACCGGTCAACTCAACTAACCCTTGTGTACGAGGGCTTACGTTATGTATTTACTAAACAACTCGCTAATCTAACGAGAGATCATAAATCGAAAAGTGCGTAAATCTAGATCTCCTTACCCTAAAACTGTGGTACGTGGCGAGCCAAACCGATAAAACAATGTTGCATACTCATCGGGAGTATGCAAGATCCTTAAACAAGGCGTAACGGGGTTTACGGACCTTGCATTGCGAAGCCAGACACTCAAAAAGGTCACAAATGAAACCCCTCTCAATCGTTTTCACTCTATCCCTCTCTATGTGAAATATCTCTCAAATCTCTCTAAGTATGTGAAATCTCTCCCAAATATCTCTTTGTATGAGAAATCTCTCCAATAATGTCAAATCTCTCCTAAATCTCTCTAAGTATGTGAAATCTCTCCCAAAAATCTCTTTGTATGAGAAATCTCTCCAAGAATGTCAAATCTCTCCCAAATCTCTCTAAGTATGTGAAATCTCTCCCAAATATCTCTTTGTATGAGAAATCTCTCCAAGAATGTCAAATCTCTCCCAAATCTCTCTAAGTATGTGAAATCTCTCCCAAATATCTCTTTGTATGAGAAATCTCTCCGAGAATGTCAAATCTCTCCCAAATCTCTCTAAGTATGTGGAATCTCTCTCAAATCTCTCTCAACTTTCTATAATCACTCGGGGCATCCCGACCCTCGAATTTAACGAAAACAGCCCAAAAACAAAAGTCTACGCGAAAAACGAACTTAAGGACCCGAAACCCCTCTTAGGACCCGAAAGTCCTCTTAAGGGACCGAACCCTTCTGAGCCCAAGGCTGCTGAACCGAACCCGAAAGGTCCTCTCGGGCCCGAACCTCGCCTATACAACCGAACCCGAACCTTTGGTCCATTTCGGATCCTGATGCCTCTAACCGAGCCCTCGCTTCTGAGCCTTTGACCGAGCCCCTCGCCTTCGCTTCTCGCTTCTGGTTCGCCCCATCTCGCTCCGGCTCGGCATCATTAGGGACCGAACCTCGGCCTAGGACCGAGAGGTCTCGCTGGAAGTGCTTTTCTTCCCTGTTTTCGACTAATTTCGCGTTTTAGGCCCGTTTTTAATTGTTTTAACACGGGATTTTCACCCAAAACTTTATTTTAACATATAAGACCCCTTAATTAATGATTAATCACGTTTTAAGGATAAAACTTTATCCACAAGAGAGTAGGTGAAGTACAAAGGTAGAGTGTTGACTTAGCTTTACCTTATGACACAAACAACCACTCCCACACCCACTCTATGACCAGCCACACCTCCCCACCTTACCTAGGTCACTTCAATGTCCTTTCCACTCAATTATCACCCTTTTCCCACATTTTAGGGCTGGTCACTAAACCTCTATCCTCATTTTCTTTCAATTACTCTCATTTCACCAAAGATCCAACTCCAACTTTTCCCTCAAACTTTTCTCTCTAATTCGAGATCCCGAGGCTGATTATCAAGTGTTCTTCCACTCTTGGTAAGTATAATTCATCCTCCTTGTGATTATTGCACTTCATTCTACTCAAATCATTGATTGCTTACACAAACTCCATAACTATGATGTTAGATTCTCGAAAATCTTCAAGGCATCTCCAAGTGTTCTTGAGTTAAACGCTTCCATTCTTCAACAATCATCTACTGAAATCACTTAAGGTGAGTTCATACCCCTACATTTTTATGTTTTCTTAAGTTTTTAGGGGGGGGGGGGGGGGAATACAAGTTAAAACACCAAGACCATAACTAAATTTTTCTAACAGCTTTCATCAGAAAAGTTGGACTCCATTCACGGACTGTTTTGGACAACTTAAAAATTTTTGTTTGAAAAACTGTTTTAGGTGTAAATAGTTCCAGTTCTTAGATTTAAAATGACTACTCGCACATCTCCATATAATTTTCCTACAATTTATGGTGATTTTTACAAAACTGCCTATCATTTCAAATACCAATCCGGACCAGTCTGTGATTATCGACTTTTTCACCCAAGTTAGAGGTCATTAAAAATCATGATAAAAATTATGAGTAAACTAGACACATCTTGAGAACTTTCAGAATTTACGGATTTAGATTTTGACTTCGTATGATTTTTCTATGACTTTTCTAAAACAGTGCAGAAAGGTTTAATTTAGTTAACACCATATAACTTTCATAACACTTTGTATTATGTTGAGCAAAGTGTATAATAATAAGTTCTAAGTATTGAATGTGTTTCTTTGTTAATTTTATCATCATAAACTGAAAAGTTGTCATTCATAATAAGATTATTCATTCATTTAGAACACGTATATTAAGCTATAATGAGCATAGTTTATGAATTCATAGCATTAAGGCATTTTCATAAAAGAATTCTTATACATTACAAACGTTTTGGATAAACTATAATAGGTATAGTTTATGTATCATTTACTTCTCAAACTTATTTACCAAAGGTTTTCAGTTTAGTTCACGTAAATCTGTTAATGAATAAATTTGTGAGTCATTCACTTCGGGTTACTTCCAAAGTAACAAAGTCAAAAAGTCCTGTAAATTGTAACCAGAGTCTCTTGTAGGGAGAACGTGATAGTTGTGTATAGATCTATATTGGGTTTGACAAACCCACACCAGAGCTGCTTGCAACAGCTAGACCGGCAGGTCTGTGGTGACAAGTGTCATTTCAGTTTCGCGACGCTTGAAGAACGTCGCAATTACGAGGCCGTCTAAGTCAAGTATGGTTATGATAACTCACATGTGGTATTAACAAATCATAAGATTTACGTGTTCTAATTATAAATTAGCGGGTTATGTTTATTTAGCTCACTGAAATTACTTTAAGTATGGAAAAAAAATACTTGTACGTCTTCATATCAAAAAGGGTTTTATGTTCATTTAAAATCGCTTTTTATATCAATTACAGATATCGTTGTATATTTTCAGACTTGGTATTTAAGACTACACACCATTCATTACGAGAGTTTTTCTCAAATCAGAAAGGGTTTCACGCCAATTTGAAACCACTTTTATATCTTTAAGTATGACAAATACTTGTACTTTTTCGGTACTGGCATTTAGGACCACATAACTTATGTAAGGAAAATATTGGATTTTTCTTGGTAACATACATCTCTTTACAAAGATCGATTTTCAAACTCTTACCGTCAAAAGCTTATGAACTCACCAACCTTTGTGTTGACACTTTTCAAAACTACTTGTATTCTCAGGAATTCAGTGAAACATGAAATCAACCACTTTTTGAGGATGGGACGATAAATCGTCAAACAGTTCATTTTGTATCATAATGTAATTGATTTGAATCATGTAAACATATACTTTGGTGTAATTTTTTTCAATTATATTTATGATGGTTGTATTTACTTTGAGCACTATTATACTCGTTGTTGTGATACTCTACATGAAGTCCTCCACCCCCGGACGTTTCCGCTATCCTTGGTTTGGGGGTGTGACACTGTAGTGATCTGCTAGACTTGTATATTGGTGTCGAGTATGTTTTTATGTTGTAGTGATCTGTTAGATCGGTATCCTAATGTATAGGATGTTGCTATGCTATAGTGTATTGTTGGATTTGTATGTTATCTGTACTTACTAGTTATCATCTGGTGGAGTGCCATAGGGACTGTCTGTGGCCATGTAGGATAACCTGAGAACTCTTGGTCTAAGCTTTCTTACATGTCCCTTGTTTCGTTATGGCTCTAGAGTAGGATCATCTGTTCGGTGGCTATCTCACCTCTGGCTACTTATGGTTACGCATTTCATGGAGGTTAGCCGGTAGTGGGACTGTGTGCAGTGAGAGGAATAGTAGGCGGGAGTGAGCTGTATGATTGTTGTTTGTTTGTATTATGTGCCTTCTTGATCCTTGTTTGTTTATATGTCGATATATGGTAGTGGTGGGTTGAGGCGGTCCTGCTTTGTGCTATAGGCCAAGATACCCGGTGCAGGCTAACTGTAAGGCGAAGGCATGAAGGCTCTGGTAGAGCGATTAGGTTGAGGCGGTAGTCCAACAAACCCTGGTGTTCAAGCCTAATGACTGAGTGGACCTGATGCATGCTTGTATGTTTATCGTATGGGGTATTTTGGGAGAAACTCACTAAGCTTTACGCTTACCTAGTTGTTTACGGTTTCAAGTATCATCGGTGATTGCGGGAAGACGAAGGTGGGACTATACACACTCATTAGCAACATTGAGGATTTCGCGTCTTCTACGATACTCTGATTTTTAATAAATATAATGTGAAACATACGGTTTTCTTGATATGATTTATAAATTATGAAGTTTTACCTTAATAAAAATGAAAAATTTTGGTTGTAAAAAATGGGACGTTATAAGTTGGTGTCAGAGCCCTGGTTTGAGTGAATTGGAGGAACACTTGTGTGAATCCAATCGCAAATTAAGATCCGAGAGTTTTCGCAAAATGTTTTTGAATAAGAATTTATAAAAAAAAGTGTTGGGTTAGGGACATAGGTCTGGTCTCTTGTCATGTTCTAGTTTGATTGTTGGCTTGGGATCGGGAACATGGGCCTTAACTTAACTTTGACTTTTTCAGGAAGATGCAGTGTGTATATTCAGCCAGAGCCCGAGGAAGAGAGTGGTTCCCAAAATACTCATAGTTGTTATGTTTACTGAGTTTTGATTTGTTGATATATGAATTGTTAGAAAAACCAAGCTATTATGTTTTCCTTCTTTACATCTTTCTCTTTCTTTCTTTCTTTCTCTCTCTCTCTCTCTCTCTCTCTCTAACACATACATAAACACATTGTCCATTTTCATTTTCATTTTATGACTCATATGCTTCTTCTTACCACCATTCTTCTTAAAACCTCTGCAACTAAATAAAGCACACATACACAAACACATAGAGAAAATTAAGCGTATACATATACATACACAAACACACACTCACATACACACACACACACACACACACTCTCTCTCTCTCTCTCTCACCAACCTTTTCCTTTTGCCTGATTTCGAGGTCATAAGAGGGGGGGGGGGGGGGGGTCACCTATTCTGATGATGCTAAACAACCCCGATGAAGTTGTGTCGAAAACCCTTCTCTTGGCCAACCTTGATCCCAAGATTTTGAACATGAGGCAATGAAATAATAAGCAACATCTTCCACATGTTTTACCAAGTAAGTCATCAAGAAATGATTAGTGAGTCACCACTGAATGCACCAAACCCTTCTCTGACCACTTGTGATTATTCACATAGATGATTACCAATATACATTAAGTTTCATATAATTTTTGTCTATTGATACAACATATTCGTAGTTACCGACAGTTGAATAACAAAAATTTTATCGCTTAAAATAAAAGCAAATAAAATATTGGTTACTATCTCAAGAAATTTCATCTAAGTTCGCATTAGTTTTATCCTAAGAAGTTTATCCACAAAAAATTAATTCAAGTTTTTCTTGATAAGGAGTAGTTTGTATATTCTTCTTGGAGGTGAAGTTTGAGTATAATAATGGAGGGACATAATATCTATATCATATTTATAGAGGGGGTGGTAATAAAAGTTTGCCTTAATCACATGTATGTAATATTTTTAATCATATAATATAACAAAGGTTTTGAAATTTTGACAATTGGCCGCGCCATTGCTTTACGACTTGGTCTGCTACTTTCCATGACACGGCCAGCCATCGATGAAGGCCACCGCGTTTTTTAAAATTCTATCTTATAAAATCTCAATTTCCGACTCTAATTCTCCCCCCAATCTCAATCAAAACTCTTGTTCTTCTAATCCGAGTAAGTCTTTGAGCGATTTACACTTCAGTTTTCGTTTTGAATTTGCATAAATTTTAACCGATCGACCTAAAATTCGAAATGAACGACCTACTCTCCGGATCTTTTTCCGGCAGCCGCGTCAGCGACATAGAGATGGGTAACGCCGCCACAACCGACGGCACAAACCTCGAGAAATTCTTCGGAGATGTGGCGGAGATCAAGGAAGAGCTAAAGGGTCTTGAAAATCTTCATAATCAACTGCAAGAGTCAAATGAACAAAGCAAAAGCCTATACAACGCCACCTCCATCAAAAACCTCCGGACCAAAATGGACAACGACGTCGCTTTATCTCTCAAAAAAGCGAAGCTCATCAAAACCCGTTTAGAGGCCCTTGATCGTTCCAGTGAAGCCAATAGGAACCTCCATGGCTGCGGTCCAGGAAGCTCCACCGACCGTACACGAATCTCCGTCGTTAACGGCCTACGGAAGCAGCTTCAATCGTTCATGAAATCTTTCACCGACCTCCGTCTGAAAATGGCGTCCGAGCATCGAGAAACTGTCCAACGAAGGTACTACACAGTCACCGGAGAAAAACCCGACGAGGGTACAGTCGATAACCTGATCTCCACCGGAGAAAGTGAGACGTTTTTACAGAAAGCGATCCAGGAGCAGGGTAGAGGGCAGGTGATGGAAACAATATTGGAAATTCAAGAACGCCATGATGCAGTAACAGTAATAGAGAGGAATCTGAAGGAACTGCATCAAGTGTTCATGGACATGGCGGTGTTGGTGGAGAGCCAAGGAGAGCAGCTAGACGACA
The DNA here is from genome assembly GCF_002870075.4 of Lactuca sativa. Classification (NCBI taxonomy): domain Eukaryota; kingdom Viridiplantae; phylum Streptophyta; class Magnoliopsida; order Asterales; family Asteraceae; genus Lactuca; species Lactuca sativa. The sequence continues at coordinate 129,688,138 of NC_056624.2, read as the reverse complement.
TCGAGAGCCATGTTAATAGGGCGAACTCGTTTGTGAGAGGCGGTGCACAACAGTTGCAGGTGGCAAGAAAGACGCAGAAGAATACCAGGAAATGGACATGTTTTGGGATTCTTTTGTTGTTGATTATCATCGCCATTATCGTTCTCTCAATTAGGCCATGGAAGTAGGAGTGTTGTGAAGATGACTGCGATCGTTATACGTCAGTTGTACGGGATTCTGTTTGACGCGGTGAGTAATTCGTTTTCCAACATTGTGAGATATCCGTTGAATGGTGTGGTCGTGTGGAGATGATGAGGGTATCTTTGTAATTAAACATGGGTCATGGGTTCGTGTTTTGTATTTGACGTATTATATTCTTTTCCAAAATATTTGTTTGTTTTGATTGAAAAAAGTTGTCTATTCGTTTGTATATATAACGGTTGCGCATAAATTTATATAGGGAAAAATGACTTAAAAGCTTTAGATATTTTCCATTTTGTATATACTTGGTTATTAGATATATTTTAAAACTTGTTATCTTGTACATAATCCATCTTTATGATCGGTCGGTGTGAGTTTTGTCGGTTTCTGGTGTTCATGGCAAATCCAGCGAGACTTAGATAATCTTCTCCGGCGAGTTCCCGACCATGATTTTTCCGACAAGTTATAACACACAAAACCAAGATTTTGATATTCAGATCTAGAACACTCTTCATTAGAAATCATGATGAGCTCATAAATTGTAATGAACACAAATCATGGTCATCCATAAAATAAACACACATAAAAGATTTATGGGTTTGAGTTCTTGAGTTTGAGTTCGGATTTGTGTTCGTGTTCTTCATCCTTTTATAGGTTTGTTCTTCAAACACATGTATACAAAAAAATACACCACATACGCAAATATGAACAAGAAATCAGGTATACAAACGAGTTCTTTAACACACTCAATAAATCCAACTTCTACAAATCGAACACCTATATAAAATCAGTTCTTGAAATTAGTGTGTGTTCAAGTGTGTTTGTGTGTCTTCTTCATCAGATCTGAAAATAGAAATTTGTTCTTGATATTAGTGTATGTTCCTGTGTGTGTGTCCTTCATCGGATATGCAAATCCGACTTCTTCACCGATTCTTGAAACCCATTTATTCTTAACACGTGTGGGTTATGAAATCGGTTGGTAAAATTAGTGTGTGTAAGGGTAGTTCGGTTGTAAAGAGTCGAAACCTTATTTGTACTCTTCGTATGTTTTGTAATATATTTTACTAGGCGAATGGCCGCGCGCTGCGCAGAAACACCTATATAGTTGAAGTCTTTACAAATATATGATTTTTTAAATATAATAATAACGTTGTTGTTAAATTTAATATAATAATTTGTATATAATAAATTGATATAATATATTGATTATTTTGAAGTATATGATTATATATACATTTATTATAACTTCATAATCTCAATCGTTTGAATGACTTCTTCCCGCGAGTTACACATTAATAAAATTAAATATAATATATGATTTGATGTTATTTATAGTTGTTTTTATTGTTAATTAATTTTTTTAAATTTATTTGCTTAATGTTTTAATTTCTATCATTATAATTATTTAAAACATCAAACATTGTTTTTTATTTTAAAGCTAACAATATAATCATTTATATAGAGTTGTTTTTAACTATTGTTATTGTAAGTTATTTTAAGCTACTTATTTAGAAACTTTTAACGATTATAAAAATATATTTTAGAAATATTTTAGTTAAATTGAGATTACTATTTAGTTTTTGCTTTTATCACTACAATTTATCAATTTTAACTATTTACAAAATATTCTTTAGTTTTTTTAAATGGAACTGAAATTTATATTTGAGTTGACATTGTAATGCGCAGAAACACCTATATAGTTGAAGTCTTTACAAACATATATTTTTTAAAATATAACACTAACGTTGTTGTTAAATTTGAAATAATAATTTGTATATTAGTTTGATATAATATATTGATTATTTTGAATTATATGATAATATATAAATCTATTATAACGTCATAATCTCAATCGTTTGAATGACTTCTACTCGCGAGTTACACATCAATAGAATTAAATATTATATATGGTTTAATACTATTTATAGTTGTTATTTTTAACTAATTTTTTAAAATTTATTTGCTTAATGTTTTAATTTCTATCATTATAATTATTTAAAACATCAAACATTATTTTTTGATTTTAAAGGTAACAATATAATCATTTATATAAAGTTATTTTTAACTATTGTTATTATAAGTTATTTTAAGCTACTTATTTGAAATTTTTTAACGATCATATAAATATATTTAGGAAATATTTTAGTTAAACTGATATTACAATTTAGTTTTTGCATTTATTACTATAATTTATCACTTTAAACTATTTATAAAATATTATTTGGTTTTTTTAGTGGAATTGAACTTTATATTTAAGTTGACACTGTAATGTTATATTTAAATTAACAATTTAAGTATTTTGTCCAAACTGTTCAAAAATTGTAGCTTTAAACTGATAATGGTTTACATGCAACAACATTTTAAATCTAATAAATTAAATATAATATGTTAAAATTTAAAGACATAACTTTATAAATAGAAATAAAGATATTATTTTAAAATTGAAATTTAGTATATTTATGATTACACTTTAAGTTTGATATTTATTTAACCTTATTAACCAACTTACAATCATTATTAGAAAGACACTACAATTTATCATTTTTAACTATTTATAAAATAATATTTGGGTTGTTTAAGTTAAATAAAATTTATATTTAAGTTGAGCCTATAATGTTATATTTTAATTAATAATTTAAGTATTTTATACAAATTGCTCAAAAATTATACCTTTAAAATGATAATGGTTTACATCCAACAATATATTAAAACTGATAAATTAAGTATAATACATTAAAAGTTAAAAAACATAATCTTATAAGTAATTAAAGATATTATTTTAGTATTGAAATTTAGTTTATATATGAATACACTTTAGATTTGATATTTATTTAACCTAATTACCAAATTATAATTATTATTATTATTATAAAGAAATTGAAAAGTCATGGGAGTTTCAAATGAATGTGATGAAAGGAAAAAAGAATGGGGGTTTCAAATGCATGAGATTCAAGAAAAAATGCTAGCTTTATAAGTATGTATGACTAGGGCTCTTTTGATTCGAAGCTTATCTGTTTTAGCCTTAGTATATTTTTTGTACGCTTTATGTATCCTACAAATAGGGTCATTTACTAGAGTTAGAAAACATGGACACTATTGTCTACTCTCTGTAAAACTCCTAAAGCGTAATAGAGCTGAAGTGAAAATCTTATTTACATCGGTGTTCAATCTTACATATATTTCTGATTTCAAACTCTGATTAATATTCAAACTCGATTCTAAGATTCATCAGTGTGTGTTCTTCATCAAATACTATGAAAATAAATATTAAGCTGAATAACTCAAACAATTTGTGGGTTTATGTTCTTGAGTTTATCATGCATGTGTGTACGTTTTTGAACAGATGAAGATAAAGAATTGATGTGTGTGTTCTTGATCTTAAAATCAAAAATCAACTTTTTCTAGATTTTTAGTCAAAGACTCACCGTCCACTACTAGAAAACTAGGCATCAGCGACGGACATTTCCATCGGAAATCCATCGCTAAAGCCCATTAGCGACGGAAACTGGCCGTCGAAAAAACCTTGCTCGCTAATCGTCAACGACGGATTTAGCGACGTATCACCGACGGATTCGGTTGTCGCAAAATGATCCAAAATTGTGTGAATTCTATCGCAATTCCGTCGCTAATGATGTGTAAATGAGTAGTTTTTATGTTTCTAATACTACTGATGAGTAGGTTGAATAGGTCGATAGTCTATAACCAAAATTCACAAATGAAATTCAAATATATACCCCAAAACATTACATTGACATCCGACTACAAAAATAAAGATTAAATTTAACTTACAAATAATGATTCATATTTGATTTCTTATTTCCTAAACCTACTCACAAAAATCAAAAGTTCCAAAGTCTAGTTTAGTGGGTAGGTTGTTTCTTTGGATGAGCTTTTGGAGTAAGTTATACATCCTGGCGATTTCACTACTAGAAATCGGGGCCTCACATTCTTCAAACAGTTTCTCTCACTTCCTTACAAACATGATTGAGATAACCTAAAAATATGAAACCCAATTCATGGGATTTTAGCCTCGGCGGTGATGTGGTGGTCTAAAGGAATCAGATGCGGTGGTCCTACTCTCATCTTCATGTTTCTCTCTTTCTTTTGCTTCTTCCCAGATTTAAAAGTCGGAACAAAAGAAAAGAAACCACATACTAACTGAAAAAGATAAGCCATTGAAATAACATCACATTAGCTACAGAAAAGAAGCCAAAGACATAGAAACTTACTAGGGTTAGATGTCATCGACAGGAAGGGCTATTGTGATATCAAGGGTTTTGGCTTGGGTTTCCTTTTGTTGGAATCGAGTTTTAGGAACATAAAGAAGATGGCTATCAATAGTCGATTTGGGATGAGTACTGATTTGTGAGACGAGTGTCGATTTAGGCTTTGGATTTCAGAACCAAGCATGAGAGATAACTAGTGAATGTCGATTTAGGAGGGAGAATAGGGGGAAATGAAAATAATTGGGATGAGGAGCGGGGGAAATGAAATATTTGGGAGGGACTTAACAAACATTAGCGACATAAATATTTGTGAGTATCTGATTCCGTCAGTAATCCCTTTCTAATCCCTCGCTAACATGCTAAAATTTACACCTTATCTACAAAAATGATTTTCGTCGCAGATCCCTTGTAAATCCGTCATTAAATAGCTCTAGGGATTTATTCTGTCGTTGATGCCTAGTTTTCTAGTAGTGGTCCTAGTTTCCATGAACGTCGGAAATCGGCTAAACTCACACCAACCGGTGGTAAGGTTTGATTTTGTATCATATAACAAGTTTAATGGGAAAATATGAACAAACAAATCAGTGACTAAATATGTATAAAACGAAAAATATCTTACTATTTTAAGTCATTTTCTTATTTATAAATCAGTAACAACTATATTTTATTTAAAAGGAGTTTTGATATCATAGTGTTATTATTTCGTCGCCATAGTTTTAATCGTACTAATTAAATATTTAAACTTCCAATTTTGTTACAATTAATTCATTGATACAATAAATATGTATAAAACGAAAATATCTTACTATTTTAAGTCATTTTCTTATTTATAAATCAGTAACAACTATATGTTATTTAAAAGGAGTTTTGATATCATAGTGTTATTATTTCGTCGCCATAGTTTTAATCGTACTAAATAAATATTTAAACTTCCAATTTTGTTACAATTAATTCATTGATACAAGTTATAGCAAATTCCGCAGGTCACGGTTCTACGTGACACGTAGGCTAATTCTGACCACCTTTGTCCACATACGATGATGTGGAATCCACATGGAACTTCAAAAAAAAATTTCCTCTAAAATTAATTTTATTAATGAAATGAATTGCAAGCACTATTTCTATGATTTTTAAAAAGGGAATAAAAAGCCCAAGTTCAACGTCGTCACATTCGAGTCCCCTAATTTCAGGCACTGTCAACCACCAACTCCCTCCTTTGCCTGCATCTCGACGACATGCCTCCTCTTCACTGCACCTTCATATATGGCCAACCCACATCATTCGTCCATCGCAATGCTTTTCTACCCTTCACCCTCATCTCCGACTTACACCACTATCTCCAAAAAGCCTTCAACCGCTGATAATGCTTTTCCGCCCTTCACCCTCATCTTCGGCCCACACATATGAGGCTTTCCTAATTCCTTCATCTATCGCCTTCCTCCATGACCCTGATTAGGATTTCACATAGCTCATAAATCACGCCCTACACCAATCCTCCCTGTGTTCACTCACTTATGGTTCGGGGGGTGGGGTCTGATGTCATCCCCATTATCATTTACTATGCCATTACCTACGATCAATGTTTTAAAAACTGGTTTGAACCGGCCGGTCGAACCGGTTGGACCAGAAACTGGGGAAGAGAACGGTTCAAATATCACCGGTTTTACACCAATTTTTGAACCGGATTGAACCGGCCGGTTTTTAGAAAAATCGGATGAACCAGTCAAAATAAACTGGTTGAACCGGTTAAACTAAATAAAGATATATATAGAAAAAAACATTTTCAATAATAAATGTGGACTTTTTCGCATCTATTTAAATTTCTCTAAATAAAAATATATGGTAATGTTATGATGTTTTTTGATGCATTTGTATTCATTTAAAACTATATTTTGTTTCGTTATTATACTTTATTTTCTTTTTGACACATGTGAATTGATATACAACTTATAGTTATGTGTTGTTTTAATGTTGATCTACAACTTATTTTTATGTATATTTTTAATGTTTGAACTTGTAGACATCAAATTCATGACTTATGTATGTATGTATGTGTAGAAAAATAAGAAAAAAAATAAAAAAATTATAGAAACCGGTTGACCCGGCGGTCAAACCGGGAACCGGTCATACCGGTTCAACTAAAAAACCGGTTTTTAAAACAAATGTTTTAAAAACCGGTTTTCAGTTGAACCGGTATGACAACCGATTCCCGGTTCAACCGGTTTGACCGCCGGGTCAACTAGTTTCTATAATTTTCGTATTTTTTTCTTATTTTTCTACACATACATACATACATAAGTCATGAATTTAACATTTACAAGTTCAAACATTAAAAATACATATAAAAATAAGTTGTAGATCAACATTAAAACAACACATAATTATAAGTTTTATATCAATTCACATGCGTCAAAAAGAAAATAAAATATAATAACGGAACAAAATATAGTTTTAAATGAATACAAATGCATCAAAAAACATCATAACATTACCATATGTTTTTATTTAGAGAAATTTAAATAGATGTGAAAAAGTCCACCTTTATTATTGACAATGTTTTTTTTCATATATCTTAATTAGTTTAACCGGTTCAACCATTTTATTTTGACCGGTTCAACCGGTTTTTCTAAAAACCGACCAGTTTAATCTGGTTCGAAAATTGGTGTAAAACTGGTGATATTTGAACTGTTTTCTTCCCCGGTTCCCGGTCCAAACCAGTTTTTAAATCTCTCTCTCTCTCTCTCTCTAATAATCTGATAAGAATTAATGGTAAACATCAATCAAGTTCAATTTTGAAATACTTAAGAACGAACACAAGTACAACCATTCGATCTAAGTGACAACGAGTAGCTAAAATTTGTGTCATTTTCTTAACATTATTTTCATATTTGATTTCGGGTTTTGTCTTAGATTTGGAATGAAGACAAGACACCGATTAAGAGTTTTGTTTTTATCGGTTTTTTGGTTCTTTCTTTGCCTTCTACATATGGGGTTCTTGATCGAGGTTTCATTACCTCCCAAGTACCCCCAAAATTCTAAATTTAGCTTGAATGTTCAGAACTTTATAAGTTTGATCTCTATGGAATTCTTCTTTTTCTTTCTTTGTGGGATTTATTGATTTTCTAGTTAGAATAACCAATATGAATGTATGGTATGTTTATTACGGTGGACTATGGTGTTGGTGTTGGTGTTAGGTGATAGATGATGATGATGATAATGATGGTGGTGTGGGGTTCCAGATTTATGAATTAATTTTTTACACCAAATGAACTAAATGAAGAACATTAAACATTAGCAAATCTGATGAAGCTTATGAATAAGATAATGATTTGTGGTTTTTTTCTTTAAAATCTAACAAATAATACTAATAAATTAACTTTAAAAAAATTGTTTAACATTTTTACATGGATGTCATGTCAACTTTAATTTAGATGAAGGTGGTCAAAGTTAGCCTAAATGGCATGCAACGTAGGACGATAACATGATGAACCTGATATAGCAAGTTGAAAGATCTGTATACCAAGTAATTATAGTAATTATAGAATGATATTTTTAGAGAATATATGATCCTAAAGGGTCACACAAATAATAATTTGATACAAATGATTATTTATTAAAAATTGATTTTAATAAATATTCTTTCTCCATCTCTCATTTTAATAAATCTTCATCAAGTTGAGTTTTCTATCAATGTAAGAGTTTTACTCCACATTTAACATCAACATTCAAGTCTTGCATTGAGAATTCAAAAAACTACAAAGGTTGTTATCTTCTTACTCTTTCTTTGGTTGATGTTTTTTCTCCAAACTTTGCAAGAAGATCCTTGACGGGTTTACCTACTTTATGTTATTCTAAAATTATAAAGTTTTTCGTTGCTAAATATTGAGTTTTTGAAACTAAGTTTTAAATAAAAATTCAACAGTTGTTATCAAAGTCACCTTGCAAGTTTGGCTAGAAATTTTGATTATATGGATTACTTGGATAACTTTATAATTGTTATTTTTTATGACAAAAGTTTACATTCATGATTTGTCATTTAAAGTTCTCTTAGAAAAACAAAAGTTGTTTTGTATGTTAATGTATTTTAGAGTGCATAAACAAGCTATAAACCCTTTGCGCTTTTATGTAACACCCTGTTTTCACTTTACACTTTACAGTAGAATTTAAGATAACCACACGTTTAGAAAATTTGAAGTAGAAATATATTACTTTTTAGCCAAAACAAGCATCACGAAAGTTGTAGTAGTCGCGATGACGATTCCGCAGGTATAAAGAACGCCTAAAATCTGAATTCGTATGAAGAAGTTATAATTTTTTGATGTTATGGTGCGACATAGTACAATAGTGTGCAAAACATAAACCGAAATTAAAATCGGTTGATTGTTAGCCAAAACAATTTAAACGAGAGTTGAAGATCTCATAAATACCAATCTGTCGATATAAAGAACATCGAGAACGAAGTTTGTGTGAATGAGTTTTGAATTTTACACGGTCTTTTGTAGTGTAATTTTCATAAACTATTAAATTTAAAATATGATGAGAATTAGCCGACATACTCTAAATGAAAGTTATAGTACTCTCCGATAGCTATGCGTGGATATAAAGAATGTTGAAAACGGAGCTAGTATACAAAAGATACAATTTTTAGAAGATTGGGAATTTTACATGACAAATCATTACACATCCGTAATGTCTGGTTCCTGGTACACATTTATTTATATTTTACTCACTTTTATAAGGCTACTCAACGAGTTGGAAGCCCCAAACTCGTCGAGTAGGAACCAGATTTGACGCAGGATTTAAGTCACCTACTCGACGAGTTGAGAGCCTCGACTCGATGAGTAGGGTTGACAGGATGAAACCCTAATTTCGGGGTTTTGCACCCTATTTATGCATCCTAATCCCCACCCCACACTCTTATTTACAGCCTCCAAGTCCCAACCCTAATCCACGAAACCCTAGAGCTTTGTGTGAGCTTGTGATCCATTTTGAGTGATCTTTGTGTGGTTTGAAGCTTGTAGAAGAAAAAGAAGTTACAGGACTCCAAGAGAAGATTGTATATCCAGAAGCAACATCTCATCGTCTTCATTTTATGGTAATCAAGCCTCTAACTTGACTAGTAGTTTCTTAGATCTTCTTATCTTCACTTTATGGGTTTTTTGGTCCAAGAAACATGATCCTTGGGACATGGACGTCCCAAGTGGGTTTATGATCAGATATGGAATCATTAAGGGTTTTTATGGCATAAAGGAGCAAAATTTATGCCATCGGAACCCCCATGCAAGTTCTAAGGTGTTATTTTGGCCTTTTAAGCCGCAAAAGGCCATGCATGGAAGTAAAGCTAGGAGCTTTATGTGTTCAAGTGATGTCTAAGGCCTAGATCTATGTTAGTACACTTTAGCTTGGAGTATTATGGCTTTTGGACCAAGATTTATGTCCTAAAGAACTAGGGTTTTAGCTAAACCCATTAAGAAGGACTATAAGCGGGTAAATTTGGAAACTTTACCCTTAAAAGGGCATTTCCAGAATATAGACAAGGTATGGAGCTTAGATCTGGAGAGTAGGGGATTAATCCTTTGAGATGGCGCAAACAGACACAGGAACTTGTCGAGCCCATAGAGGAACTCGACGAGTTGAAGTGAGTTGTCCCGATTGTGATTATAATAGAACTCGAAGAGTCTGAGGATGACTCGACGAGTTGATTCTCTAAATCACAACTATGAGTAGCTAGGGAACTCGGAGAGTCAATGGGGTGAGTCGACGAGTTGGATCGCTATTTCAGGGTTCTGATTTATAGAGCTCGGCGAGTTGATGAAGCAACTCGGCGAGTTGAGTCAACCCAGAGCATTGACTTTGAAAAGAGTGTTGACTTTGACCAGGGGTAATATGGTCATTTTACCCTAAGAAGGATTATCATATTCTTGACTAGTGTTTATATTGATAATGATAGCCGCGGAGTCATTGGAGTAGCCATCAGAGATTCCACACACGAGATTTCATCAGCCAACTTGAGAGGTGAGTTTTCCTCCAATAGGAACGGATCTAAGGCACCATTGCTGGCCCGTTTATGTATGTAAGCGTATGATGGGGTTAGCCTGATGTAGATTATGTGTTTTTGGACTTCGATCTGATGTCGGGGTAACCCCAAGGAACGTTTGTATGCTTGATGTCTTCGTGATTCTTGTATGTGTTGTTTATGTGTTCCGGACTTCGGTTCGATGTCGGGGCAAGCCCGAGGAATGTTTAACTTATATGTTCCGGGCTTCGGCTCGATGTCAGGGCAAGCCCGTAGAAGGATTATATGCTATGCTATGTGTTTATGTTATATGTTTGTTGATATGTTATATGTTTACTGGAGTTCGGTCCGATGTTGGGCGGGGCCCGATGTAGCGGGCAAGGCCCAATGTATGTTATTATGTGATTATGTGTATGGTATGTGGTAGTTTGGGGAGACTCACTAAACTTCATGCTTATAGTTTTCACTTTTGGTTTCAGGTACTTCTACTAGCAAGGGGAAGAGCTCGGGATGACTGCATGGCACACATCACATTTTTAGCCTGGTATGTATAGATTATGATATTTAAGCTTGTGATTTGATACAGTATTCTGATATGATGTTTTTGAGAGACATGACTTATTATTTTTATTATGATGTTGATGAATTATGGGTTTCTTCAATGATTTAAAACGAAAATTTTGGACCATATTATTGCGATGTTTCAAGTTGGTCTCAGAGCCTTGGTTTGATAGATTCGAGCACACTCTCGGGTGTGTCAGAACTCAAACTAAGGAATTGGTATGAAAAAGTTTTAAAAAAGGAAATCATTTTTTATAGAAAACAATTTTGAAGAGAGAAAAGGGTGTGGTGCATACAATCAATCGAGCTCAAGTAAGTACTCTCTAATTACCCATACAAGTTTATGTTATGATATATGTATTAGAACTGCATGCTAGATTACGTCTAAGGATCCAGGAAGGATGCCTTATGTGCATGTTATATGTGTATGAGATTTATGAACTGCATGCTAGTGCTGATTAGTCAGTGATATGATGGCTTGACTAGGATATGCTTGATTATGTTTACTTAATGCTCGAATGCTGCTTGCTTTATGCTTTTAGGAGTTCTAGTTATCTTTAATTAACTAGTAAACGAATATGTTAAGTTACATATTGCGAGGACTAAAGAATTTCAGAATGTTAGGCTTACCGTTATTTCGCAGCTCTCGTTTGAGTCTAACTGTTGTAGGGTAGGACCTCTCATTCGAAGAATTATCTAGTCTTAGTGATATGTAATGGTATTCGCGAGCTAATTAGGGGGAGATAACAGACATTTCTTATGCAGTTGATGGTGGAGAGTGGATTGGTGATTACCCTAGGGCAAGCCTAGGATGTGATTAGCGTGAGAACAACAGTAGCAGTTGAAGGGATTTGGTGGAGTCTAGTAAGTTCTTGAGGAAAGTATAGATAGATGTGGAAGGTAGTATGGGCGCATACTACTAAAAGCATAGGATCCACACTCGAATCTAGAAAGGCTAAGATGAATCCAAGAAACTTGTAGTGTATGGGATCCCTCGAGATATGATGAGTATTATGATGTTTGTTATGATGTGTTTTTCAGTATGGTGGTATTACGTACAAGACCATTCGGTAGTTTAGGTGCCGGTGAGGGATCGGGCTCGGGCTCTGGAGCCGGGTAGCTAGACGAGCAGACGAGAGAGTTCATTTCATCTGAGGTCACGCACAATATTCTGGATCAAAATCCTGTGATCTTCGACACGATCAAGGAGGGTATTTTAGAGCTTATGGATGAGAGACTAAGTGCTTTCCACACCGAGGTGGCGGTCATGATGGGATCGCGCACACTGACATTCAGGGAGTTCAGGGCTTGTGGAGCTCCCAATTATCATGGGGCTCAGGACCCCATTGCAAGCACTAGATGGTTGGCTGATGTTGCCAACACATTCCGCACCAGTAGGTGTCTCGAGGGGGACAAGGTCCATCTTGTGTCCTGTTTTCTGAAGGACAGGGCACGCGACTGGTAGGAGGAGGTTTGGGCATGTTGTGGGTGACGCTGCCCCTGACACTATGACCTGGACCGCCTTCTCAGCTAGGTTAAGAGCTGAGTTTTCACCCATGATAGAGGTGCAACAGCTTGCTAGGGCGTTCCACGATCTCCAGTAGATGACTAAGACGGTGACAGAGATCAACGCTATGTTTAGGGAGAGGGTCCTTCTCGTTCCGCAGTACGTGGCAGACGAAGAGATGAAAAAGGCCTGATATCATGAGATGTTGTGGAGTGATATCCGCCAGTTTGTGATCCACTCCAGCTACAAGACGCTGGAGGACATGATTGTTAGGGCTCAAGAGATACAGTTGGATTTAGAGATAGAGAGGAAGAGGAAACCCGATGGGCTTCAGTCAGGGAGTTCGGGCAAGAAGCCCAAGGTATCAGACCATAGACCTAGGAGTCACCAGGGTCGCAGCTGTTGTGGTAAATGCGACAAGTTGAACGAGGGGATGTGCAAGGCAGGGAGTTCAGGCTGCTTTAAGTGCGGCCGAACTGGACATGTGAGCAGAGATTGTACAACAACTACCACCACCATGACAATATCAAACCTGATTTGCTTTCAGTACAATTAGAGGGGACACAAGCGGTCCCAGTGCCTGAGTTTAGCAGCAACATGGCAGGTGGCATCACGCGCCCCTGCTACATTGAGGATTACAAATGGCCGCCAGGGCCGGGGAGAGACGCCTGTGGCAAAGAGTAGGGCCTTTCAGTTGACAGTATAGGAAGCACGAGTAGCTCCCGACGTGATGATGGGTATGTATCTTCTCCATATCTCTTTATTTATATTGATTATTGCTTATGTTTATGTGTATTATTATAGGATCGTTCTTAGTGAACGGTATATCAACCTTGGTACTGTTTGATTCGGGTGCTACCCGATGTTTTGTGCCGCTCGCGCATAGAAAGCGATTCGTAGGCACTCCAGGGGAGCTGGAATTCCCACTTGACGTAGAGATAGTAGATGATAGGACCGTTGGGGTTGAAAGGGTTCACCGGGGATGTACACTGCAGTTGATCAATGAGCAGTTTCCCGTGGATTTTGTTCCTATTCCCCTTCGAGGGAATAAGGTTATAGTTGGTATGGACTGGTTGAGCCCGAATGGGGCAGTGATTGACTGTGAGCAGTAGGTAGTCAGGGTTCGTACTTCTAGTGAGGGAGGATTAGTGATTCAGGGTGAGAGGCCGCAGGGTGGACCGACTCTATGTTCAGCAGCAAGGGCGATGCGCTACCTTCAACAGGTTTGCGTAAGTTATTGTTGGATTAGTGTTTAAGTCCATAACTATAGTTGGTATGTACTTGACACGAGAGTTTATTTATGATTTATTAATATATTATAAGTTCTAATATATTAACATGAAATCATATTATTTAATTAGTATTGATCAAGAATTAGTTTGGAACTAATTTAATGGTCAAAAGAGACTAATTAAATATATGGGGATTGATTGTGTAAATCATTGATTCTTATAATATGGGCCAATGATCCATAATTCCTTAGGTTAGGCTAAACCAATGTGACAACCCATGGATAGTCCATGGAGGTTTAAACCCATGCAGCCTAAGGAATATGGAAGGTCATGCACATTAACGTTTACATGGTGTAACCCTAGTTTTGCCAAACCATATAAGAATCCCCTTGGTTGGTGAAATTAGGACTAGAGTGTTCGTGGAGAGCCATAACCAATTTGGGTGCTTCATACTCTTTCAAAAGTCATCCTTTGTCCAAAGGTGTGTTGTGATTCCATTTGATGCATTCACACTGTTGGTGCTAAGTTCTTAAACACCAAAACTATAAGCTACAACAAAGAGGTAATTTTATAACTCATTTCTGTGTTGTTTATATCAATTGTATGCTAGTTGTAGGCTTAATGCTTTGAAAACAATATTGCATGTATAATTAGAGAAAACATAGATCTAAAACATTTAGGGTTGTATGTGCACCATAGGATGTTGTAGTATACTAAGACCCATTAGTGGTATCAGAGCCTAGGGTTGTCTTCCATTATACTTGATGTTTTATAAGTTTTCAAAGTAAAAAAATCGAAAATGTTGCCTTTTGCCCAGTGAAATCGCTGAGTCCACTGGGTGACTTGTCGAGTAGCATGCATTTTTCTTTGGACTCGTCGAGTCCAGTAATGGGCTCGACGAGTTGGCAGTCCAGACAACAGATTTTCGATTTTTTTGCATGTTTTGGATTAGAATCATTACCACAAAATGTTATAGTAAATAAAGTTTGATTTTGTTGTTATGGTAATGTTGACTCTCATCCAAATTTAAAGATAATTGTCAAAGTTTCATGATTTGTATTAGTTTATATGATTAGGCTAATTTCTTAAAACTTGTTTGATATGAATTATCTTGACTTATGAGTTTAATTAGATCATAGACAAATGGTTTGATTTTGTTAGTTAGAATTTCTTTGATCTAAATGTTTTGATGAAATCCATAACTTGTCCTCAAGTTATGGAAAGTGAAAATTTTCATTTTTTTAAATGTCATCATAAAATGGTTTTAAGTATTCCATAACTTGTCCTCAAGTTATGGATGTCAAGAGCCTTTTTCATAAAACATATATTAAACTCATAAGTTATGGAAACCAAAAGTTTTTGAATAGTTCAAAATTTGTCCTCAAGTTTTGGAATTTCTAAATGCAAAGTCTCACTTTGAAACATTTAGTTCCAAACCCTAGAATTTTAAAGTTTAAAATTCAAATCTTATACTATTATAATATTATAGGTTTAATATATATATATATATATATATATATATATATATATATATATATATATATATATATATATATATATATATATATATAAGAACAAGTCAGTCTTGCCGTTAGTAGGCCTCATTCAAGAAGTCGGACTATAAGGGGGTATAAGGTTACTGCCTATAAAATGGCAGTTTAATAGGTGTTCACTCTCACTCACTGCTTCCTTGACTGGTGGAGGGTCGTTAGCCGAATGGGTTTGACAGGACATTAATTCTCATTATAAGTATAATGATAATAATAAAGTAACTAAACTTTTATTAAATTCCCAATCTTAGTTACTTTAGGAAAAATGTGAATATGGTGCTATCCCATGAAATTTCACTTTGCACCTTGTTAAGTCATTAGTGGAGCATGTGTGGTTAACTGACACACTAATCTGGGACTGACAGTGCATGGCAAAGGGTAGGTTGATGTTAATCATAGATCAATGGAGCGTGTGTGGTTAACTGGCACATTGATTAGGTGGTTGTAACATTGGGTGTACCAAGCTAATTTGCATGATTATTAACACCTTGTTTGTGATCCTCGGCATCCCAGTTACAAACTTGAAGGGCACGATAGAGATTTAGACATGCCTTTGAAAAGTTCAATGAATCTTAGAGGATATAGGAGTTTCAATCCATTTAAAACCTAATGTTCAATTTTGTTTTTCATGGTGGAAATTGGTAAATCGTCATTTACCTACCTTTAAATATTTTGCGATTTGGATTATGGCATCCCTCTTCCAAATTGTAAAATATTGTGTTGGGTCCACTACAAGAAAAAGACCCTTTTACGACGCGCAAACCATGACACTCATTGATTTATGTTATGCAAAAGAGAGTAACATTAAAAAAGTGTCATCTCTTCAAAAAATTTAACGATTTAGGTTATGCATTATTGCGTGCCCTTAAATTAGTGTCTAAACGAAAAAGGAAAAAAACACGGAGGGCACATGTGTGTCATCTAAAGGCGTCGCTTTATAAATTTTAATGGAACGCGTGTTCCATTCTTTAATAGCAGGGGGGAAATGAAATCCTAAAAAATTGAAAACCCCGCGTTTCATCCATCTTTTAGGGTTTCCATGTAAACCCTAGACCTCATTTGCAGGTTTCGTTCTCTGATCAAGTTGTTGCTATTTGGGAAGGAATAACAAATTATTCCTCTCCACCAACCAACAACCTTCACTCTATGCTTCTCATTTTCTCTGTAAACCCTATACCATATTATGCGACTGTAACTCTTCCTCCCTTTCGTATTTTTGGAGCTTCGTAGCCATACAGTGGTCAACGATGTTGACTATCCTCTTTTATCCACCATTTTCTCCCTATGAGATGTTAAAGACATGCCATCCCAAACTTGGAAGAACTAGGGCTTTTGTTCGCTAGGTCTAATAGGAAACAAGTTTTACTCGTCCCCACCCTCACCCATCCAAATTCCTTCTTCTTCAAATGATTATATGTTCTTACCTCTCAACCATACCTGAATCAATATCTCTATCTCTCTTGTGTCTATTCTCTCAATATCTCTTGCGCTTTCTTGTTTACAGCCAAAGTTTGAGAGCGAAAAGAAGAAAGAAGAAAGAAGAAAGAAAAGATGTGCCTATTCTTCCTCTTTTCTTCCTATGGCTCGATCACAACCCTTCTTCTCCCTTCTTATTATTTATTTTTTCTTTATTTGAGGGTGAGGGTGTGAGGTGGCATTCGAAGGTTGTCAAGGGGTTGTGAGGAGATGATGGCTGGTGATTGTTCGGTAATGGAGAAATAAGGGTGTATTTGTGTGAGTGATTAACAAACTTTTAGCAACTCCAAGTGCAGAATCCCTAAAATTTTAAGCAAGTTTTAGACGGAAAAAGGGAGAAAAGAAAAGAACAATGTATCGAGAATCGGGAAAAAGAAGCGGAGAAATAACCAAATCCATCTTCGATCCCTACCAGATGTATGTAAGATTTTCTCATGAGATCGTCCAACTTGGAGGTGCTTCTCGCGTCTTCCTGATATGCTTTGGAGTTCATTATTGGTATTTTTCTAATTTTCTATTCCTCTAATCTTTATACATACACACACCTTTTACCTTTGTTTCTTGAACTTTTGAGTATTCTTTATCTACATAGGTATCTTAGACACTATATAAGTTATGCGGTTGTAGGGTTTGCCTTACTTGGCGCAGCCGTGAGTTGCCACCTGTCAGTTACAAATCCTTTAGCAGCAAGAAGAGATGCCTTACAAATCACTGTGATTCGCCACAGTTCTTCAAGTTCATCAGAAGGTTGTGGTTCAATTGTGAAACGTAGTAGTAGTGCAGAAACTAGTCATTTAGGTAACAATTGGAATCATGCAGAAGGAATCAACAGTAAAAAAAAGCTTAAATAGTGGAATACCTAGTGTAGTTCTACATAGTAATTCTTTCAGATCAATTATCCAAGAAGCTGAAAGAAACTTTGACCAAAATAGTGATGAGTCAACTTCAAATCAGCAAACACTTGACTTGAACTTAACTTTGACGTTTCAAGAAAAGTTTAATGACCCAAGAATCACGTCTTTGTTGAAGAAAAGGGCAAGAGAAGGGGACATTGAGTTGACTAATTTGTTACAAGATAAGGGTTTGGATCCGAATTTTGAGATAAAAATGCAGATAAATATCTTACCACCAGTTGCATTTTATGATGAAAAAATGGAGAAGTTCTAGAAAAATTGATGACAAGAATGGATAATGGAACAATGGGAGAAGAACTATTAAATCAACTCCATTGATGGTGCTAACAATGGAAGCTCTCCGGTGGTTATCTCAAAAGGTATGTTGAGATTTTATTTTAAGAGTAGTTTGCATAATGCATAGTGTTATTGTGTATTGTGTATTCTTATTTTATGATTAGGACTTCTCTATTGTTATTTCCGGTAATGTTTAATCATCTTAATATGCTTTGTGAGTTTTTATTAATCATCACATGTGATTCTTGAATATTATACTTATCTTTAGTACAATTTGCTATGAAATATATATGTTATCCTAATATGCTATTTGTTATAGTTTTTGTTCTAAAATGTTGTTATATTTATAGATGGGTTCAAGTCTTCATATTAGATGCTCTTTCTAAATACAAGGCAGCTGATGCTCGTGAAGTTGAAAATATAGTAGAGAGAGTCACTCCAAGACTGCAACATGCAAATTGTGTTGTAGTTCTTTCAACTGTTAAGGTGGATTTTATTACTTCTTGTTTCAAAATAAATTACTTTTCATGAAGCATAGGGACAATATTGTAATTTACTCTTTTCCTTTTGTATTTGTCATATATCCATGTTCTGATTTCTCTACGTTTGAACATGATTAGGTTAAAAGATGATCCTTCAACAAATGGATCTCATCAGCAGTCCTAATGTGATTCAGAACCCCTGCAAGAAAATGACTCCTCCTCTTGTGACATTACTTTCTGCAGAAGGAGATCCAATATGTTTCACTAAGGAACATCAACCTTATTGTACAGAGGCGTCCTACAATTATTGCTCATGAAATTAAGGTATCATGCTTTAGTATTTGCTTCTTTTCATACCCTTGTTTATATAATCTGAAGGGTTGAATGAAAAAATACTACACCTACTTTCTAGGTATTCTTCTGCAAGTAAAACGATCCAATATGTGAAGTTGGAGAAGTTAGAGATCATGATTAAGCTTGCCTCATATAGAAATATCAATCAGGTAACTAAAACTCTCTTACTTTGCATTTGTTAGTTGTTACAAAACACAAGACTGGACAAATGATGTCATAAAGTTAAATCTACTTATGCTATTAGTAATTTTGTTAAATGGATAACATCAAAGATTGTTTTGAATAATGCAGCTGTGGAGACTAACAATCCAGATCTTAGAGATCGTGCTTACATATATTGGCGTCTTTTATCAACTGATCCCGAGGTTTATAACTTCATATCATAAAATATTTATATTGATTTATTCAGAAAATTTATATTGTAAAAGATTATACATTTATGAGTATTTTTTTTATAGGACTGTGGATTTGGGAACTTTTGACCTAATTGATACTTGATAGGACTTAGGAGTATCAACTATTATATTCTAAAGATTATACATTTATGAGTATTTTTTTTCTTGGCTAAAGCTAACTAAATTGGCTATGTTTCTTGCTCTTTTTCTTAACCAAAGTTTATCAACTTCGTGAATATTATTCTGACTTGTTTTGATATTTATTTTTGATATTGTGTTCTTAATGTTGGTTCTAACTTCAATTTTTTTCTTCTTTTTTTAAATAGTTAAAAGGGACCTGAATAGGGGTTTTATGAATTTGTAGCGATGGCTGCAGACACTGAAGATTTTGAAATGATTTCCCAGATTCCATTCCTTACTAAATATAAGGTATGTTATTTTCACACTTAACAATGCTGATAAAGTTATAAAAACCAATAATGTACTAAAAAGATACTAAGGAAGAGTACAAGTCAAGTAGGTAGCCATTAAGGGGTTAAGTTGATAAATAAATCATAAATCAATGAGTTTGATGTTATTTTTTTTATATATAAATTATAAACATATAATTGAAGAATGTAGCATATGTTTTTGTCCCTTCAAAAGAAGAATTAGGGAGAGACATTAAACAACATTGACCATGAAGCAATGGCTGTTGACCCTGCACTTGTATTAACCATCCAGGTTGGCAGTTGTACAAGGGAGGGACCATGATAAGGCCGCTGATTGGTGGAGTGTTGGAATTTTAATGTATGAAATGCTTACTAGAAAGGTTGGTGTGCTGTCACCCTTAATTACTTTTAATAAATTACTATTAAATTCCCCTTACTTTTAGAGTGAGGGTAATAATGTAATTTTATTCGACATTGTGTCTTTGTAGCCTCCGTTTAGAGGTGGAAACAGACAGAAGATTCAGGAGAAAATAGTGAAGGACAAGATAAAGCTTCAGGGATTCTTGTCAAGTGAAGCACATTCGCTTTTGAAAGGGGTAATGTTGTAATTTGTAATACTATATGCATGTGTTATAGTTGTTGGTTAATATTATATGCATGGGAATACTGCAATTTCTATTTTGAGCTTTTCACTTGATGGAGAGGTACAACCGTTCATGCTATTTTAATACATGATGAAACAGAAACACTAGAAGTTTTTCAATTAATTTTAAATATATATATATATATATATATATATATATATATATATATATATATATATATATATATATATATATATATATAAGGGTTGATAGCTTTCTCTTAGCTTGGTTTAATGATAAGATGGTGGTCATTGGGATCCATGTGACCAGAATTTCCCTGGTGCTCCAACATTTTTGCCAGGTAAACCCAAGGGCTATTTGGTCATTAAAAAATGTTAAATTTTTATGGTGTCTAATCTGTTATTAAATTTGCAGTTGTGCAATTTGCGGGGCAGCATCCTGGTGGGCTTGGAGTTCCTGCTGTTGGCATGGCATTCCCTAGCTATGTTACTCAACCCAATGGAATGGGGAATTCAGAAATGACATGGTACTTTAAATAAGTAAATAATATTTAAGATAATAATAGTTAGGTGAGTAAATGGTTAAAATTGTGAAATTTTGTTGTAGGCTACCTATTTTGGCTGGTGCTGCTGCGGCTTTTGGCTGCTTCACCTTATATCACAATGGATGGTGCTTATCATGCTATGCCATCTGGCCAGACCTCTGCATTGCCTCCTACAAAGTCTGTTACTTGTTATTATGATTAACGATTATGAGGGTATTTAGGTCATTTACTCAGAATTTTGCGTTTTCAAGTTTACTGGTAGATCACACTTGCTTGGCTAAATGTTATTTTGTATGCTTTCAAACTTGTCTTCTTCTTGAATTCTTTTTCTTTGTAAGTTTAGCCTTATTCTTTTCTTCAATTAAGTGTTGTTTGGAGAGTGTTGTATGAACAACAATAAATCAACATTTTTTTTCCTTCTTTTTCTTGTATGAACAATACATAGTCAAAGTTTGACTTAATTAGTTGCTTATTTTGTTTATTAGTTGCTTCTTTTCTAGCTTATTATAGTCACTGATTGGTTTCTTGTTATGCTTAAATCTTAACAACTATCATGGCAACCTTCAACAGTAGTTTTGGACCGGCACCTTCTTGCAAAAGATATCGTGTACGTGTTCTTCTGCTGTTATTGTGGATTCGGGAACATCCTTGGTTACTGGTCCAACTGTATGTATCTCACGTGAAGCTTCTGCTAGAATTATTAATCTTAGAGATTTCAAGTTTTTCATATTTCTTGTATCTAATTAGTTTGTAAATTTTCGTTAGAACTTTTATTGATTTGTTTTATCTTTCCATGGAACGATTATTTGTATGACATTATATTACTTGTGCAATGAATTGTATTTTTGTATATGATATTTTGTTTATTAAGAGACATTAAATGAAAATTTAATTCAAAAATTAGTAAATCTAGAAATAATATTTTTTTAAACATATAAAATTACGATACGCAAAAATGTGTGTCATCTTCATTTATGACATGGCCTTTCTTGACAAGGGGTTCCTTGATACGCAATGCGTGTCATAAACATGCGCGTCGTAAGGTTACGACATGCAAATGGGTGTCGTCTTCCTTTATGACAGGGCCTTCCTTGATACGCATTGCGCGTCGTAAATGCGCGTCGTCTCTTCGTATGACAGGGCATTCCTTGACGCGCATTTGCGCGTCGTCTGAGCGTTTTACGACGCGCAATGAGCGTCGTAAAAGGCTGTTTTTCTAGTAGTGGTCCTAGCCTTAATATTTCATTTTGGTGTTATATTAAGGACTTAAATGAACTAACTTGAATTTCTCCCTTGTAGATGTCTAGTTCAGACAATTATGGTCTTCCCAAATCTTTTGGAAAAAGCTTTCCAATTGAAGATGATATTCCACAATATCATACTTCACTTCCTCCACCTCCTCCAATTATTCTCCCTAAACCACAAGTTCGAAGACTTGAAAAGTTTAAGGTCACTCAATCCCTATTGGATAGCAAACACCAAGATGGAAGGTCTGTGTATGCACATGTCTTGGAGATGAAGTCACACATTGACATGTTGAGGATGTTGGGTGTCGTTTTCCAGAGGAAGTTGGCTATTAACTGGGTTCTTCAGTCACTTCCCGACTCATATAGTGAGTTCATTAAGGACTACTGTGTGACATACCACGACATGACCCTTATTGATCTTACCTATTTGCTTGTTGCTGCTGAATCAACAATGATTTGGCGCACTGGAAAAGTAAATTTGATTAAAAGATATACTTCTCAAACTTACATGGCCATTGACAATGGTAACATTGGAAGTCCAGAAAAGATTTCTCTTCCCAATGGAAAGGGATCGGTCATAATCAACCCGGTTGACCAAATGGTAAAGAGAAAGGCTAAGACTGAGATTGTCTCATGTGCTAATGCAAAAAAAGCCATTTGTTTCTACTACCATTTGAAAGGACATTGGAAGCGATGATGCCCTGACTACCTGAAAGATCTGAGAGAAGGTAGAATCAAAAAGTTTGACTTTGCGTCATGAAAGTCTACTGTCTAACTCTATTAAGTTCCTAATTGCTGATTCTTAATACATGATGTGACAAGGTTGCATTTTGATGTTTTGTAGGATCATGCAAAGGGAAGGAAGCTTAAAGTAAGAGTATGTTGAATCTGGCTGTGAAGATGGATTTCAATCGCATGGTTCGATGATCGGATTTTTGAGCTGCTACTTAAGAGTTATGATAGATTGATTAGAAATTTGTAATAACATAGTTTTCAGTTGTAATTGAATTGTAAGGAAAAGTTTTTCTGCATTTTATAAATAAGTAAAATTTGTTTTTTTTTATTTTATATTATATCTCTTTGCAATGGCATTTGTGAAAATTGATGTTTGTATGTTTCTAGCAAATGGATATGATTCTTTCATTTGTGGTAGTGTCAAAATGTAACAGCCCGGAATTTCAGGTATTGTTATATTTATGATTTTGGGTGTTTTAAGAGGGGACTCGGCGAGTTGGAGCCTAGACTCGCCGAGTAGGATCGCGGAATTGGTCGCGGGTTCGCGACTGGACTCGACGAGTCCGGATATGGACTCGGCGAGTCTACGCTGTTTAGCGAAAACCCTAACCGTTCAGGTTTGGGACGTATATGAGGGACCTTATGGCCGTCATTGTTCACCCTAGCCCTCTGAGAGAAACCCTAATTCGATTGTGAGCATCTGGAGCAAGGTAGAAGACCATTGTTGATTTTGGAAGTATTGTCTTGCAAGGAAGAGGAGGCTTGGTTAAGGGAACAACAAGAGAAGCCACGTTCTGAGGATTGGGGACACAGAGAGCACGTTATTCAGGTAATATTTCGAGTTGCATTCTTCTATGTTGATGTGTATATGGATTTAGGGTTTATTGAACCCTTTTGTGGCTAGATTGAATGTTACCTTAGTCCCCCAAACGATTGGAACCCTGTATTGGGATCTTTGGAAGTCCAGAATGTCCCATGCCTGAGCATTTCGGAAATCAATGGAGGTTTTGGATTGGAATCCTTATGCCTTAGGTCAAAATGTAAATTATGAGTCATGGGGTGTATTATGAGCACCGAAATGAGGACCTTACGTGATGAATCAGTCTAGGAAGGCTAGACCTATGAATGGTCGGAGCAGTTCTGACCTTAGAAAGCAGTTTGAGCGGTTGCATGGCATGGACTCGCCGAGTCCGATGAACAGACTCGGCGAGTAGCTTGAAGATTAACTGGGACTCGTCGAGTTGTTCTTCAGACTCGGCGAGTTGAGTCGGGGTGGCCCCGCGATTCTTCCAAGAGAAACTCGTCGAGTCAAGGAGGATACTCGACGAGTAGAAAGGGAATCTTAGAGAATTGGTGAGGACGTCTAGACTCGTCGAGTCGCCCTAGCACTCGCCGAGTCAGGTCAAGTTGACCGTTGACCAGAGTTGACCTATGTTTGATCTCTTAGGGATAGCCAAACTTAGAAGATAAAAGTGTTAATAAGAGATGTATGATGTTATAGGGAGATTGTAGCTCGACGGATCGGGTACGAGTGACTTCGGGATTTGTTAGCTTTCGACATTCATGAGGTGAGTCTTCTCACTATATTGTACCCGGAAGGGTTTGACTGTGTGACCGGAAGGTCAGATATGATATGTGATATATGTGTTTCATGTGATAAGTTAATTGTTATATGTGCTATGTATGATGTGTTTGATATGAGCCGGAAGGCATTATGTTATGGGCCGGAAGGCATTATGTTATGGGCCGGAAGGCGAATATGTTATGGGCCGGAAGGCGTTGTGTTGAGGACCGTAAGGTTGGCGTGGGTAGGACCGGAAGGTTTACCCAGCAGGGACGGAAGTCCCCTGAGACACATGGACCGAAAGCTCAGGGCCTGGAAAGGCGTATGTGCGTAAGTTGTATTTTGGGGAACTCACTAAGCATTTATGCTTACAATTGTTATGTATGTGTTTCAGGTACTAGCGAGGACCGTGGGAAGGCGCCGGCGTGATCCGTACACACTGAAAGATGTTTTGTGATCTTGGGATTTAGATGATTTCTATTTTGACATGACACTTGAAATGTTTATGCCTTGTTTTGAATAAAAATACTATATTTTGAAATGAAAAATTTGTTTGAAAATTTACGGTGTTACACAAAATTTACCAAATAATGAAAGATTCTCACCACCCAAGTTTCAATTGGACAGAAACTTGGAATCATGAAACTTGTAGTGTGTAATGAATGAGAATTTTCATCTTTGGGAAATTAATACTAATTCCTTGTTCACATGTATATGTGAGTCAAGTGAAGGACTAGGGGATCAGGTACACTTTGTTGTGCACTGGTCAGGTCCACCACAAAGTTCGATAAGACTATTTGTCATGATTTACTAATGTTTAGTAAATATGGTTATGCTTAGAAGATTAAGTTTAATTCTGAAACATTGGAAAATGTTCCAATGTATGGCAGGACGAATAAGAAGAATCAAATTAGGCAGAAAGATAAAAGTTTCCCCAATCTGAAAAGATGGGAGAGTACTTTAGTATCGTGTTTATGATCATGTTAATGATTATGGAAAACCATATCAAAATTGATCCTCTAAGGACATCTTAGTGCATTTGTATGGCTAAGAAGAGGAATTGTGAATTGTTGAAATGGTTAAATGAAGAAGATGAGTCATATTTCGATCCAAAACAAGTCTTAGAGTCATACTCCAAGATTGTAACTTGAGTGACATAATCTGAAGAAGGTTTATAACACTCATCAAATGTAGAGTAATATGTTTCTTACTCTTATATATTTGAAATTGGTAGGTTGTGATGTCTTGGTTAGGACAAAGACCAACTAAAACCAATTATTTGAAGTGTTTGTTTTGATAAGAATCCACACTAACTTTTGAATATTTGTTAGTCAAGGAATGATTCTTGACAAGATAGTCTTATATGTCAAGAGGTCAGTGGGAGTCTTAAAGATCTTGACAAGTTTCAAAAACTAATCAAGAATAAAACCTATTTTTTATCACTAGCACACGACTTGATGTTTGTAACTTATCGTGTTGACATTTTCTTGTTTCTGTGCCCATTCCAGTTAAAGTGGACTATGCATGTGAGTTCTATAAGTTCTCAGTTGTTTGCATAACAACCTAGGAAGCAATGGTAGGCCCTTGTGCTGCCAAGTGGCAAGAAATTGAGATTGAACAAGTTCAATCCATATGAGTTTGGATTTGTCACTAACCTTGTCTTGTGATTATGGTTATGACAAATTCACAATGGATAGGAACACACACACACACCATAAAATCAAAGTGTCATAAGGTTTCTCTCCAATTCATGAAAATGATTATGAGGAAATGCTTTCACTAAGTAGATTTTAACGAGATAGCAATTCTGATACTTGCATTCTCAAATTCGATTATGATTACGACATCCCTATTCATAATTCGAATTGTGAGAAATGGAAAAAGGTCTAAACATTTAAGACTTATTGTTGTAAGTTCTAAAATTGCTTAGACATACATGTAAGCTGTCTACGGAAAGGTGTATGAGTTTGAGAAGCCTAGATAAAGTCTTATCAAAGCATATCGTATCAGAAATCTGAACTTTGTTAATGAAAGTCAATAAAATTTGATTTCTAGAAGTCCAGCTAATTTCTAGGTACATGTCAAAGCTAGTGGGAGCATAAGTGTTATGCTAATAAGGATATAATTATTATGCTAGTGGGAGCATAATCAATTATGGTAAGTTTTGCGAGTTAACAATGTTAATTATAGAAAACAAAAGTTTCAATTCGCATGTTGTAGATTTTGAAAAGTTGTTTTGCTGTAATTAAGGGAGCGGGATTTATCAAATTTTGTAAAGGACATATCTTCTATCAGTATATGACTATACTGGATTCTTATTACCTGCAATTATTAAACACTAAGAGGGGTAAGCGGTGACGCTTAGTGAGTTCAATAATATATACAATATGACGTTATGCCATATATATACTTCAATATGGCAGAAGCAAAGAGGAAAAAGGAACCACAAAAGCATATGTGAATCATGTGACAAACTTTCCATATCAATTGATGATTTGATTCAAAGATATACAATCAATGAGACATAACAATTTCAATACTTGATAAACATCAATAAAGCTTTGGGCGAAATGGCACAGAGACATACATTTTTTGATTAAACATTTTGGTAGATTTTAGGCTTTTAGCCCTATCTAACCTTCTGCAAATTCCATAGGGGTAGAATTCATTCTCTTACGAGACATGCTCTACATGGACAGAGGCTACATACCACTACTGTAACACCTGTCAAAATTAGGTCAATAACAATCACATGTGATTATACCAAATATGTAATGTGATTTTGTTAAACTAGTAAAGTGATAAACTTACTATGTAGTTAAACATGAACTTTCATACAAATTTTTTGATATAACTCAAAGTATACATCCATATGATTCCAAAAATATAGAAAACGTCTAAATCCGACTTCGCATGAAGAAGTTATGATAAACCGAACACTATAAATCTCTATAATAAGAGGAATTTAAAATAGGCTTAGAATCAGCTATTGGAGTCTAAAAGAGAGTTTTAATAGTCTTAAATACCTACGCGTGGATATAAAGAACGTCAAAAACGGAGTTCGTATGCAAATGTTATGACCTTCCGAAGTTACAGCTGTTTAAGAGCATGACATGTGTCAGAAACTCTAATCTGCCTGAACTCACGATGTGAGCATAAAAACTCACGACATGAGGAGTCAAACCACCACATTTTGAAGCTAAAAGTCTACGGAACGATAACCCAAAGACTCACGACGTGAGCAAGGTTTTCTCACGACGTGAGGACGCTGCAAGACACTATTCGAGGCTAGAAAACACGCGTTAAAGCTACGGGATGACTATTTCCATAGCTCACGACGTGAATCTATCATTCTCACGTCGTGAGAGGCCAAAAATCAGCCTATAATTAGCAAGTCCTTCCTCCTCTCTCCTAACACCATTTCTTTTGTCTCTCTCTCTCTCTCTCTCTCGTTTGCTGAAGCCGTTTCGCTTCCGGAGCCCCGACGACCTTGTATCGCTGACCATTTCTGCCTAGATTATATAAAATCACGCTACTAAGGTGAATTTCACGGTCCCACTTTCTAATATTTTCGGGGGGAAACGCATGCTAAATATGGTATATACATTACTGTTATGTCTATATGATGGTATATTAATTTCAACGTAGATAGTTATATTAACCAGGATATAGTTGTTCTAGATATAATATTTTGAATATATACAACTATTATCAACTTC
Source organism: Lactuca sativa (assembly GCF_002870075.4). NCBI lineage: Eukaryota > Viridiplantae > Streptophyta > Magnoliopsida > Asterales > Asteraceae > Lactuca > Lactuca sativa. Next base: position 129,660,124 of record NC_056624.2, on the reverse strand, counting down.
TTATCATGTTATTATACTAATGTAGATCTTGATTTATACTAAATATTCTATATATATTGTGAGCGATACAGTTCTGAAGTTATATCCGGAAGTTCTATATGTTAATTTATAAAGTATGTTGCTATTATTGGTTTTATGTCAAGATAAAACTTGGTATGATATATGTTGTTATTGTTAGTTTTATGAAAAGATAAAACTTGGCATGTTATATGTTGTTGTTGGTTTTATCATAAAACCTGGTTTTTCCTCAAATTATAGTTGTTGTACTGCCTAAGTATTATAAATATTAGGAGTAATGTTTAAAAGCATAGTCTAGAAACTTAGGGTTTTAAAAACGGAAATGCATTTGTTGTTAGAGCTATAGGAAGCTGATGAAGTCTAAATGAGTAATTGTATTCATCGACTAATATTGGGGATCTTAGTGAAAGTCCTCTGACTTGTATTCGTTAATCCCATGTGAGTGTGACAACCCCACCCGTGGTTGTAAGCTACAACCAATATTTGGCGGGTAACGAACTTGCCTAAATTTACTATCTTCCGACGTCGATGAAGCGTAGGGAAACTACCGCATGGTGTGATCCTTGTACTACCGCAAGGTATGATCCTTGTACTACTGCAAGGTGTGATCCTTGTACTACCACAAGGTGTGATCCTTGTAATAATAACCAGAGGTATAAAACTAAGTCCTACAGTCGTAGCTACAGACTCATGGTAATATAACTTTAGAAGCATTATACTTTGTCGATATACAAGTATGAATGTTAAGTATATGTTTCCCAAAGACTTATACTCTAAGTATAAGAATCTAGTAGGTATATTACTTGTATATTAAGTAGACCACTATACCTATCCTACTTACTCATATAGAATTGAAATAGATTTATACGTAGCGGTTTTACTCGTATAGAATTGAAATAAGATTTATATGTAGCAACTTAGTTTGTATGGAATTACAAACATTTATACTTATACTATAGGTTCAAAAAACGTTTAGGTATAATACTTATTTGTTGAGTAAACTATTATACCTAGGATATATATACTAAATGTTTGAGAGTCAAAATGATACTTTTAAAACTATACTTTTTGAACTTCAGAAAAAGTGTTATTTTATATGGATTCAAAACCCGTGAACTCACTAACTTTATGTTGACGTATTTTAAATTGCATGTGTTTTCAGCAAGTTGATAACTATGATACGAGAAATGACGTTACATCACCCGGTGTTTCCGCTGACAACCGAGGTGTGACAGATTGGTTTCAGAGCTATTAACTATAGTGAATTAGTACTTTCTTAGGAAAGCACGACTATAGTTTAGGGTTTACTCTGTTAGGTTTAGGTATATCCCTTAGCCTATAATAAAAAGTATTATTAATTATTCTACTGATGGACTACTTACGGGAGCGGTGACGGGATAGACATGTTGATTTGGGTTGTTGGATTCCAAAACGGCTATATGCTAAAATGATCCTGCCCTTTTGACTGTCCTGACTGGCTGGTGCCTTATCAACTAGACCTGAAGTAACAAACAATAATTAATAGAGCATAAATATAAAAAATAATAAATATAGAGTCATATATGAAGACACAGACCAGCGATGATAATACACCTAAATACCCGGAATGCATAGCTTCAAAATGTGGCGGTTTGACTCCTCACGTCGTGAGTTTTTATGCTCACATCGTGAGTTCGGGCAGATTAGGGTTTCTGACACATGTCATGCTCTTAGACAACTGTAACTTCGGAAGGTCATAACATTTGCATACAAACTCCGTTTTTGACGTTCTTTATATAGACACGTAGGTATGACCGTGCTCTACAACTTTATTTTAGACTCGGTCGGCTAATTTTGACTTCATTTTTAATATTATAGTTTTAACCGGCCGGGACATGAAAAGTCCGTTAAAAATTCATAACTTCATCATGTGACGTCTGTTATCTTCTGTCTTTTTACCGTTGAACTACAATCGACGAGATATTCTGTAACGACCATAAAATTTCCAACTAATTTAAACTTTTCAAAAAAATCCTTATCCATAAATTATTAGAAAAAGGTTTTCATCAGAGTCCCCCAAAAACATTAACATAAAAATGAGGAGTAGTACGATCACACCATTGCCTTGCCACGATCTCCTGAAGTACCTGAAACAAAACACTAAACTATAAGCCCGAAAGCTTTGTGAGTTACCCCCAAAATACCAACTACATAAACATACTCACAACATATCACAAATAGAACAACCATGCATGTAGGTCTACAGTGTGACTGGTCCACCCCCAACGGGCCTTCAGTCCACTTGGTCCACCCTCCGAGTCTAGCCACGTCCATCGAGTCTACAGTGTGATTGGTCCGCCCTCACCGGGCCTTCAATCCACCTGGTCCACTCTCTGAGTCTACAATATGACTGGTCCGCTCGCACCTAGCCTTCATTCGGCTTGGTCCACTCTCCGAGCCTCGGCACGTCTGGTCCGCCCTCTTGGGGCCTTCAACCTATCCGGACCGCTCGCTGGGCCTAAGGAATATCTGGTCCGCCCTGGGTATGTTGGCCTACAGCACAAAGCAGGACCTGCCTCAACCCAACCCCAATCAAACAACCATGTGCACATAAAACAATTAATCACATAACAATCCTTAACCAGACAGACAGTCTAACAAATCCCATAGCATATCATCATCCTAACCAGGATTCCGACCTAACTGGTCACTAGCATAACATTACCCTATATATCGGGATACCGACCTTAACCAGGTCACTAACATTATACCATCCTAGATACCAGGATGTAGATCTAGCAAATCAACAACATAACAAACAATACCCGGATTTCCATCCGATAAAGGGCCGACCTTGGTGTCGTAGACCCTGTTGATATAGTAAGGATAACTCACCTGAAATCTGCTGAACTGAACCACAAAAGCTAAATCCCGAAGCATTGCCTCCAACTCCAACACCTAAGCCATCAATGACCCATTGACATAAATTACCAATTTACCATAATACCCCTGAAGGTCAAAGTCAAAGTCCTCAATCAAAGTCAACCGTCCGATTGACTCGACTCGCCGAGTCACCCCATGACTCGTCGAGTCTAACCATCTCTGAGTCCCAATCTGTCCAACTCACTAGATCACCACTCATATAATTTCTCTGAGTCTTAACCAGACGAGGTTGGGGGTTCTGCATCGTGACTCGCAGAGTCCAAGAGCAGACTCGCCGAGTTCACGACAATCTTCATCAGACTCGCCGAGTTGTTCTTCAACTCATCGAGTCCAAGCTCATCATCATATGACTCTCCGAGTCACCCATGCGACTCGCCGAGTCACTACGCGACTCAAAGTCTGATCCCTAGCCCAACTCGCTGAGTCATCTCCTAGACTCACTGAGTCCATATGTGCATTCTCAAAATCTCGAGTCACAGAGCTACTCCTTTACTACAAACAATAGATCTGGGTCTCTAGAGTCCATTAGCAACATAAAGTTGCTACCTTTACGTGCTTCATGTCCCCTAATATCAAAAACCAAGCTAGAAAGGAACTTAACTCATAGGGAATGGCTTTTGGATAGCAACTAACAGGGCTTTCTACATCTTTGATCCAAATAGAGCTCAGATCTGTAGTTTCAACTCCAGATCTAACTTGTGCACCAAGTTCTCCTCACATAATCACCAAAGAAACCCTAAAACTCCATGAAAGATGGATCTAGAAAGGAGAAAGCCAAGGATAACGATTCATTACCTCCCAAAACGACCTCCTACTGAAGAGAAATCCGAATCTCCACAAATCTCCTTGATCCAATCTTCTTGATCTTCAAAATCACTTCACAAAGTAGTTATCTAAGCTCCAATTTGTTCTCAAGGACTCTTACAAACATGTTTGGGGTTTCTGGATCTTAAAGGGGGCTAAGGAAGTTGAGGGGAGGACATTAAGTCCTTTAAATAGGGTGCAAACTCAAAGATTATGGTTTTTCCTCGTCCAGCACTGACTCGTTGAGTCCAGTCGCCGACTTGGCGAGTCAGGCCACTTAACCACGTGCCCGACACCCGCTTCGACTCGACGAGTCAAGAGACCTACTCGCCGAGTCCCTTCCTTTATTCGATTGTCATTTAGGTTGTGTCGGTTAAAAATCACTCAATCTTTATTTCGAATTTTTAGCTGTCTACTGCTACACCGATTCTTATAAAAATGATAACTTCCTCGTACGAAGTTAGATTTGAATGTTCTTTTTATGAAAATTCTTGGTTTAACGAATACTACGACTTTCATTTAGATCACTAAAGCTAAAACGTAGTTTATCGAAAGCTCACTTTTTACATCATACGATGTCGTGCCGGTTCTATCGCGGAAAGACCGAATAAGGTATTTAATTAGTATATATTTTTGGTTCTACAAAAATATATATTAATTAAATATCTTATTTGGTTTATTTGGTTATTTGGTTAATTCGGTTTGGTTAACCGAATAAGGATACTTTATTTGGTTTGGTTTTGGTTAAATTTTAATTATTTTGGTTAATCCGAAAAAACTGAATAAGATATTTAATTAATATATATTTTTGTAGTTTACATCTATAAATTAACATTTTGTATTTAAATAAATGTATATTCACTAAAAAATATTTTCATAACTCATTGTGTAATTGTTAACCACTATAAATTTATAATTATTTATAGATTTTAATAAAAAACAACTAATTAACCAAATTTCAATTAACCTTCGGTCATTTTTTATTTTTTTATATATGACTAAATATATTAACCCGTATCTAGAAGTTACGTGGTAACATCGATATTTTAACGCGACATATCATGAAAGACCGAATATAATATGTTATGTATTAGTGTTTTTTTTTTTCATTTGGTAAAAGTTTAGTATGTTTTTTTTCTTTTAGTTTAGTATTTATTGTTACGTGCAAAGTTTTATTTGGTTTAACTGGCCAACCAAAATGAATAAACTGTAACCGAATTAACCAAAACCCATAAACTAACCTTATTTGGTTTGGTTATGGTTAGTCTAAAGTTGTAAAAAACCAATAAAACCGAACTATATACACCGAAAACCAAAATAACCGACCGAATAACACCCCTAATTGTGGGATAGGTTGAACGAATGAGAGGTTTAATCCCGATTCATCGATGGTACAAAATTTGTTTTTCTTTTTTCTTTTCTTTTTTTTTTTGTTTTTCTTTCTTAATTTACTACAAAAACTTCATTTTTTCATTTTTTTTTTCTTTCTTCATTTACTATAAAAACTTATTTTTTCTATATTATTATTTTTTTTGTTTTTCTTTCTCGATTGAAATTGAAAGTCATTTAACATTTTTTTTACAATAAAAAACTATATATTGTTATTTTTTTATTTATACTTTATTTTATTTTATATTCAATAATTTAATTTATTAAGTTAGTTCATGTTTTTTTATTCTAAACAATAAAAAATATATAAAAATCTTAAAAACATTTTAAAAAGATAACATCTTATTTATTATAATGCAAAATAGTGAAATTACATATTAATAAAATGTTCCTAAATATTCTTTACTAGTTGTGAGACCCGTATAATATACGGGTTGATTAAAACAAAATGTTAAGTACGAACGATTAAATAGAAATTTTATTTGAATTTGATATTGAAATAAGTGAAAATTATGAGAAAAAAAATATGCAAAGAATAAATTAATTAAAATTATGAGTTTAGTGTGTACTAAACGGGTTAATTATAACAAAATATTAAAAATAAATGTTTAAACTGTAAATTTATTTGGAATTGAATTTGAAATTTAAAATTTGATAATCATTATGATAGTTTAATTTATAGAAAGTAAATCAATGATATATTGAAAATGAAAATTAAAGTAATAACAAGTGGAAAATAAATATATTTCAAATTATGACAAAATGACATGTGGCTAATCTTATGAGAGAAGAACATGTGGGAAAGTCATTTTCATTTATTAGAGTAGATTAAATCATGTGGAAGAGCATGATCTACAGAATTATCACATAGTTCAGAGTTTCTTTGAAATGTGGAGAAATCAATGTGAAATTTGGAGAAACCGGTGTGACGAGATTAAAATAAAATACAATATAAAGTAAAATTTCTATTTTAGATATTGTACTTTTTAGTTAGTGTATTATTTGTAACTTTTAATTTCTAAATTGTAATCTTTAATTAATATTTAGGGCATCCACAATTCATTGAACTCTATAGAGTTCAATGGATTAACACATCATCCATTAAACATCTATACAACACCACCTACAACCCATTAAACACCTATTCAATCCTAATTACCATTTTATTCCTTCTATTGAACCACTCAATGATCATTAAACTCCTCCATTCAACTCTACTCCATGTCATCACCCACACTCCATTCAATTATTATTCAATCCTAATCACCATCCTATTCAACTCTTATACTACTTGAATCGTGGATGCTTTTAGTAATTGTATCTTTGAATTTCTAATTAATGTAATATTCTAGTTTTATTTATTAATATTATTTATAAAAAAATTAAAATGATTATGTGGAAATCCATTGAACTCTATAAAATTTAATGAAATATAGAGTTTAATAGGTTAAATAGTATAGTTCGTGAAATAATGATGTGTTAAGAGTTCAATACATTAAAGATGAACTAATGTTAGACGATGAACTAATGTTAGACGATGGATGTTGTGGGAGTGCCACATAGGCATAACATATCTTACTGTTGTCGACACTGCATAGTCTAATAATATTTATGGGATATTGGGAAAATATAAAGATTCCATCCTCTCCAATAATACTTATGGATACGTTAAACTTATCAATTAAACAAGTAACACCATACGGCTTGTCGGATAATAATTTTTAATTTTTAATATATTTATTATAAGTTTATAACAATTATCTGTGAAAACGTTAAATAGTGAATACGCACTTGGTGTTTTTTCGAATTCAGTGCATGCAAAAACAAATCATGATTCAAATTCTAGCACCGATTCTCCTCCTCCTCTTCATTGTTTCATACGTTTTATTGACTGGTTACTGGAACCGAAAATCTGGAAGCAGCAAAATCAATCTTCCGCCTGGGAGTTTCGGATGGCCATTTATCGGAGAAACTCTATCGCTGATTCGTGCAGGTTTGAAAGGAACTCCGGAGAGATTCGTTCAAAACCGGATCGAGAAACACGGCAGTCCTTTAGTGTTCAAGACGTCGTTGCTTGGCCACAGTATCGCGGTGCTGTGTGGTCCTGCCGGCAACAAATTCCTGTTTGGAAACGAGAATAAGCTGGTGGCGTTGTGGTGGCCGTCGTCGGTGACGGAGATTTTCGGCAGATGCTTGATTACAGTCCGTGGTGATGAAGCAAAGTGGATGAGGAAGATGCTGTTATCGTATCTAGGTCCTGATGCTTTCGCCACTCACTATGCTACCACCATGGACATCGTCACCCGTCGCCATATCCAAGTTCACTGGCAAGGTAATATAATGACTTTTACTCATTGAATCCCACAAGTATTGTTAATGGGTTGTTGTGTTTCGTTTTTTCCGATGAAGGTAGGGAGGAGGTGAACGTATACAAAACTGTTAAGTTATTCGCTTTTGAGCTCGCATGTCGTTTATTTATGAGCCTTGAAGACCCAAACTATATTGCAAAACTCGGTTCCCTGTTTAATGTTTTCTTGAAAGGTGTCGGTGGTTTACCACTGGACTTCCCAGGGACACGATTTTATAAGTCGAAGAAGTTAGCAGACGCTATTAGGACAGAACTAAAGGGGGTTATCAAAGAGAGAAGGGTGGCATTGGAAGAAGGAAAGGCATCGTCTTCACAAGATTTCCTGTCACATCTGCTTACATCTTGTGATGAAAATGGTAGGTTTTTAACTGAGATGGAGATGGCAAACAACATCTTGTTACTACTATTTACTGGTCATGACACCACCACTATATCTATCTCGTTAATCATCAAGAGTCTTGGCGAATACCCTGATGTTTATGAAAAGGTGTTGAGAGGTCAGTTGTACGTCTTTTATTATTGTTTTCTGCTTCCATTATGATTATGTTTATCAAAGGGAAAAGAAGCAGGTGAAATGCTCAAAGGGAAAAGAAGCAATGGTTTTCACATACGCAAATGGCATTGTATTTTGCAGAGCAATTGGAGATATCAAAGGGAAAAGAAGCAGGTGAAATGCTCACATGGGAGGATGTACAGAAGATGAGATACACTTGGAATGTTGTATCTGAAGTCATGAGAATAAATCCACCAGTGGTTGGATCCTTTAGAGAGGCCATGGTGGATTTTGAATACGCAGGTTATACCATTCCTAAAGGATGGAAGGTAATAGAATTTTTAACCCATTTTATTACCAGAGGATGGAAGGTATAAACTGATATATCATGTATATATGTTTTGCATGTTCAGCTATATTGGAGTGCTGTAACGACACATAGAGATGAAGCAAACTTTCAAGACGTGACACATTTTGATCCATCAAGGTTCGAGGGTGTAGGACCAATTCCATTCACATATGTTCCATTCGGAGGGGGACCTAGGATGTGTGTAGGGAAAGAATTTGCACGACTAGAAATACTTGTGTTCCTTCACAATATCGTCACTAATTTCAAATGGGACTTGTTAGTGCCCAATGAGAAAATTATATACGATGCCATGGCTACACCCATAAAGGGACTTCCTATTCGTCTCCATCCTCATCAAGCTTGATGAATACAACCATGAATCAATGGAGGTATGCTTTCAGCTTGAAGTTATAAGTGTTAAAAATTATAAACTTATAGCAAGCAATGGTTACAATTGGCTTTTACGAGAAGCTGAACTCCATCAATGTATCCTTTCGCTCTCTTTCATATTCAATAAGCTAATCATAGTTATACTAATGTTAATGTAACTATGTAATAGATAAGATTCGTAGTTATTCTATTTAAAGCACTTCAACTCTTTGAGAGGGTTTAAATATTCAAGTTCCATTTAACATTTAGGGGTACACCGTGTTGTCCGTTTACCTTCCATCTTAATGTATTTGACTTTAAATCGTTGTCCGTTTACCTGCCATCTTAAAGTATCAGTTCATTTTCATTTTCTTATTAGAAAGTGTACGATCCGTTCCTTTGACACTTGATTCATTCATTTGTCAAACGATCCATTCCTTTCTCAAACAATCCATTTCTTTGTCACATGCTTCATGAACCACAAGTGTTCTATTGTGATCTAAGTGCTGCATGTTTGTCACACGGCTTTGCCCATTCAAAATTTTGCCATATTACTTTATCAAATTTACACTTTGGTCCCTTGATTTGAGGGTTGGTCATAGCCAACTTACTTGTCTTGAACACGTGTTTTCTTCTTGTGTGGATCACCATGTCCGACCGCCTCTCTCATCCTTCTTTAGCCAAACCCACACACTTTTATCATCTTCTAACGTAGGGTTTTCTACTCGTTTCTCTTGTCGATCTCAACCCTCTTCACCGGTGTCTCCATTTCTCTTCTTCTCTTTCTCAGCTGATCGATTCAAGCTCTGTCGTAAACTCTCATACCACCACTGCCTTCCTGTTGTGCTGCATCGATTACACTCATAGATTTTCTGATCCGCCTATACTTTTATACCTGCTTGTGGTTGTTTCCTTTCATGAGTTCCGATTTTTAGTTTTATTTGTGATTTTTTTGCACTATCACACACCCCCAATACGACTGATGATGTTAATTGCTCTTCGTCTTCGTCGTTTTCAATCGTCTTCATGGGAGAATGATAGGTATCTCTATCTTTCTATCTCTTCCGTTTTTACATATATTTGAAGGCTAACATCGGATCTGTTAGAGGAAGACAATGTTAGCTTCTGCTCCTGGAAGTATTCCATCATCTAAAACTTCCAAAACATTTACTCCTTCACAACATCCACCGCATATAGCCTACAAAACCCAATATCACCTGTAATCCCTTTTTAAGGCCATCGCTCCAGCCAGAGTCGCTATTGTTGGACTAGGTGTCTAAGCGCATAACTATAATTGATATGTACCTGATTTAATAGTAGCATGGTCATTTTGGGTTGCCTTCACACTGGCAACTAGACAAGATGACTACTGGAGAGAGAGACTGAATTCATTAGTTAGAATAACAAATTGGTGCATACAATGATTTATTAATATATTATAAGAATAATATATAAATTAGAAATCATATTATTAATTTGTATTTAATTAAAAATTAATTTCGAATTAATTTTGGGGTTAAAGGAACTGATTAAAAGTGCATGAGATGTTTTGTAATTATTTGATAGTTGTGATTTTGGGCCATTGGATCACTCTTATTAGGGAGGGCCTAAAATTCCTAGAAGGTTCTAGAAATTTTCGTCGAAGCCCTAAGGAAGGGGTCCATGGACTTGCTTAGGCACTAAGCAAAGGGATTAGGGTTTCCACCTCAAAACCCTAGTTGTCCTCAACTATAAGTAGAACCCTTGAGCTCTTGAATTCGGGCACATCATTGAAACCCTAGAAGAGCTGAATTTCTGAGAAATTGTCTCCTCTCTCCTCTCTCTCATATTCATCTTCTTGCCGTAGTGTGTTTGTGAGACATTAGATGTACTACACTTGTGGTACTTGTTTCTCAAAAGCAAGGATCTTTAAGATTTATTTGTTATTACTATATAGCAACAAAGGTATGTGATCTAATATTTCATATGTAGATTTCGAATTATTAGATGCATATTAGGGTTTTCTATTTTGTGTTCAATGCTTGTATCTGTAATAGAGAAAACATAGATCCAAATTAGGGTTGCATGCACACATAAGACTGTTTGTATAAAACCCATCAGTAGTATCAGGACCAGGTTTTGTTTTCAATTAGATTTGATACAATAGATTGAACTTGACAAAATTAGGGTTTATGGCTTTTAAACCCTAGGGCTTGGATTTCCGAAATTAGGGTTTCAAAACCCTAGTTTCAAAAATTGATTAGGGTTTTTTGAACCCTTTCCTTTGACCCTCATGATTTCGATTTTCAGGGTTTGCTAACTCTAGAATTTCGAAAATGCCTTCCCCAAGATTAGATTTCAAAAATCTAGGGTTTTGGGTAGGAGTTATCTTTTAACTGTTTAAAAGGATAATTAAAGTTTTGAAAAATCCCTTTCTAAATTTTCGAAATCTTTGGGATAAAGGGATTAGGTTAAATTATTTATTTAATTTAATTAATTTTAGATAATTATTAAATCAAAGCTTTTAATATTTAAGGTTTCAAATTAAAGGCTATTAATTTTGAAAATTTTAAATTAGATTAAAAACCCTAGTATTTTGAAATGTTTAAAATACACCCTTGTACTATATATATAATTAAAAGTTTAGTATTATATATGTTTAAGAAAAGTCAGTCTTACGGTTTGTAGGTCTCATTCATGAAGCTGGTCTATAAGGGGTGTTTAAGGAAGCGACCTATAAAATGACCGTCATTGGGTATCCATTTTTACCCACCGCACTCTTGACTAGTGGAGGGTTGTTAGCCGAACGAATAGGATAGGAAATTAAACTCTCATTAATAAGTATAATGATCTATATAAAGTACCTAAATGTTTTATATAAATTCCCAATGTTAGTTACTTTAGAAAAATGTGAATTTGATGCTAATCCATGAAGTTGCATATTGCATTTTGTGAAGTCATTAGTGGAGCGTGTTTGGTTAACCGACATACTAACTTGGACTAACAAAAGGTGGCAATAGGTAACTCATAAATTATCATATAGCAATGGAGAGTGTGTGGTTAACCGACACATTGATTAGGTGGTTAATGACATCGAGAGTACCAAGCTCATTTGCAAGATTATCCACACCTTATTTGTGATCCTCGGTATCCCATTCACAAATTCGAAGGGCATAATCAAGATTAAACATGCCATTGAATAGTTCAATGGATATCAAAAGATCTAGGATTTCATTTAATAAAACATAATTTATTTAAATTTCATTTTTTGTGGTGGGATTGGTAAATCATGATTTACCTACCATCAAATAATTTACAATTGGATTACAGCATCCCTTTTTTGAATTGTGAATTATTGTGTTGGGTCCTAGCCTTAATATTTCATTTTGGGTGCTATATTAAGGATTTCCTATCTAATCAAAAACTTATCTTTTTTCTTTTTCAGATATCTTGCCCAAACAGCGCTTCTAGCTCAAACTCCGCAAAATAACAGCTCCTCGAACCCATTCTCGCTCCTGAACATTTGTGTGAGGGTCACATTTGATGGGCCCAACTTCAATGATTGGATCAGAAACATCATAATGGCCTTACATTACGAGGATAAGGAACATATTCTCGACAAGCAAGTGGTTGAGATAGATGAAGCCACTTCTACTCCCGAAGAAATAGCTGAGTATATGGCCCAATGCATGGAAGTTACCAAAGTGTCGTGCATTATGGTGGCCACTATGACTCCTGAGCTGCAACAGTTCTATGATGACTATTGGCCCTACGTGATGTGTCTGGACTTGATGGAGAAGTACCATCAAAGAGCACGTCAAGAGAGGTTTGAGATAGTCACCTCGTTCATAACAACCAATATGAAGGATGGAGAGTCCATCACAACCCACCTACAAAGGATGTAGAGGTATGTGGATCGTTTGCTCAAGTTGAATGTCAACTTTGATGAAGAGCTAGATATAGACATAATCTTGCACTCTTTGCCTCCCTCCTATGATCAGTTCAAGATGACTTATCATCTGAGCAAGGAGGAAGTCACCTTGAGCAAACTTCAAGGTTTGTTAAGAACTAATGAAAGTGGATTGAAAGGAAAGGTTGTTGAATCCACTCTTGTTGCTGCTCCAGTCCTGAATATTGGTCAAGGGAAGGGAAAGAAGAGGAAAGCTTCCTCTAAGAACTAGAAAGGAAAGTCTCATTATGGATCTTCTTCTAGTGGATCCAAAGGAAAGTCCAGTTTTTCCCCTTCTTCCTCTGATCCAAAAGAAGCAATGTGCTTCTACTGCCATGAAAAGGGGCATTGGAAACGTAGCTTCCCCAAGTATATGCAGGACATAATGGACGGCAAGATCATGCATACCTCAGCAGGTATTTATACAATTTTATCTAAAAATTCATTGCATTCTAATTCTTGGGTCCTTGATACAAGATGTGGTTTTCATATTTGCTCTGACTTGTAGGGGCTAAAAGAAGATAATAATGTGGAGCTTGGGAAGATGAACCTGATAACGGACAATAGGAGATCGTCACCTGTTACAAATATCGGCGTTTATTCTTTAGAGATTAGTAGTGGATTATGTACAGATTTGAATAATTGTTGCTACTCGCCAGAAATGACAAGCAATATTTTTTTTCATGGTTTGTAGAAACAAGGTTTTAGATATTCATTTAATAATGAAAGTGGTTCTATAAATGCTTATTATAATGGTATTTTTTATTTTGAAGCATTGCCTTGTGATGGTGTATATGAAACAGTGATGGTTGTATACAACTTAGGAAATAATGTGTTACATATTGATTCGTCTAATGATTTAGATAAGGCATGCTTGTGGCATTGTCGTCTTGGACATGTCAACAAGAAACACATTGCCTAACTCTAAAAGGATGGATTGGTGGAGTCATTTGACCTAAGGTCAGATGACACGTGCGGATCTTATTTTCTTGGAAAGATAACTAAATCACCTTTCACTAGTACTTGTGCAATAGGTGAAGGATTTTTGGATCTCACACACACATATGTGTGTGGGACGTTCAGATCCATCACAAGGGATGCAAATCGCTTCTATGTGACTTTTGCTGATGATTATAGCAGATATGTATATATCTACTTGATCAAGCACAAGTTAGAAACATTTGAAAAGTTCAAAGAGTTTAAGCAAGAAGCAGAGAATCAATTGGGAAGGAAGATCAAGAGGCTCAGATCTGATAGAGGTGGTGAGTATCTTAGTATCGACTTCCACGAATACCTTAAGGAATGTGGAATTATTTCACAATTGACACCTCCTAGGACAACACAACTTAATGGTGTGGCTGAGAGGTGTAATCGAACCTTGTTGGACATGGTTCATTCGATGATGAGTTGAGCTTCGCTACCAATCTCATTTTGGGGGTATGCCTTAAAGACTGCCGCCCATATCCTTAATCTAGTCCCAACAAAGATGGTCGCCAAAACACCTCACGAGATGTAAACGGGGAAGGTTACCTCATTAGCACATATCAAGGTTTGGGGTTGTGAAGCTTTTGTTAGACGAGAGACTCATGACAAGCTTGAACCTCGAAGTGAGCGGTGTATTTTTGTTGGCTACCCACATAAGTCCTTTGAACACTTGTTATACAGACCTAGTGAAAATGTGGTCTTTATAGCACGAAGATGAGTCTTTCACGAGAGAGAACTCATATGTCAAGGGGACAGTGGGAGGACAATTGATCTTGAAGAGATTCAAGAATCAAGCGATGAAGAACCTCTAACACTAGCACTCAACCTGAGGAAGATATTCCTATTGAACTAGTTGACCAGTCATTACCTATTAGACATTCCAGTAGAGTTAGCGTTCCACATGTGTTGCATGGTTTCCATATAATTGTAGAAGGTGATACGTTTATTAGTGATAGTACATTGATAAATTTGGATGAGCCTTCTAACTACAAGGAAGCCATGGCGGGCCCTGAGACTGCTAAATGGAAAGAGGCAATGGACAACAAGATCCATTCCATGTATGACAATCAAGTTTGGAACCTGGTTGACAATATACCAGGTCGTAAGACAGTTGGTTGCAAATGGATCTTCAAGAAGAATAACGACATGGATGGTAAGGAGCACATGTTCATGGCATGACTGGTTGCGAAGGGTTTTACTCAAACCCCGACATGTTGACTATGCTGAGACCTTCTCACCAGTAGCCAAGATCAAGTCTATTAGGGTTATGTTATCCATCGATGTGTTTCATGATTATGAAATCTGGAAGATGGATGTCAAAACCGCTTTCCTAATTAGGAAGTTGGCTGAAGATGTTTACACGTGTCATCCAGAGGGTTTTATGGATGCTAAATACCCCAATAGAGTGTGCAAGCTTGAGAAATCCATCTATGGATTGAAGCAAGCGTCTTCCAGATGGAATCTTTGCTTCGATGAGAAAGTCATAGAGTTTGGTTTCTTGAGGAGTAAGGATGAGTCCTGTGTATATGTCAAAACTAGTGGGAGTATAGTTAGCTTCCTATTATTGTATGTTGATGACATACTACTCATAGGAAACGACATTCCAACCTTGCAGGAAGTTAAATCCTGGCTTGGAAAGTGTTTCGCTATGAAGGATCTAGGAGAGGCTGCCTATATTTTGGGAATAAGGATCTTGAGGAATAGGAGTAGAAGAATAATTGGACTTAGTCAAAGTACTTACTTGGATAAGGTTCTAAAACATTTTAGTATGGAAAATTCCAAGAAAGGGGAGTTACTTATCCAAAGCAATACCAAACTGAGTATGACTCAGAGTCCGAGTATCAATGCAGAGATAGCAGAAATGAGTCGAGTGCCATATGCTTTCGCCGTTGGCTCGATTATGTACGCTATGACATGTACTCTCCCTGATGTGACTTTCGCTTTGAGCATGGTAAGTTGATATCAAGGGAACCCGGGTAGAGCTCTCTAGATAGCGTTGAAGAACATTCTTAAGTATCTACAACGGACTAAGGATTGAGTCCTTGTGCTTGGTGGCAGTGATGACTTAAGAGTCATAGGGTATAGTGACGCCAACTTTCAAACCAACATAGACAACTTCCGCTCTCATTTAGGCTGGGTGTTTACCCTGATTGGAGGAGTTGTGACGTAGAAAAGCCCCAAATAGGAGACCGTGGTTGATACAATGTGTGAATCAGAGTAAATAGCTGCCAGTGAAGCGTCGAAGGAGGCTATATGGTTGAAGAACTTCATTTGAGACCTTGGAGTTGTACCAGCCATAAAGGATCCGATGGAGATTTTCTACGATAATTAAGGAGCGGTCGCCTTGACCAAGGAACTGAGAGATTATGGAAGATCAATACATATTGACAAAAAATACCACTTCATCAGACATCGGGTAGAAGAATGACTCTTTGTCATCAAGAGGATATCATCGGAAGAGAATCTTGTAGACCCCTCATGAAGGGTTTGAGTAGGATTAAGCACGTTCAGCATGCGAGAAGCATTGTCCTAAAGGATGATATTAGTTTTAGCGATTAGATAGTTATATAGAAACATGTAATAATGTAAATGTAATTGAGATTTGAAGATTAAATAATAGAGATTTATTTATAAGTATTGTTTACTGTCTTTTTTTGAATTGTTTATTTTGTGTTTCACTTTTGCATGTTTTGCTTCCTGTAAAATTTGATTGTTCAAATTATCCACAGTTGATCATACTTTGGAAGTAAGTAATGAAGTAAGACTGTCATGAATTGGCTTGTAGATTTTCTAAGTGTTTGGACATAGCAAGAGTTTGCTGCAACATTCATGAGTACTCTCGAAATAGGAATTTTGAGTATTGGATTAAACCCACACTCATTTGAATTACTTCATGGAATTTATCACGATTAATTGTGAGACAATAATATCATATAATATTTAAACCAAGATATATGACTTGTTGTTTACGAGTTGGTTGTGCATTGATAATGCGTGAACGCATTAGTAACTTGATGTTATAAAATGTATTGTTCTATACGATTTAGTGAGTAAATAAGTACAAGCATATAAGTCAAATTTTATCTATTCCTTTTATCTCAAGAGGTAAAAGCAATATCTTGGGCCCCTCGATGATTTTGTGTTGACTTATGTGTCGGGCCCGGTCAGGACTGAATTGATGTGTTCAATTAACTTGATTGTCATACAAATCAGAAATCGGGAAACAAACTGTTGGACATTGAGAATGGTTCTATTCCATGTCTTTGTCCACATGATATCTTTCAGAACGGAGAATTATATGATCCCTTATCTAATGACACATGACTGACTAGGTCAGATTTCGACAACGACTTTTGAGAGCTACAATTGCTAGTCAAATTTTGAACTCATATTTGCAAGTATAGTTCTTAGACTTATCCAAGTGGGAAACTATTGGATTTGGTGTCTAAGCCCATAACGATAGTTTCTATCTACCTGATTTGATAGTAGCATGGTCCTTTTAGGTTGTCTTCACACTCACAACTAGACAGGATGACTATTGGAGAGAGAGGCTGAGTTTATTATTTAAAATAATAAATTGGTGCATAAAATGATTTATTAATATATTAAAAGAATAATATATTAATTGGAAATCATATTATTAATTAGTATTTGATTAGAAATTAATTTGGAATTAATTTTGGGATTAAAGGAACTGTTTAAAAGTGTAGGGGCTGTTTTGTAACTATTTTATTGTGGTGTTGGGCCATTGGATCACTCTTATTAGGGAGGGCCGAAAATCCCTAGAAGGTTCTAGAGATTTTTTCTAATCCCTAAGGAAGGGGCCATAGACTTTCTTAGTCCCTAAGCTAAGGGATTAGGGTTTGCATCTCAAAACCCTAGTTGGCCTCAACTATAAATAGAGTCCTTGACCTCTTGAATTTGGGCACCTTATTGAAACCCTAGAAGAGCCGAATTTCTGAGCAAGCGACTCCTCTGTCCTCTCTCTCATATTTATCTTCTTGCCTTAGTGTGTTTGTGAGCCATTAGAGGTACTACGCTTGTGGTACTTGTTTCTCAAAAGCAAGGATCTTCAAGATTTAGTTGTTATTACTATATAGCAACAAAGGTATGTGATCTAATCTTTCATATGTAGATTTCGAATTATTAGATGTATATTAGGGTTTTCTATTTTTTGTTCAATGCTTGTATGTCCAATAGAGTAAACATAGATCCAAACTAGGGTTGCATCCACACATAGGCTTGTTTGTATAAAACCCATCAGCTATAAGGTAAACAATGGTGGGGCATAGACGGTATATTTTTTCCTTAACTTCTCAATTTTCTCTTAAGACGTTATGTTTCTTCCAATTTGGGCTTAATTGGTATCCAATTTTTTTCCTTATCTATAATGTTGGTTGTTTTTAGTTGTTGATGGTAACCTGGCATAATGCGGTTTCATCAGGTATGAATATTTCTTGGCCGCCTGTTCTTATTCCCTTCTCAAGAATAACCACCTTCCAACAAATTATGATTTCTTGATTTCCATCCCCCTCTTCTTCAATCATCGTCGCCATGGTCATCCATGTATTGTATTTTTATCCATATTTTTCCAGACTGATGCTTTACATCTGGTGGGATTTGGTTTGTTTTGAATAACAAATGTAGATCTTTTGAGCTTTCTTAAATAACAATTTGTAACTATTTGCAGCTTAAATATTCATTGCTTCTTCACATTGATGGAAGTAGTCCTATTGTTGAGGACATTGCATGATCGGTAAGCCAGATCCACTAAATGCTATATTACAGTCCATTACATGTATATGATTTTTTTGGTTTATTATGGTGTAGAATTCAACACAAATCAGGTAGACACCCACCATTAATTGTGATTTATGATTGTCTTGATAGGTCATCGATTCATTAACGTCGTATGCTCATTTTTTTTATAAGCAACTGATTTGTTGACTTGATGCCTTTTTTATGCACATATAGGAACAAATTTTAATAGTGAAATTGGATTTGAGATCTTGAAGGAATATATTGTTTCTAGCTTCCACCCCTTGTTTTAGAGGATGCTTACACTTAAGCCAAATAGTGAATAACTACCACTGAAGTTTCTAGTATACTTTGTAAACAGATTAGATAAATAGTTTTTAATATATGATATATAATGTTGTATAGATAGATCCTAGTTATAAGGGATCATTGTTATCTTGTGACTATATATATATATATATATATATATATATATATATATATATATATATATATATATATATATATATATATATATATACAATCAATCCCATTGGGATCTTCATGCTAAATTCTCAGTTAAACTTGGTATCAGAGCCAAGATCTCACGCTCCAAAAACCTACCTCATATCTCCGGTTCTTTGGTCTTCCTCTCCAAATGATATCTCTACAATGTCTGCACTCGTAAAATCTTCCACAATTGCCACTACTATTTCATGTAAGTTTTTTTTTTTTTTTTTTTTTTTTGAAAGAGCCAAAGCTCAGCAAACTTTCATGTAAGTTAACTACACCAACTTCTTACTACGGAAACCTCAAGTTGTTCCTATCGTACGAGGTGTTCATATCTTCAGAAATCTAGACGAAACCATACCTGCTCCTCCGGAAAAGGTGACTACAGGAACCAATGATGCTGCTAGGGAATCGGCAAACCCTGACTATAATACATGGACGATTCAAGATTGGGCTATCATTGGAGGCCTTATTTCCACGATGACGGAAGATGTTCTCCCTCAACTCATCTGATGCATTAATACTGCAAAGGAATTATGGACATCCCTCCACACCATGCTTTCTGCCCAACATCGCAAAAACCCTATTTAGATTCGTACACAACTATCCACAACAAGAAACGGAGACATGAGTGCAGCCGAGTATTATCAGAAGATGACAGGTTTTGCTGACACCATGGCAAAAATTGGTCAACCTATGGGTGATGAAGAAGTGATTGGTTACATACTAGGCGGCTTGGGTCCCGGACATAGTGATCTTTTCACTGCTATTACTGTTCTAAGAAATGAGCGGAAGGTAACTCTTCTAGAATTCTACTCTTATTTAATTGCACATGAAGCTTAAGCAACCTCTATGAACACTACAGTGGAGTACACTTCATTAGCCAACAATGCCACTAGGCATGAATCCAATGCCCTTCGTCGCAAAAACAATAATGGACACAATAACTCCAATCAGAGAAATAACTATTGTGGTTGCAGCAGTCGTGGACTTGGCAGAAATAATGGCAGCCTACGAAGTCAAGTATGTAGCATACCAATTCACACTGCATCGAACTGTCGTAACAGGTTCAATCATGCATATCAAGCAGAGGAGTATCATAGTGGAAATAGTGTGACCACAGAAGGGTACAACCTAGAAACAAGATGATACATTGATACAGGAGCAACGGATCACCTTACAAGTTATCTTGATCGTCTGACTATTCAAGACCGTTACCATGGGAAATATCACGTTCAAGTAGCAAATGGAGCATGTTTGTGAATTTCTCATATTGGTCATTCTATCATTCATTGTTTAGGTCCATCTCTTGCTATCAAAAACATCTTACATGTCCCTAATATTAACAAGCATCTTCTATCTGCTCATAAACTCACTTCTGATAATAATGTTTTCATTGAGTTTTATCCTAATGTTTTTTTTGTTAAGGACATGGTCATGAAGAAAACGCTTCTAGTTAGTAGAAGCAAAGGAGGTCTGTATCTAATACCAATCAATCGCTCTTCTTCTAGTACTTCTTCAAAGTTTGCGTCAAGTGTTAAAGTCTCACCATCTCAATCGTATCAGTTTCTCGGTCATCCTGGTCCAACAATTCTCAAGTCAATTATGTATTCAAATAAATTAAAATGTGTCTATAATAATGAGTTAATTGTATATGATGCTTGTCAGTGTGCTAAGAGTCATAAACTTCCTTATAGTAGTTATGTTCGTGTCACCACAACTCCACTTGAACTTGTTCATACTGATGTTTGGGGGCCAGCTCAAACATTTAGTAGAGGTTTTAAATATTATGTTAGTTTTTAGATGATTTTAGTCGCTATACTTGCATCTACCTTATTAAGAATAAGTGTGATGTTGAGCAAACTTTTTACAATTTTCAAAATCATGTTGAGCGGTTGTTGAATACCAAAATTCGTGTTGTTCAATATGACCGGGGAGGTGAATACCATAGACTTAATAAATACTTTCAAATTTTAAGAATCACTCTCCGAGTGTCGTGCCCTCACACTTCTGAGCAAAATGGCATAGCAGAGCGTAAACACCACACATTGTTGAAACTGGTTTAGCTCTCTTGGCTCATTCATCTCTCCCTCTTTGTTTTTGGTATGAGGCTTTCTTGACTGCCTCTTATCTTATAAATTGGATGCCTAGTAATCTCTTAAATAATACCAAACCATAACACGTCTGCTAAACATAAATCCTGATTATTCCTTTTTGTGTACCTTTGGTTGTTCCTGTTGGCCATCACTTCAAAAATACAATACTTACAAGCTTTTAGTTATGGTCAAAATTATGTGTCTTTCTTGGGTATAGTTCCACGAATAAAGGGTACAAGTGTCTTGATAGAAGTAATGGTCGGATATATATATATATATATATATATATATATATATATATATATATATATATATATATATATATATATATATATATATATATATATATATCCCGTGATGTAATTTTTGATGATTCTCGTTTTCCTTTTGCTAACTCATCATGTTTAACTACACCTCACCCCAGTCAAAAGTATATTCGTTCCCTGAAACTGAATCGACCATTGTGAATTATCATATGCCAAATTATGACCTGTTGCTTTTATTGTCTAGCAATTTACATGTAGCTACAACACCAAAACAAGCAATCCCATCACAAAATTTGTAGCCTGTCATTAATTAAGACAAATCTCTCCCAACTATACGAGTAAATGATCACGATTCGACATCAACTCCATCGGTGCATGTTACACCTGATCCGCTATCAACCTCTATCAACACACAAACGCCTACACAACCACCTAATACACATACTTTCTCTCCCACAGCCCCAGTTACCACTGATATTTAATCCACAACTACCAAAGGGCTTCTAGCCTAACGGTATCCGGTGTTGCCCTCCCTCCTTGAGGTTGAGGATTCAAGTCTTGTGAGAGACATAGGTGGAAATTTAGGAGTAGTATAGAAGTAGATTAAATTTGCAGTTCAAAAAAAAATTAATCCACAACTCCTGACTCGTCCTTACCGGTCATTACTACTCAAGGACGTGCTGGTAAAACTTTTCCTAAGACTTTTACCAATGGCACCATTCGTTATGATCCTCAGAAACGTGCATTTTTTGCTGAACCAACCTCCTGTGGAATGGCTCTTTCTCAACCAGCTTTGCATACCGCTATGGAGGCTGAATTTGATGCTCTTTAGAAGAACAACACATCGAATCTAGTTCCTAGACCTGCTGGTATTAATGTGGTTGACTGCAAGTGGGTCTTTAAAGTTAAAAAAGACCCCGATGGGTCCATTGAAAAACACAAAGCACGTTTGGTTACACTTGGTTTTACACAACAATATTTTGTGGATTATCAAGATACTTCCAGCACTGTTGTGAAACCTGCAACAGTTAGGTTGATTGTCTCTATAGCAGTTTCTCATGGGATGCACCTTCGTCAGGTCCATGTCAGTAATGCTTTTCTTCATGGGTTTCTAAATGAGGAAGTATATATGTAGAAACCTCCTGGTTTTGAGGATTCTAAATGACCTTGACATGTGTGTAAACTAAATAACGCACTTTATGATCTTAAACAATCACCAAGAGCCTGGTTATCTCGGCTTAGTGACATATTGCACCAACTTGGTTTTTGCTCGTCCAAAGCCGATACTTCGCTCTTTCTGTTCCATCAAGGTGACACTACTATCTATGTGCTTGTTTATGTTGATGATATTGTCATTGCTGGTTCCTCTCAACAAGCAGTCGATCACCTACTCAGTGCCTTATCTTCCTCCTTTCATCTCAAAGACCTTGGTCGACTTTGCTAATTCTTGGGAATTGTAGTCGCTCACAATTCAGGGAGAAGTACCTTGATGCAACACACATATGCATCTGATCTTTCAAAACGTGCCAACATGGTGAATTGTAAAAGCTTGAATTTGATAAAACATGAGAGTTAGGGAGTTTGGGAAGATGAAGGGAGGAGTGAGTGAAAAGCTTGAATGAGTTCAGTGATGAGTTAAACAACTAGTGAAGCTTCTCTAAATCTCATTGTACAACTGTGAATCATTTCGACATAATCCCTCTCTAAATCTCGTCACAAAATCATCAAGCATTTCATCCTCTTTCATGTGTAAACTTTCAAGCTCCCTTTTTAAGGTTGCAAGTCGAGCTGTTCTTACCCGATCCACTCCCAAATACCGTGTTTTTAGCCCATCCCACACTTGCTTTGGGTCGGTGTAACTCGCCATTTGCAACACCATGTCTTCGGGTATCGCTTGAAACAAAAAAGCAAGAGCTTGTTTTGACTTCTTTTGATCTGGTGCTTTATCTAACGTCTTCGGTTCGACCGTCTCCCATATGCCATGTGCATCCATAATTGACTTGACTTTAACCGCTCACACCGGATAATTCGTTGGAGTCAAAACCGGAACTTGATATGTCAACGAACCTCCTTCTTTAACCAACGCCATCCTTTTCTCCTTAACCCCGACTTCTTTAATCAGGCTTGTTCCGAGAGCACTCTTCCACCGGACAACAAGACAAGGTCACGACCACCTTTACCATCTTCCGTCACCCGCAAAACGAACCGAATCAAAGTCACCCGCTTTGACATCTTCCCGTTGATTTACTCCGTGCCTCCGGTTAGTCTCTCACAAGCCCGATTAAAAGAAACCAGTGTTGCTTCTAATCAACCTCGAATCACACCCCCTTCAACGAAACCGCGCTCTGATACCAATTGTAAGATTACTTGGGTTGAAACTTGTGTAAATAACAAGCAAAAAATAAACCCTTATGCAACAAGTAAAAAGAATACGTGAGAATGGAAGAATTGAAACAAATATATTACTTGAACAAAAATAAACTAGATAATAAGGTCTTTCATAAAAGAAAATACCACACCATTGATCCTATTTATACTAGACAAATAAGTATCCTACTTGAATTCTAAAACTATGCAGGATATAAAATAAAAGACTTAAATATCGCTACTTTTCTAATTGCCCATTATTTAAGCTAAACAAAATAAACTCCTAAAATAATAAAACGGATTAACCCAACAGTTATATCCCATAAGTAACCGGTTCCATTTTCGTTTATTGTTCTTATTCAGCATTGTAGAGTGTGTGCATACTACACACAGGTACCTTGAACTTACAATTTCACAGCTTTTTTCTATCTCTTTTTAACAGTTTACTTCATACCTTTATATCTAAAATATCAATACTTTAATAATCCTTAATTGTTATGAACATTTAACTTA
The DNA here is from genome assembly GCF_002870075.4 of Lactuca sativa. NCBI lineage: Eukaryota > Viridiplantae > Streptophyta > Magnoliopsida > Asterales > Asteraceae > Lactuca > Lactuca sativa. Next base: position 129,636,011 of record NC_056624.2, on the reverse strand, counting down.
TATGAACTTAATACTCAGTAGCAATTCACAGCTTATATTTATAGTTACCTCTATAAAGTAAGTTGTTATAATCATGCTTACGTGACATATAATGAAATCTTAGTTTATCAACACTCTTCTTGTATATGATTATATATATACTTAATTAGTGATAGTTGTTTTACTTTAATTCATTTGTTTTGAACCATTTTTATCATGATAATAAGATCGAACTACATGTATTCTCCCCCAAACATTGATAATAAGAAATAGGGGCCATAGAACTCACGTTGGTTTCGAGAGTCAGAAGTGTCGGGAAGCTCCTCTTCTAAGCGGGATCTGGAATGGGAATCTTGGAGTCGACCTAAACATCACATGGCAAAAGAATAAAGGAATCAGGAACTATACACACCTGAGTAGGACCAAACCCGCCACCGGGATCGTCCTGTCGGAAACGATTCAGACCATCGGCCACCATGGCAGGTGCCGACTGTGCATGGTGGTTGTTGAACGTGTTTTGATCAGAGAAGAAAGGAAGTTACCTGAGATCGATGGAGGAGCAAGGAAAATATGAGTGGAAGTTGTTTGAGAGTCGAACAAATGAAGGCAGGAGGGAAAATGGAGGTGATTGCTGCTTCTTCTTCTCTGGCGAACTATGCCAACAGGACCTGTTTATGTCCGGGAAGGTTGCTTCAACTGGAAATGATGGTGATCAGGAGGTATCTGGGTTAGTTTTCCATCGAAGATAGAAGGAAGAAGAGAGAATGGGTTGGAGATGGCAACAACTTCGGTTGTTGCTGAGCTCTTTTCTGGTGATCAGAGAAAACATGAGAGTGAGGGAGTTTGGGAAGATGAAGGGAGGAGTGAGTGAAAAGCTTGAATGAGTTCAGTGATGAGTTAAACAACTGGTGAAGCTTCTCTACATCTCATTGTACAACTGTGAATCATTTGAGATATTTGGTTGTAGGTTTGCAATATATGCAAGATTTTGTACATGTGCAGAATTTGTTTGTGTGTGTCTCTAACGGAAAATTGTGAGAGGGAAGGATGACGAGTGAGGTGGGGCCTGGTTGATATTGCTTCTAAATGAATCAGATATTGGGAGATTTGATCAGGTCCTCGTTAGATTCATGGTACCATTTGAGATCAAGGAAGATATTGAAGTACTCCTAAAGTAATTTCTAAAGAGATCACCTTGTGGGAAATTCTATGAATTATGGCTGAAATATATTAGAGATACGTGAGGAGGGTATTAAATTTGTGGGCAGTCAATTGTAATTTCCATGCAGAAGGGTGAGAACTTTAGAAGAATTATAGTACTTTGTGATCTTTGGAAGATGTTTGATGAGTACATGTCTATTATTCTCAACTATGCACGTGTGAGATATGAATCAAAGAATGATGTTCGATCAAGAGGTGGAGGGGTACTTTTTCAACTGGCTTTGCATGAAATACATAATATCCAAAGATTTTAATGCATTATTGGTTTTGTTATACCTTTACATGTGCATGTATCTAGCTTTATTCTTGCAATACAAATATATAATACATGTATTTCACTCCATAATTTATATATATATAAACATGATGTTCTTAAATATTTCTTATATTTTTTTTATCTATCCAGAACATTCCCACACTGTTTATATATATATATATATATATATATATATATATATATATATATATATATATATATATATATATATATATATATAGTAAAACAATACATTTTCAAGAGGTTTAGTACCTAAGCTTAGGTGGGGCTGTAATGTATATTCCCTTTTCCCATATATATATATATATATATATATATATATATATATATATATACACACATACATAATGAAAATATTAGACTATAAAAATTATAAGTATACTCTTTTCATACCAAAAACACAAAAAATTAGGATTTTAACATATTTAATAAGAGTATATTGTAACTATTTACTAATTAATTGGGGTTCTTAATTTTTTATGGTTCTCATTTGAACCACTCCTTATATATATATATATATATATATATATATATATATATATATATATATATATATATATATATATATATATATATATATATATATATATATAAGGAGTGGTTCAAATGAGAGCCATAAACAAACTAAGTACTCTAAGCACCCCAATTAATTAGTAAATAGTTACAAGACATTCTTGTTAAACATGTTAAAATCCTAATTTTTTGTGTTTTTGGTATGAAAAGAGTATACTTATAATTTTTACAGTCTAATATTTTCATTGTATAAGCTCTCACATTTTAACACAAAACTTTATATAAAATACAGATTTACACAGTCCATTTAAATGCAAAAAATTCACAACTTAATAGAAACTGTTTACAATAATTCATTAATTCAAAGAAGTCAAAAAAGTCAAACTCTACCACCACATGCTGCCACCAACCACCTGTATCTACATAGTAGCTGTCATTTCATCCAAATCAAATCTGTAAATAAAATCATGCATTAACAACTTATATACTACATTCACATTCTAATTAAGCCTATTAATTCACTTGCTTTGAATTTAATGCAAAATAATTATAAAAACTAGTGGATTCTTAGTAATTTATACAACAAAAAATAGATATATTCATAAGAAAATTAACACAAAAATTTATACATAAATCATTAATATTTTAACACAAATTATAAAAAATTCACAGCAAAATGCAATTAGTTCATAGTTTAAACAGAAAATCCATAGTTTAATGTAGTCAATTCATATTTTTAAACACAAAAACAACAGTTTAATACAAAAAAATTCACAGTTTAAACAAATATTCACAGCTTAATGCAGTTAAATTAAAGTTTAAAATAGAAAAATCACAACTTAATACATTAATTTCATAGCTCATTACAATAAATTTACAGTTTAATACAAAAAATATAAATTCACAATAATAATATCAATTTGAAACTCTTAATACAGATAATTCACAGTTTAGTATACAAAATTCACGCTTAATATAATAAATTCACAATTTAAGAAAAAAATTATATTTATAGCCATATTTTCAAATTAAAACTTATATTTATACGTTAATATATGGAGACATTTCTATGAATAAAATTCACAATATAATATACAATTCACAATTTAGTATACAAAATTCTTAGCTTAATATAATAAATTCACAATTTAAGACAAAAACAATTGTATTTACAGTCATATTTTCAATTAAAATTTATATTTATACGTTAATATATGGAGCCATTTCTATGTATTAAATTGTGAATTTAATATATTAAGTCGTGAATAAAATTAACAGCATAATACACAATTCACAGTTTAGTATACAAAATTCACAGCTTAATATAATAATTCAAAATTTAAGACAATTTTTTTATATTTACAACCATATTTTGAAATTAAAACTTTTATTTATACGTTCATACATGTAGACAGTTTTATGTATTAAATTATGAATTTAATATATTAAGTCGTGAATAAAATTCACAACGTAATACATGAAATTCATACAGGGACGGTTTTAAGGGGTTCCTGGTGTGGCACCGACAACCCCTAACTTTTTTGTTCGCAGTGGAAAAATTTTCGATTTTTCAATTTTTTTTACCTATTTTTCATATATCGGCAACACCTATTCATCCCGACAACACCTATGATGTATTCTTGCGTCCGTCCCTGAATTCATAGTTTTATACAATATATTCACAACTCATTTACAAGTATAATCTTATATTTCAGTGCATTAAAAAACTCATTCACAGTTTAATACATAAATAAATTATATCGTATTTTAGAAGCAAACATAAAAAAATGTACATGAATCATAAAAGATAATAACTTATCTGAAATCAACGAAGAAGATGTTTACTCTACCACCACCACTAGTATCAACACCGCCAACTATCATACACTGCAATCAACCATCACCACCACCAACCATCGATGACAACATCGCCAATATCCTTCCCTTTAAAATCAGATCTGGATAAAAAATCAAAATTCACAGTTTAATAAAACATTTCAAACACTAATTCAAAACTTAATTCAAAATTTTAGACACTAATTCAACACTTAATACATCAAAAAATACACATTCACAGGTTTAATAGCTTAGACAAATTAATACATAGAAAACACATATTCACAGCTTAATGACTTGACTTAACACATTTCATTGATGCATTTCATCAAACACTTTGTGTGTAGTAGATATATCAGATCCATAATCACCATAAAACATCGTATTTGACCAAATATATAAGATTTTCATCATCTCTGAAGTCAGGTGATGTTGTTTGTTTCTCCGGAGAGGTTTAACGGTAGTGGTTTGACGGAAAGCACAAATCTATATCTTCAGAGGAAAAAAACAGCCAAATTTCATAGGTCTGAGATGAAGAACACAAAACCAAATGTGCAACCTGAAGAACATGACACTAGATCTCGTTTGAACTCTTTCAATATTGTCGGACATCACAGATCTGGAAATCAGTGGTGGTAGAAATCGTAACTCTGGATCGGAGCTTGTAGATCTAGACAACGGCACGGAAGATCTAGTGGTAGATCTAGTGTTCCGGTGACAAAAAATGTTAGATATAAAGGTGGAGACGAAACTAATGGCAGATCAGTAAGTGGAGGTTCTAGATCTGACCACATCTCGAAAGATCTAGACTAGGAACACCATCAAAAATGAGAAAAAAATCACTAGAATCATTCAGATCTGGTTAGATCTGAGCAAAAACACACAAAAAAAGTCATCGGAATTATGCCGTCGGAGATGACAGGCGGTGGATGATAGATCTGAAGTGGGAACAGCTCGCTGATGTCATTTTTTGTTGTGGTTCCAGACCTGAGGAGAAAAAAACATGATTGACTTGACATTCCGGCGAAGGTTAAGCGGCCGACGATGGTGGTTTCGGCGGTGATAGGTGGTGATGGTGGTAATAAGGAACGTGTGTTCTTCAAAAATGGTGGGAGAGTTTGAAAGAATTTATCATTTGAAAATGTAGATCTGATTTAATGGTTCTTACGGTTCTTATTCTTTTTTAGTTCTCATTTGAACTTTCACCTATATATATATATATATATATATATATATATATATATATATATATATATATATATATATATATATATATATATATATAGGGCTAGGTTAATGTGTTTTTTACACTTATTGTGTGCTAGAATACACCAATAGTAATTTAGTAAAATTATATTATTATTTAATTAAATAATGATAGATATTAAATGGTTTCCATAATTGTATGTATATTAAATGATATCCATAACTATAATTTTCTCTTTATGGAAATTAATTAAATTCGTCATTAATGTCAACAATAACATTCTTTCAGAATGAATTTGTATCTAGGTTTTTATGTCAACAATAACATTATTTCAAGACTCACTCAGTTAAAATACAATAAAGTTGTATGTAATATAAAGAATGAGGGTATATTCTAGTAAAATAAACTCTCGTTCTCCTAGAATACACTTTTATTATTTTATATATGAATTCATTCTGAAAGAATATTATTATTGACATTAGTTACGAATTAAATTAGTTTCCATAAAAAAGAATTATAAATATGAATATCATTTAATATACATTTAATGTTACTCAATTCTTATTGGTGCATTTAGCATACAATAGATGTCAAAAACATTTGAACCTACCTCTCTCTCTCTCTCTCTCTATATATATATATATATATATATATATATATATATATATATATATATATATATATATATATTGCCAGCCGTTTTTTATCTTTATTTTTATAAAAAGCATTTTTCAATTGTGTGTAACATTAGTTATTTTTTTGGTTTAATATTTTATATTGTATTGATGAATAATATAATGTTGGTATTATATCAAACATGTTTGATTTTACGTACATATATTTTATTTCATTATGTGGATAAAACAATGATGTTATTTTCATAAATTATGATATATGTAAGTGTCAAAAACCATATGAAATAAAAGAACCAACATAAATATTCAATTTAAGAACCATAAAAGTAAAAATATATTTTTATGAACTATCATATTATTTTTATTAACTATCAAATAACACAAACTCTTGGAATCTTATAATTTGAATTGAACAGTAGATTTATTTTTGGATTTTGGTATTTTAGTGTAGATCCTATATCTTTTGGCAAGATAATTTTTTTTTCAACAAATCTTACATTATTTTTTTTCGACGCTCATTTTCAGTCAACCGTTTTGGATAATAATGATATTCCAACTATAACGATGACCGATGGTTACTAGTTCACATATTATTATTATTTTCCAAAAATCATCTACTTACAAATATTTGTATTTTTTGTTGTCTCGAATTCTTATTTGGTATTTAACATGTAAGAAAAATGAACGACATTATATAACATATACTATAAAACAATGATTGTGCATTAATTTTAACGGTTGCTTTTCGTTTGTATTCTATGGAGATAAAAAATCTAGATTTGGAGAAGAAGAACAATGTTCATAGCTCTGAAATTTCAAAAATGTGAAACTAGACGGAAGTAAATCAGATCTAGAATCACAAGCACAAACCACGAAAAAAGATGCACGTATCTAGAAAGATGGCAGTGGTGATGACGGATTTGAAGCTTGTAAGCGGTCGATGGTAGTGGTGGTGGATTGGCGTCGTTGACGATATTATAAAATTTTTATAAAAAAATCATATGAATAACTTAATCACATGTAATTAATAGATATAATTAAAAAAATGTATTTTTTTTTAAAAATATTATATCGAGATTAATGTTCATCTATAGAGAACTAAAAATTAAAATTTATAATATATTCAAACAATAAAATCGAAAAAAATAGCATTCTAAAATGGATTGTCAATATCATATCTTGCATTTCTGATTTTATAATTGTTTTCGTTTGAATATATATATATATATATATATATATATATATATATATATATATATATATATATATATATATATATATATATATATATATATATATATATTTGTTTGTTTTAAAAAAAATTAGCGAAATTATATAAAAAGTTGCGATTTTTAAAAATATAAATTCAAAAAAAAAAAAAAAAGATTTGCGATCTCTAAATATATTTTTTATGGATTTTTATGATTTTTATGATTTTTTTAGGGTTTTTTTTGTTTTCCATAGAACCTATATATATATATATATATATATATATATATATATATATATATATATATATATATATATATATATATATATATATATATATATGAAAAAACAACATAAATGCTCTACGTGGTCTCCCCAGATCCGAAGTTTAAAAACATCATAGATGGTCACTGTGCTTTCAAAACTTTTGACGATTGGTTCTTATTGTTAACTTTGTTAAGTTTTGTCTGTTAACTAAAATGAATTTTCATCATTTCACTATGACAAAGACCATTTATGATGTTTTCACTTATTAAAAAAGTGAAATAATATACAAGAGGGGAACACCCCCCCCCCCCCCCCCCCCCCCCTCTCTAATTTCTGTGAAATTGTTAAAATTTTAATTATTCTCTGTAATATTCAAAAAAATTTGGATAGGGTCCAAAAAGTTTTGAAACTTTTATGGAAGGTTCAAAATCAAAACATTTACGTGATTTTAGTCCAAAAAAACTTGAAAAGACGATTAAGCCCTTTTATTTTGTATTTTGTTTTTTATATATTTATTTAATACCTTTGTCAATTAATAAAAATAACATACCCCACCCTATCACTCTATCCAATCCTCAACTCTAACTTTCCTCCATCAGACCCTCCTCTTTCTCTTTCACTCTCTCTCCCATCTTCTTCTTCTTCACCCTTCAACTGTTTTGAAGATAGCTTGATTGGTGATGAATCGTCCTCCATCACCAGAATCGTTGAACCTTGGATTTGAAGTTGTTGATGTGTCATCGGTGGTGCTCAACGATTACCAGAAGATTGGAATATGACATTAGATGCACACCTGAAGAAACTGGAATTACTCCTAAAAGAATCACCATCAATAAAATCGACATAATCCCTCTCAACATATCTCTCAGCCAAAACACAATTCGCAGCTGAATGACTCACACATCTCTCAACCATTGAAATTTAAAAGCTTTCAAGTTATTAAATTTAACAGGGAAAAAATCGGAAACATATGTTGGTCGTATGTTGTTCTTGGAGAAATGAATCGGGATTCCTTTTTCAATATTTGGATCGAGAACCCTTTCAGATAAATCAGATTCATTTGAGACACACTTATTCACTGATTCAATCTCATCGAAGCTAACATAAATCAACCAACAAACCCAGAAATACTTTCGTTTGAGGAAGATTTAACTTTCTATATGTTTTTATTTGGATGAAGTCTAAGAAGCATCAATTGATTTGAAGGAGTATTTGGCAACGTACAGGGAGATAGAAGGGGAAAATAAGACGTTAGGAAGACAAGGTGAGAAGTATGGGTGAATGTAACGCCTGCAGATCCAGGCTAGTCAATTTAGAGACAATGAGCGTCAAAAATTTGTTTTTTTGATGAAAGATTATTTAGAAGGATTAATCTTCACCAAGTGTTAATATATGTTACAAGGGTTCCGTACATATAAAGAATGCCAAAATTCGTGTTATAACGAAGAAGTTATGGTCTGTCGAAGTTTTACGGCAAAACCGACTCGGCACCGGGAGACGTAAATAGTGAATTTACAATAGAGGAGTTTTTAGCATTAGCGATCTAAACAAATGTTGTAGTATACGTTAAACCGAGAACATACAAAAAAAGAACGCCCAAACCTGACTTCGTATAAGGAAGTTATGAATTTTCTAAGATTTGGCACAGCAGTGCACAGCCCGAAACTCGAGTTTTAGTTCGAGCGGTTTTTAGCCTATGCAACCTAAATGAGAGTTGAAGATCTCATTAATAGGAAATCAACGATAAAAGACAGACGAAAACGGAGTCCGTATGATGGAGTTACGAATTGTTCGCGGTCATTTAACAGTCTAATCTCCACCTACTGTTAAATTTAAGATCGGTCGAGAATTAGCCAATAGAGTCTAAACAAAAGCTGTAGATTATGGTCCCACCTACGCGTGGATATAAAGAACGTCACAAAAGGAGCTTGTATGCGAGAGTTATTGTTTTTCTAAGTCGGGAGGGTGCTTTGCGAGTTTGGGTGACATGGCGCGATCACAGCCGTTGCTTCCTCCCCAAGGCTAGCCATCAGATGGTGACACGTGACCCGTTATGCCCAACGTAATTTTGAGTACGCTCAATGTAAACCTTAAAAAGCCATTACGCTCAACGTAATTTTTGAGTACGCTCAGCGTACTCGGCGCTGACAGCCTATAAATAGAGACGCAAATCTCCCATTTTCTTCACAACTCTCCACTTCTTTCCTCCCAAATACCCCCAAACCTTCAAGATTTTTCCCAAGCACCTCCAAGGTGTTAGAAGCAAGTCCGGGAGCACCAGGAAGCTTCGAGAAGAGGAGCCTTTCGGCTCGGGAACGCTGCTCCAGCGAAGCCCGCTTTTGTGAAAAACCCGTTGTAAGTGAGCTACACCTACCCTATCGTTAGTATATCTTATGTTTTAATATAGTAATGTTATTAGGACCTTATAATAAGTATTTGCGCTATTATTATGAGTTATATGAGTGTCGTTATAATATCTTTTAACCACTCGCATTACAGGAAATCTGGTTTAAATGGTCGCATAGGGTTGTTGGATTTCAGAAGTGCTATATGCCAAAATGTTTCTGCCCTCCGGTGTTTTATGTTTGGCCTCTTTCGGTATATAGTGGTTGATAAGTATTCCTTCATGCTTATATAGTAGTCATATAGCAAGAATATTAATTAGTCTCGGTGAATATTAGACTAAACTCTAGTGGTAATGATACTAGGTTCTGTCAAAGGAGTTCTTTAAAGTAAACGAAGTGTTGTCCGAGTACCGAGTCACCACGTTATCAGGTGAGTGCATAGTCCCTTTCATGAACATGATTTTAATACAAGTATTTATTGATGTATTAAATATATGTTTATGTGCGAGTTATTTGATGTTGCTTGAAATACGTGCTAAAGAACATACATGATTATATATGATGATTTAGGACAAAGAGCAACCTAAATTAGTTATGAGGAATATTGGGTAGTATCTTCTTACGAGTACGAGTGAGTTATACTCAGAGAATAGAACTTTAGTATATGTCATTAATCCGGGAGCATGGATTAGAATTAGTCATTGTCCCTAGTCCGAGAGTATGTGTCACACCCCAAAACCGATAACGGCGGAATACGTTCTGGGGTGGAGGACGTCATATACAGTATCATAACAATTGCATAATAGTAAAAACAAGTGACAACAACCATTGCATTTATATAGTAATTTTAATTACAAGCGTGTTCTATAAAGTTTAATAGACACCAAAATTATAACAAAAATAAAAGATGGGTCTTGTATGTGCTCCATCTTCTCCAAAAGCTGCACCTGTACCTGTCTATCTTTGACCTGAGGATACAAGTTATTTTGAAAATGAGTATCAGCATACAGCTGGGGAGTTCATAAGAATTTAGTGTCATTGTTGTGTAAAAGTGTTTACAAACTTATAGTATAAAAACTGAAATTTATGTTTATGAGTAATAGAAATCCCTAGAAAATCCTATATTTTCCAGAAAAGTACATTGTAAGTTAAATCCTTGTGTGAAAGTATTATCATTGAAAAACCTTCGGTTGTAAAAGTACGCTAATAAATTTCATATGAGTAACATAGATGAAGAAAAGTTATGCTTGTTGAAAGTAGTAGTGGTGCAAACTTCCATTAGTAATAGATATTTACTTACTTCGGGATGTTAGCTTAGACTTAAGTCTTAGTGTATTAGTTTGGATAAAGGTGTAACCCCTCATGTAACCAGTCTGAAGTGATAATAGAGAACCCGATGACCTTCCCGGTCATGCGTAGTGTAGTGATGTAGTGCCACCCCTGAGCCTAGTCGGCTCGGACTGTAGCTAGTAGTCGGGATATAATAGTGTCCGCCCCGTATAGATCTATACATGTAGTGTTGCCTTCCTTCCGGAAGGCCCTGGTCACATGGTGTAAGCGCGGTAGGGTGTCTTATAGAGGGATAGTGTTTTATACTCTGGATTCGTGTATTCTCTTGTACTATAGTATAGTAGTCTTCTGTATAGTTCATAGAGTGTTCTCTTGTGTGTGTATTAACTTGTAGTAATAGCAGTTATAGTGAGTATAGTAGTAGTAGAAGTAACGAGCAGTAGTCTTAACTATACCTATTATAGTTAACTAGAGTGTATGATTTCCTGCCTTTGAATGAAAATGGTATTTAATGAGATGAAACCCTTCATATCTAATGCAAATATATATGATATATAACTAAGAAATCAACGATAGTCGGACGGATAACAGATACCCTAAGACCACATCAAACAAGAACATGAAGTAAGGCGAGCTATCGGTCCTAAGTCCTTCAAGTCTTACTTATATAAATATATTAGTGTAGATATATATTTTAAAAGAAAAGTAGTTTAAACACAGTTTTGAAAATAGTTTATCAATGAATAAATCTTAAAAATGCATTTGATAATTAGTTAAAACAGTTCTATTGGTAAGTAGCTAAAAGTGTAGAAAAGTCCTTTTTTGATGATAATTTTTGAATCACATATGATTTGACAATAAAACTTGTAGGATTATACTTGTATCCCCCCCTAAAACATGTAAAAACATTTAAAAAGGTTCATTAAGGGGTATGGACTCACCTGCAATGAGTAGATCGGGTGGATATGTCGGAGGAGCGTTTGGTGTCAAGTAAAGACTTGTACACCCTTTATGACCCTAGTAATATATGAAGACATATGTTTACAAGTAATTAGTGATTTAGACTCTAATTATACACATATAGACATCCTAATGTGATTAAAGGTCTATGGTTGAGTGTTAGAAGGCTAAAGGGTTGCAAAGAAAGAGTATAAGACCTCACCATGGAGTTTACTCTTCTAAAACTCACCTTAAGTGAGTTTACGGTTGGGAGACCACATCCCCCATGAGTTTACGGTCATAAAATCATGGGAGGAGTGTATTTGGATGTTTTCAAGCCTCATGTGGTTCTAGAAGTGATTCTAAGGCAATACAGAAGGTTATAGGGGTGTTCAAGGTTCCAAAAGAGTACTCCCTTGGAGTTTACGATCCAAGGACCACTCCTTGGTAGTTTACGGCCGTAAACCCCATGTTTTACGGTAGTAAACTCTTGGAAACCTCCATTCATTGATTTCAAGGTCCTTGGCTCATTCCTAATAAGTTCTAGTAAGGGTATAAGGCTCTTTAGGGGGGTTAAACTTCCATTTGGCATGTTTTAGGGGAGTTTACGGTCTAAGCATATGCTTGGGCTGTAAACTCTAGTTTACCCTTCAAATGTTGATGTTTAGGTGTTCCAAGTCCGAAATAGCAAGTCCATAAGCCATATCTTAAGCCTAAATGTGGTTTGGAAGTGTTATGGGCTTGATTTGCAAGCTTAGAGGGTGTTTACGGTCTAAGCATGTGCTTGGACCGTAAACCCTCTTTCAAGCCATAAAAATTGTTGATTCAAGGTTCAAACACTTCTAGGTTAAGTCCAAAACTAGTTTCTAAGCTTAAAGGGAAGAAATTTGGCACTTTTGACAACATTTTAGGGGTTTACGGCCTAAGGATGTTCTTAGGCTGTAAACTCCTCTTTTTCAGCCTTCATGAACGATTTTTGAGTTAAAACACAAATCAATGATGTCTAGAATACGTTAGGGTAAGAGAACTTACGTTTTGGAGGCGGAAACTTGTGGTTTTTGGGATGAAATCGGACTTGAGGAAAGAGAGTAGAGAGAGAAAGTGGGTCTAGTGTGGTAAAAGGTTTCTAAGGAGTGTCCACCCTCCTTTATATAAGGCTTGGGTGTTGTACCCGGTATTTGACTACCCGATACTTATGTTTAACGAGGTTTAAAATTTTTACCCGGTTAAATGGTCGTAATAAAAATAAACTTTTTCCAACTAAATGGAAATGTAATTTACGTGTTTTATTTATTTTGTTACGACAGTAATAATATAAAATGAAAATAAAATAAAATATTTATTTATTTGACGACCACAAATTAAGGAAACTTTTATAAAATAGGATATTCTATTAACGGAAACGGGTTATAACAATGGAATATATTTTGGGGTTGTCACATCATCCCCCCGTTAAGGAAATTTCATCCCGAACTTTAGAGTTCAAACAGCTAAGTTATTACAGTACTACTAAGCAAAGAGTTTGGGATATTTGAGTTTCATTTGATCCTCGCGCTCCCAAGTGAACTCCGGTCCTCGTTTGGCGTTCCATCGAACCTTCACAATTAGGATGCGGCTTTGTTTCGCTCATTTGACCTCCCGGTCCATAATCTCCGCAGGCTCTTCCACGAAGTTCTGGCTCTCGTTTACTTCGATCTCGTCGAGCGGGATTACAAGAGTCTCGTCGGACAGGCATTTCTTCAAGTTTGAGACATGGAAGGTTGGATGTATGTTACTTAGCTCGCGGGGTAGGTTGAGTTTGTAAGCTGCGCAACCGATTCTGGCGAGAATCTAGAAACGCCCTATGTACCTTGGGTTCAACTTTCCATGCTTTTCAAAGCGTATCGTGCCTTTCCAGGGTGAGACTTTCAACAGGACTCAGTCTTCCACCTGGAATTCCAAAGGTTTTCTTCGTTTGTCTGCATAGCTTTTCTGTCGATCCCTAGTGGCTTTTAATCGTTCGCGAATCTGTACAATCTTCTCAGTCGTTTCTCAAATGATCTCCGGACCCGTGAGAGTGCTGTCAGGAACTCGTCCTTTAGCTAGCTGAGTGTCACCCACCTCAGCCCATCACAGAGGGGATCTGCACTCCCGGCTGTGGAGGGCTTCAAATGGAGCTGCTTTGATGATCGTATGATAACTATTGTTGTAGGAAAACTCCACAAGGGGTAAGTGTGTATCCCACGCCTTACCAAAATCAATCACACAGGCTCGCAACATATCCTCTAAGGTTTGGATCGTCCTCTCACTTTGTCCGTCAGTTTGCGGATGGTAGGCTGTACTCATGTCCAGCCTCGTCCCTAATGCTTTTTGCAGTGATTGCCAAAATCTCGAAGTAAACCTACTATCTCTATGAGAGATAATAAATACAGGGACACCATACAGTCGTACTATCTCCTTAATGTATGTTCTTGTGATCTTCTCCATCTTGTCTGTTTCTTTGATGGGTAGGAAGGGCGCGGACTTTGTCAATCTGTCGACGATAACCCAAATGGTATCCAACCCACTCGTTGTCTTGGGTAGCTTGGTTATGAAATCCATGGTGATCCGCTCCCACTTCCACTCCGGTATCTCCGGTTGTTGGAGAAAACCTGATGGATTCTGGTATTCGACCTTGACCTTTGCGCAAGTAAGGCACTTACTCACGAAGGTAGCAATCTCTGCTTTCATGTTAGGCCACCAGTATAGCTTTTTGAGATCCAGATACATCTTATATGAACCTGGGTGAACGAAGTATCGAGTGTTGTGTGCTTCTTTCATAACCAAGTCTCTGAAACCTCTGTGGCGCGGGGTCCAGATTCGGTCCATGAGATAATAGGCTCTGTCACCCTTGACTTCCAAGTTCTTATCCATTCCATTCAGGGATTCTCTCGCCACATTCTTAGGCTTTAAGGCTTCGAGCTGAGCCTCCTTAATCTGTGTGGATAGATGCAAATGGATAGTCATTGTTAATGACTTGACTCTTCGACCATAATACTCTTTTCTACTTAGGGCGTCTGCTACCACATTAGCTTTCCCCCGGGTGATAACAAATCTCACAGTCATAATCATTGAGTAGTTCGACCCATCGTCGTTGTCTCATGTTGAGCTCTTTCTGGTTCAGTATATGTTGGAGGCTTTTATGATCAGTGTATATTATGCTCTTTGTTTAATGTCTCCAGATCTTTAGAGCGAATACAACCGCCCCTAACTCCAGGTCGTGAGTGGTGTAGGTAACCTCATGTGTCTTCAGCTGCCTTGAGGCATAGGCGATGACCTTACCTCGTTGCATCAAGACACAACCGAGCCCTTGGTTCGATGCATCGCAGTATACCACAAAATCTTCTGTCCCTTCGGGAAGGGATAACACCGGTGCGGTGCATAGAGCTCGCTTCAGGGTCTGGAATGCCTTCTCCTGTTTCTCTTCCCAGTCAAATGTTACGCCCTTCTGTGTCAATATGGTAAGAGGTTTCGCAATCCGAGAGAAGTTCTGAATGAATCTGCGGTAGTAGCCAGCGAGGCCCAGAAATTGACGAATTTCTGTGGGCGTCTTTGGTGCTGACCAGTTCTCGATAGCTTTAATCTAGGATGGGTCCACGTGGATTCCTTCCTCACTAACCACGTGTCCTAAGAATTCAACTCTTCGGATCCAAAATTCGCACTTAGAGAACTTCGCGTATAACTTCTCCGATCACATGGTTTCTAGGACTCGTCATAGATGATTCCTGTGTTCTTCCTCGCTCCGGGAGTAGACGAGTATATCATCAATAAAGACGATGACGAACTGATCTAAGTATAGACGACACACCCTATTCATCAAGTCCATGAACACTGCGGGTGCGTTAGTCAGTCCAAAGGGCATCACTACAAACTTGTAATGTCCGTAACGAGTTCGGAAGGCTGTCTTCGGAACATCCTCCTCAAGCACTAGTAACTGGTGATACCCGAACCTAAGATCAATCTTAGAGAAGTAACTCGCCCCTTGTAGTTGGTCAAATAGGTAGTCTATACGAGGAAGAGGGTAGCGATTTTTGACCGTGAGTTTGTTGAGTTCCCTATAATCGATGCACATACGGAATGATCCGTCCTTCTTCTTTACGAACAAGACCGGAGCTCCCCAGGGTGAGAAGCTCGGTCTTATAAAGCCCTTGCTGAGCAGCTCGTTAAGTTGGCCGGATAGTTCTTGCATCTCTGCAGGCGCTAAATGATAGGGTGACTTAGCTACGGGGTAGCTCCTGGGACTAGGTCTATTCTGAATTCAACCTAACGTTTGGGAGGTAAACCTGGAAGGTACTCTGGAAAGATGTCAGGGAAATCGCATACAACAAGGATTTCTTTTGAATCTCTCATTTTATGGCTTGTGTCGACGACGTGTGCAAGGAAGGTGCGATATTCCTTGCACAAGTATTTCTGGGCTTGAATACTTGAGATGATACGAAGGTTCGTACCGGGTTTGTCTCCGTAGATCAAGAGAGTTTCGTGATTCGGTGGATTCAGGCGAATGGCTTTGTCGAAGCATAGAATATCAGCGCGATGAAGACTCAACCAGTCCATGCCAACAATGACATCGAAACTCTTGATCGAGACTGGTATGAGATCGATTGGGAATGAATGATCGTCTAATGTGAGGGTACAACCTATGTAAATTTCGTTAGAGCTTTCTGTCTTTCCGTTAGCCATTTCTACGATGAATGTTTCTTTTAGTGGTTGTGGGGATTGTTTAAGTAAGTGTTTAAAGTTTTGGTTTTTGAAACTTCTTTCTACACCACTATCGAATAAGACACAGGCATAAGAGTTGTTGAGAAGGAACGTACCCGTGACTACTGCGGGATCCGTTACTGCTTCGTTGTGGCCAATAGCGAGTAGTCTTCCTGTTCCTCCCGCATTCCCAACCTTCGGACAGTTTTTATTGAAATGGCCCGCTTCACTGCAGCCATAGCAGGTCTTACTCACTCCCGAACTGGGGACTTGAGATATAGGTTTGGGTTGGGATCTAAAAAACCGGATAGTATGGCCCTTCCGGCCGTAGTTGATGCATTGCAATTCACGGCAGGGGCCGTTGTGATGGAAGGGGCACTTGGGACACTTGGGAAGGTTCCCAACATAAGTTTTTGCTGGTGTAGGGGTAGCAGAATTGGTGGCAGCATGGACGGCCACGATTTGTTGGTCTGGAGGGGGTTTGAGTTTTCTTGCTCTTCTTCCGATCCCAAAGCTTCCTCTTTTTGTCGTTTGATTTGGGTGGTGCAGTGGCAGTTGTGGTTGCTGTAGCTGGAGGGGAAGGAGTTTCATGATCAATCAACCTGTGGGCCAACTCCTTGGCGCTATCAAAGGTTGCAGGATGGGAAGATAGCACATTTCCTTGATACGAGGGCACTAAACCCCAGATGTATCGTTCGATTTTCATGCTTTCAGAAGGAATCATGTTAGGGCACATAGCTACCAGGTCACAGAACCTGGCCGTATAAGCCACTATGTCTGTTCCCTTCATCTTGAGGTTCCAAAGTTCCTCTTCAAGCTTCCGAACCTCCCCTCTAGGGCAGTACTCCTTTCTCAGCAGGTCCTTCAGTGTATCCCAGCCCATGGCATTGGCTGTTACTAGAGAGAGTAAACTAACATGGCCATTCCACCATGTCAGGGCCCTTTTAGTGAAGGTGGCGGCAGCGAACTTGATTTTGCTTTCTTCAGGGCATGAGCACATTTCGAAAACAGCTTCGTCTCTTTCGATCCATTGGGACAGAGCAAGGATTCCTCCGGTCCCATTAAAGAATGTAGGTTTACAGTTCATGATATCCTTATAAGTACACCCTTGTGTACGAGAGGGGATTTCACCATGTCTGGAG